>NC_092371.1:121487805-121797293 GCF_030028105.1 Mobula birostris
ATTTTTCATTTTCTCTATCACGTTGTCTCTCTTCTGTAATTTCTTTCTGCCATACCCAAGGAAAAGGTCAAAGATAAGATGTTAAATTTTTGCTACAAGTTGGTTCTATTACAAGTCAAAATCTACCCTGGTCTGTTGTGTAAACAAATAAATCAATTCAGTTTTAAGTAACCAGATTTCTAACATAGTCCTGAATAATACAGTAGGTAATAGCAGCTTCAGTTTACAAGAATTTGCACAGGCTTCAGAAGATTTACACTTCCACCATAGCAGTAGGTATTCTCTGTAAATAAAGTTCTGAAATGAGTGTAATTGTTACAATCTATTGGGCAAAATGCCAGCCACTCTGGAATAGGCTAGTAGCTCCATCCTCTTGCAGGCATCACCATTACCAAGCTGAGGAGGGGACCAAGTGCTGTCTGTGTCTGATCCTCCAGCTTTCTGCATGTATTGATATGGACCCCATTTGAAAGAGTTGGTGACCCTGTAGAGAAAGGTAAATGCTGGGAAGTGTTCTGTGTTGGTTTTTTTTTGAAGTTTTTAATCTTCCATACTTTGAGTTTTTTCTTTGCCTCTTTTTAATGTTAATAAATTTTAATTGTTTGAAAAGCATCAAAATTGTTTAGATGCAATATATCATGGAAAAACATGAAATTGTCAACTGATAGATAAAATGTAAAGGGAGAAAACTTTTAAATGATGAAAAGTTAAAAAGTGTTAGTTTTCAGCGGGGGTTTTACTGAAAATTATAATTACAAGGGAGACATAGATTGGCTAGTTGAGTGGTGTTGCAACAACAACCTCACACTCAACAAGACCAAGTAACTAACTATGAAATTCAGGAAAGGGGAAGTTCTGAGATATCCACCAGTCCTCGTTGAGTGGTCTCTGGTAGAAAGAGTGAGCAGCTAGAAGTTCCTTGGTGTCAATATCTCTAAGGATCTATCCTTGTCCCAATACGTTGATGCCATCACAAAGAATCTGAGGAGATTTGGTGCATCAGCAAAGACTCAAAAAGCTTTCTGTAGAGGTGTAGAGGAGAGCGTTCTGATTGGTTGTATCACAGCCTGGTGTATGGAGCCTCTAGTGCCCAGGAGAGTTGTAGACTTAGCCAATTCCATTTCAGTCAAAATGCTTTCCCACCATCAAAGGACATTTTCAAGATGTGGGCTATCATTAAGGAAGTTCACCATCCAGGATATGCCCTCTTCTCGTTACTACCATTAGGGAGAAGATTTGTACGAAAACCCACTCTCAAGGAGTCAGGAGCAGCTCCTTCTCCTTTACCATCAGATTTCTGAACAGCCTAGAAACCCATGAATGCTTCTTCACTGTTAATTTATTTGTTTTATTGTACTACTACTACTACTACAACATCGACTCAGGCCGAGGTGGCCGGTTTTATTGTAACTTATATTAAATTTTTATGTCTTACACTGTACTCCCGCCACAAAACAACAACTTTCACAACTTAAGTCAATACTAATAAACCTGATTCTGATTCTGGTCCCTGAACCCATGAACACTATCTTATTAGTCTCTTTGTCATACTATTTATTAATTTTTGTAATTTATAAACTTTTATCTGGTTGCACTGAAGTTCTAGCACAAAACAACAAATTACACATCGTACATCGATGATAATAATTCTGATTCTGATTTTGCTCGATAATGTGCTGAACGGCAGAGTAAGGAAGTGTTAGAATGTCCTAAACTTGTTTCTGTTTCTGACATTCTGCTGCCTTGCAAAACCACAGGTGATAATTTTGGACGGCACACACAATGCTGGAGGAACTCCACAAGTCAGGCAGCCAGGCAGCATCTGTGGAAATCAATGGACAGTTGAAATTTTGGGCTGAGACCTTTCATCGGAACTGGAAAAGAAAGGGGCAGAAACCAGAATAATAAAGGTGGTGGGGGGGGAGGGGACTGAGTACAGACTGGCGGGTGATAGGTGAGGGAAGGTGGGTGGGGTGGGGAAGGGGAATGAAATAGGAAGCTGGTAGATGATAGGTGAAAAGAAGGAATCTGATAGGAGAGAACAGTAGACCACAGAAGAAAGGGAAGGAGGAGGGTCACCAGAGAGAGGTGATGGAGAGATGAGGGGAAGAAAAGGGGTGAAGGGTAATCAGAATAGGGAATGGAGAAAGAGAGAAGGGGGAAGGAGGAAGAAATTGCTATAAGTAGGGAAATTGATGTTCATACCATCAAGTTGAATGCTATCAAGACAGAACATGAGGTGTTACTTCTCCAACCTGAGTGCATTCTCATCATGGCAGTAGAGGAGGCCATGGACTGACATGTCAGAATGGGAACCAATCAGTGGGGGCAATTAATGCTGCCTTCACTGATGTAGAGAAGGTTTTACCAGGAGTACCTGATACAATAAATGACCTCACCAGACTTGCAGGCGAAGTGTCATCTCACCTGGGAGGACTGTTTGGGGCCCTGAATGGTGGTGGGGGAGAATTTATAGGGGTAGATGTAGCACTTGTCACACTTGCAGGGACAAATGCCAGGAGGAAGATTATTGTGGAGCAACGAACAAGGGAGACACGAAGAGAGAGATCCTTATGGAATATGGAATGGCATTGTGGAGGGAAGTGTGTTTAGTGGTAGAATCCCATTGTAGATGGCAGAAGATAGGGAGAATGATGTCTGGACACAGACGCTCATGGGGCAGCAGGTAAGGGCAAGGGGGAGCCCTGTCACTGGTATGACAGCAGGAGGATGGAATGAGGAAGATGTATGGGAAATGGAGGAGATGCAGGTGAGGACAGCATCAATAGTGGTGGGAAGGATATCTTGACCTTTGAAAAAAAAAGGACATCTCAGAATTTCTAGAAAGAAAAGCCTAATCCTGAGAAGAGATGCGGCAGGACGGAGGAACTGAGAAAAGTGAATAACATTTTCACAAGTGACCGAAGCTACCCAGTTGCCACCCATTCTAATTCTACTTCCCATTCTCATTCCAACATGTTGGTCCATGGCCTCCTCCACTGCCATGGTTAGGCCTCTCATAAGTTGGAGAAGTAACACCTCATTTTCTGTCTGAGTAGCCTCCAACCTGACAGTATGAACCCCTTCTCTCTTTTTCCAGTCCCTAATCTGCTCCCCCTTACCCCTTCTCTTCTCCTTACCAGTGTATTACTTCCCTCTTGTGCCCCTCCTCCTTCCTTTTCTCCCATGGTCTACTCTTCTCTCCTACCAGTATCCTTCTTCTTCTTCTTCAGCTTTTTACCTTTTCACCTATCACCTCTCAGCTTCTCATTTCACCCAACCCCCACCAACCTACTTTCCTTTTCACCTGACTTCCCCAATTATGCTCCAGCTTGTACTCCTTCCCCTCCTCCTACCTTCTTATTCTGGCTTCTTTCCCCTTCCTTTCCAGTCCTGGTGAAGTGTCTCAACCCAAAATGCCATCTGTTTAACCCTTTCCATAGATGCTGCCAAAGCGGCTGAGTTCCTCCAGCCTTCTGTGTGCGTTGCTCTGGATTTCCAGCATCTCTAGAACCTTTTACGTTCTAGAGGTACAGGAGTTCCCAAAGTTGCTCAGAAAATTTGTCTTTTTTTTAAATAGTGGCCACGCTTAATACGAGGGGTGATTGATAAGTTCATGGCCTAAGGTAGAAGGAGTCAATTTTAGAAAACCTAGCACATTTGTTTTTCAACACAGTCCTCTCCTACATGGACACACTTAGTCCAGCGGTCGTGGGGCATACAGATCCCTTCTTTGTAGAAGTGGTCCACAGCAGGGGTGATTGATAAGTTTGTGGCCTTAGATAGAAGGAGAGGGATACACCCCTTGTTACATGCACCTGCAGTTCAACTCTTTGAGTGAAAATGCAGGAAGTTTGAAGTTAATAACTCATCTCCGTCTACCTTAGGCCACGGCCTTATCAATCACCTCTGCTGTGGACCACTTTCTGGAGGTCAAGATGCCAACTTCTACAAAGAAGGGATCCGTATGTTCTACGACCGCTGGACTAAGTGTGTAAATGTAGGAAAAATAAATGTGCTAAGTTTTCTAAAATTGACTTCTTCTACCTTGGGCCACAAACTTATCAATCACCACTAGTATTAAGGAGACTACCATTTTCCACAAACTAGAGTATGATAGTGAACAGATACAGTGACCTGCTTATTGTGCATTTAAGATTCCAATAATATTTGAGTAATATAAATATATAATATGATTAAGCATCATTTATTTGTTTAAATAATTCATTATGGGTTATATGTAAAAATAAATAAATTACACACGTCATGACACTACCATGTCGTATGTGCATGTCTTAGTTAGAAGTGAAAATAAAACTAATGCACATATTTTCTGGCTCCATGTTTTCATTTCAATTGGTTTCATGTTTTGGAGTTACGAAACATAACAGTGGTGGTGAGGAAGTTTTAAGTGAACCGAAAGTGACTTCCAACCTGTTGAAGCACAGCGAGACATTTAAGTTAAAAGAAGCAAAGTGAGATACGGTTGAGTTTAAAAAAAATGAAGCTCTAGTTCTTTGGGAGGGAAGACATGGTCGAGTTTTAAAATGGCAGTAAATAGACAAATTCGTGAGTTCATAGTGAGTGAGTGCCGGGTGATAATAATCATAAATTCTAATAAAGCAAAAATGGCTGGCTACATTGGAAAGATAAACATGCTCAACAGCACAAGAGATAACTGGATTTTGTATACCGAGCAAATTGAGCAATATTTTAAAGCAAATGGAATAGCCAATGAGAAGTGAGTGCCAGTTTTGCTGAGTGCATTCGGTTGAAAGGCATGAAGATGCTTAGAAGTTTGACTGCTCCAATGAAACTATCTGAAATGTGCTTTGCTAATATCATGAAAGTAATAGAGGAATATTTAGAACCAAAACTATTGTTCATTTCAGAATGCTTTATGTTTCACAAGCACAATTAAAAGGAAGTGAAGTTCATTTCAGCACCTGTGGCTGAATTGAAGAATTTGTCTGAGCATTGTCAGTTCAGTGATGGGCTTAATGATGCACTGAGAGATCACTTAGTTTGTGGAATCTTACAAGAAAACATTCAAAACTGCCTCCTAACCGAAGCGCAATTTACATGTTAAAAAGCAGTTGAAATAGCTGTATCGATGAAAACAGTAGACTAAGACACGATTGAGTTGCAGTAAGAAATGAAAATGAGTATGAACAAAATTGCAATGTCTAAAGAGAAACCAACCTGGCTGAACAAATTGTTTTACTGTTATGGCAGGGTCTCACATACACCAGACCAATGTAGGTTTAAAGGTGAACCTTACAGAAAATATAACAACATAGGACATATACAAAGAACATGTCAGGCAGACAAAGGTAAATGGACTGCAGAGGTTAGAGAAAGAAATAAAAAGTCAAGTTGCAGCTTCAAAAAGAGAACTAATCTGCATGCTGTTGATGAAAAATCTGCTAATGATAAGAATGAATGGGACTGAGTAGTCTTGAGACTTACAGTGTAAAAACAAACAATAGCCAAGCAATATGGCTTACACCAGAAATGAACAGAAAATTAATTAAAATGGAATTGGACACTGGTTTGGCTGTTTCATTCATTCCACAAAATGCATTTGAACGGCATTGCAAAGACTGAATTGAAGCCTGCAGATATCCAGCCAGGAAGTTATACTGGAGAATAGGTAACTGCTATGGCAATGACATTCCTAACAGTGAAATATAACAATCAACATGCTACATTGAGCTTCCATGTAGTAAAAACAGGAGGGCAAGCATTGTGAGGCCATGATTGGCTGAAACAACAACAACAATTGGAGATCCATCCACCATTTGCATGCCACTTCCCCTGCAGTAAAGCCAACTGAAAGCGAATTAAGAAAGGTAATGAATTATGTCACAGTGTTTAAAAATGACATTGGAAAACTCAAACATATCAAGGGTAAAATATTATTAAATGAAAATTCCATGTTCAAGTTTTACAATGCCAACCTGGTCCTCATACCATCCATGATAAAACAGCCAATGAGCAGGATCACATGGAGACTGAAGGAATTCTTTCTAAAGTTGTGTGGAGCCTATGGACAACATCAGTGGTCCCAGTAGCAAAGAACAATGGATTTGTCAGGATCTGTGGTGATTTTAAGATCACCATCAATCCAGCCTGAAAATCAATCAATACCCTCTGCCCAGGATAGAGAATATCTTAGAAAGACAATCTGGAAGAAAACACTTCAGCAAAGTAGACTTAGCTGAGGCCTACCTACAGATGGAGATGGATGAAGTGTCTGAAGCTTTTCTCGCCAGAAATACTCACAAAAGGCTTTCCCGCTATAATAGACTGATTTTTGGAGTCAAATCTGCAGCTACACTCTGGTAGAAAGTTATGGACCAGGTGCTGCGAGGCTAGCCGGGCACTCAGTGTTACCTGGATGACATCATTGTTACTGGTAAGGATGACAAGGAACATCACTAAAATCTCAAGTCAGTGTTAAAAAAAATTAGAAGATTATGAGCTTCAAGCACAATGCAACAAGTGTGAATTCCTTAAAACAAGCATCACTTACTGTGGTCACACCATTGACACACAAGAATTACACAAGTATGCTGAGAAAATTCAAACAGTGGTGGATGCCCAAGGCTAAAGGACGTGTCACAGTTGAGGTCCTTTTTAGAATTTGTCAATTACTATAACAGGTCCTTGCCAAACCTGGCTACCGTACTCCATTCCTTGAACTCATTTCTACAGATTGGGAAGGAATGGCAATGGAGATAGCAGTGTGAGGTGGCTTTCAGAAAGGTAAATGATATGGTGATGTCAGACATTGTACTCACACATTATGATCCACATCATCCAGTGAAGCTTGCCCGTGAGGTCTCATCTTATGGTATAGGTGCAGTCACGTCATATGTTTTCAGTTATGGAAGGGAAAACCCCATAGCCTTTGTGTTATGGCTCCTTACCACTGCAGAGAAAAATTAAGCACAGATTGACAGAGAGGCCCTGAGTCTGTTTTGGGGTTTCAACCAGTACTTGCATTGGAGAGAGTTTACCCTCATTACTGATCATCAACCACTAGCGTCCATTTTCAATCGACAGAAGGGTGTTCCACTAACAGCTACAGCATGAGTGCAAAGATGGGTTCTGTTCCTTGTGGTACACAATTACAAGATCAATTTCAAGAGGACAACTAATCATGGGAATCCCGATTTAGCATCCTGGAGACAGGAGGAAAAAGCTGCAGTCCCAGAGTCAACTTCTACAACCATGGCAGAGGAGGTCCCAGGACCTGAAATTATTTTGCAGGCCCCAGAAACCAAGATTGCTTCACAGTCGCAAGTCTCACCAGCCAAGCAGAGTCATTCCTCTTGTCAGGAAAGATGTTATCCCACAAAAGAAAGAAAGTCTCCACAGTAGTTAAACCATTAGGCCTGAATGGGACAATTTAAAATTTACTATGCTGTGGATTTCTGTATATAGTAGCTGTGTTATATGGTATATTGTGTATATAGTTGAGGTGCATTCTATATTGAGTTGGAATTTATAGCTAAGCAGGGAGGAATGTTGTGTATTTAATATTTCTGTAATATTTGAGTAATATTATAAATATATTGTTTGATTAAGCTTCTTTGTTTAAGTCATTCATTATGGGTTATATGTGAAATGCATACGTCATGATGCTACTACATTGTATGCACGCGCCTTACTTAAAAGTAAATGGCAAAAATTATTGTACATGTATTCCCGGCTCCGTGCTTTCCTTTCAATTAGTTTCATGTTTTGCAGCTACAGAGCATAACACTGGTGATATCATGAGGGATAAATATTGGCCAGGACACCCATCATTATTCCCGTACTCTGAACCAATGCTTCAAGTGGTCCACCTGAGAGGTTTCATCCCATGTTAACAGCGCAACGACCGTCAGGATGACACCAAGAATGACCCTGGGATTTTTTGCTCAGGTTTCCGAAACAAAACTTAAACCAACAATGATGTTAACTGTGTCATAGCCAATAATATTTTGTAAAATGCTGGTATTTTATATTTCACCACTACAAGTGGTCTAACGTGTTTACATATCTGCTGAAAGCCTGAATGGCTTAAATTGCTGGGTATTAGCTTTCTATTCCAGACCTTCACTTAATAATGCATTAATCGAACACAGCAGCCTATTCACAGAACTCTGTAGTGTATTGAACACCATTTCTGCAAGCAGTTTCCATTTGTCAGTGATACTATCTCAGATTTCTGCTCAAAAATTCTAATTATATTTATGGAAAAACTGTGATGTTGTTTCAGGCACGTTATATTGTATTTATAATTAGTGCTCTGCTCTCTTGAAAATTAACTCTTCAATTCCCTGAAAGTAGACTTGCTCGCAAGCTGCAGTCTTACTAGATGAAGTGTTGTCATGCTTTAATTGGCTGAGCAAGTATTTCCCTCGTTTCCCTGGGCTCACAAGCCCCTGTTTCATTGGAGCAACGAAGATTGATAGGTGATTTGAGAAGAGATATCAACCAGCTCAGAGGGGCTGGATAGGAGAAGCTGATTCCATTTGCAGATGGCTCACTGAAGGAGGGAAACACTGTTTCAAAGTGATGGGCAGAAGGTTCAAAGGTTTATAATGAAAATACTTTCATATGAAGGGATTCATAAAATCAAAGAATCATACAGCATGGAAACATGGTCTTTGGCCCATTGAATCTGTGCTGACTATCAAGCACCCATTTCCAATAATCCTTCACTAATCTTATATTTTTTATATTCTCTCTACATTTATCTCTGTTCTCTCCAGCTTTAAATTCCTGGGTGTTAAAATACTGGATAATTTATTCTGGGCCCAGCACATAGATGGAATCATACGGAAAGCATGCCAGCGTCTTAGGAGGTTTGGTTTATCACTGAACATTCAAACAAACTTCCACAGATATACTGTTGAAAGTGTCCTGTCTGGTGTGGCAATTCAAATGTGCCAGGAATGTAAGAAGCTACAGAGTTTAGTGGACTCTGCCCAGTATATCATGGATACATTCTTCCCTACCACTGGTATTCAAATCTTTTTATTATTATGTTATTCAAAAAAAAACACGAGTACATCAAAGTAACAACACTTACAATGTCTCAAGGAAAAAAATCATTATCTTAAAGATTGAAAAAATTTGTGATAATTAAAAAGACCCTACTAAGCAGAAAAACGGGGGGGAAAACCCATTAGGTGTACAACCCCGGAGCCCTGCGTCATATAAAAAGCTTCTAAAAATAATCATCAAACCACCAGCAAGAAAGAAAAATAAACCAAAAAATTTACAATTAGATCATGGAGAAAATCTATCAATTAGCTCAAGTGATAATAACGAACAAATGAGCCCCATCTTTTCTCAAAATCAAATAGAAGTTCAAAGGTTCAACTTCTAATTTTCTCCAAACTAAGACATAGCATCACTTGAGAGAACCATTGTGACAAAGTGGGAGCTGATATATCCTTACACTTCAACAAAATGGCCCTCCTAGCTATCAATGTAATAAATGCAATAACATGTTGGTCAGACACAGAAATACCATGGATATTTTGAGGAACTATTCCAAAAAGCACGGTTAATTTGTTAGATTGTAGATGAATTTTAAGTACTTTAGAAATTGTCAAAAAAACTGACTTCCAAAACTGTTCCAGTATAGAACAAGAAAAAAACATATGTGCCAGTGTAGCTATTTCAGTTTTACATCTATCACAATAACTATCAATATTAGGAAATATTTTAGAGAGCCTCTCCTTCGTCAAATGTTAATGATGTACAATTTAAAATTGAATCAGTGAATGACTAGCACAGATCGAAGAACAGTTAACCAGCTTCAGAATCCGCATCCAGTCCTCCGTCATAAAAGTCAAATTGAGTTCCTTTTCCCAATCTTGTTTAATCTTAAATAAAGGACGCTTATCCCATTGTAATAAAAAAATATAAATTCTTCCAATAGAACCCTTCGTCAAAGGGTTCATACTCACAATAGTATCTAACAGGTCAGCCTCCAATATGTAAGGAAAATTACTTAAATATTTTTGTAAGAAATGTCTAACTTGCAGGTGTTGTAAAAAGTGTGAGTATGAAAGAGAATATTTATCAACTAATTGTTCAAAAGACATCAATCTATCTTCTTTAAATAAATCCAAAAAAGAATTAATACCTTTATTTTTCCAAAGTAAAAAAATTGGATCACTCAAAGAAGGCTTAAAAAAGTAATTTCAATAAATTAAACTACAAAGTTTATATTTTTTAAGATTAAAAAAATTGCGGAACTGGAGCCAAATTTGTAAAGAATGCTTAATCACAGGGTATAGGTTCACCATTGGTATTCTCTATAGGAGGCTCTGCCTTAAGAAGGCAACTTCTATCATCAAAC
Organism: Mobula birostris; assembly: GCF_030028105.1. Classification (NCBI taxonomy): domain Eukaryota; kingdom Metazoa; phylum Chordata; class Chondrichthyes; order Myliobatiformes; family Myliobatidae; genus Mobula; species Mobula birostris. The sequence goes on from NC_092371.1 coordinate 121,498,172, forward strand.
ATCCCCACTATCCAGGCCATGCCATTGTCTTACAACTCCAAATATGGCCTAATCAAAGTTTTACACATCTGCAACATGACTTGCCAGATTTATACTCAGTGCCCCAAAATGGTTTCACATAAGTGTGTTTGGTGAATGTTCCCAGCATTGATCATCAATGAGAGTGAATTGTAGAACACATTTGCAGCCAATGTCATCCATACTCATAGACCTGAGTAGAAGTGTACAGCATCCTGACTCTGGAACTATAGGGTCCTGCATTGAAGTGACTCTCGATTTAAAGTCACTTAAGGATGGTCTTTGTCTCCTAGTTGAGAATTTCATGAAAAAGTCTTGCTTTTCATAAAGAATCACAGAGTCGCACAATACTGAGCAGACCTTATGGCCTATCATGCTGACCATTTTACTAACCCCATTTAACAGGACTTGGTCCATAGCTTTCTAGGCCTTGGCAGCTTAAGTCCTCATCCAAAAGCTTCTTAAGTGTGATGAGAGCCTCTGCTTCCACTGTCCACTCAGGGAATGTGTTCCAGAATCCAAAAAGAAATCTGCCTCTCTCTAAATTTCCTACCCCTTGCTCTAAATTTACACTTTCTAGTTTTAGACACCACTGTTACTGAGAAGTTCCTTACTATCCACCCTATCAATGCCCTCATAATTTTATACTGTGCATCAATTAGCATCCCATCAAGATTCAATGGATATTGTAGATCAATGTTACAGCTATTTTGCACTAAAATATACACCTACTCCATAAAACTGAAGAAATAATTCCGAGAAGTGTGTAGAGACAGAAGGATCTGGGGGTTTCTCTGTGTGTAAATCATTGGAAGTAGATAGAGGATGTTGGGCATTTTAAATTGAGGCATGGAGTATAGGAACAAGGGAGACATGACAAACTTTGTGAAAAAACCTGCTGGAGAAACTCAGCAGGTCAAGCAACATCTGTGGGCGGGTGGGGGGGGGGGGTGGAGAGGTGGAGGAGGAATTGTTGATGTTTCCACCCAAAATGACTTCAATTCATTTCCCTCACAGATACTACTCTAACTGTTGAGTTTGTTCAGCAGATTTTGCTCTAAATTCCAGCAAATGTCATCTCTTGTAGCTCCAAACCTTTATAAAAGATCAATTCAGCTAAAATAGAGTAGTATTTCCACTTAGGGTTCCACAGTTTACGATAAAATTGTGGGCTATTTGAAGATTAACAAGAATGATTTTAAGGAAGTGGGTAGACGAGAGTAGCTAGTTATTCCTAAAACAGAGGAGGATGAGGAGGAATCTGATCAAGTTACTAAAATCATACGGTGCAAGTTGTTAGAGAGAAAATGTTTAATAACCAGGTTTCTTGGAATGATATTGATAGAACCAAAAATGAATGGAGGGAACTTTTCTACATAGCAAGTGGTTAGGATGTAAGAAGCACACCCATTTGGGAGGGTAACAGGGGTGGATTCAATTATGGTCTTCAAGAAGGAATTGACTAAGTACCTTAATTACTTTCAGGACAATGGACAGACAGTGGGAGAGTGCAAGTAACTGGATAGCTTTGGAATAGCTCTGACACATTTTGATGGGCTAAATGGCCTTTTGTGCTGTAACCATCCTGTGATTATACAAATGTGTAATTCACAGTCATGAATGTTTACCTCAGGGAGGAACAATGGCCAGGTTACAGGGAGCTCTTTTCTTCTTGAATAATGCATTAGAACTGAGCAGCATGACTGAAAGGACCTTGGTTAATCTGTTTTTTGTCAATCAGACCTTCTTAGTTGATTCCCTCATTAATACTTTGCATACATTTTCTTTGATGTTTGTATATTTTTGAAAAATCATCATATTACTAAATCACATTGCGTGTTTTTTGTTTTTTTTATGGGTTTTTAACTTTGTGGCTGCTGTTAGACAAATCTCAAGATCGTATAATGTATATATACTTTGGTAATAAATGTACTTTGAACTTGAAGTTGAAGCTGATTTGATGAATTCCTTCCATGGCTGCAGCTTGTACCACAGATAATATAGTCTGTCTCTGTTTCATTAAAGTCCAGATGAAGGGTCTCAACCCAAAGGGTTGACTGTCCATTTCCTTTCGTAAATGCTGCCTGATCTGTCAAGTTGCTGCAGTATTTCAGAATCTGCGTTCTCTTGTGTCACCCTATAAGCAGCACCAGCTTAAATAAACAAACGAAATGATGGCATAATAAACAGTATCAGGTCTACATACAGATTATTTATCCTACCATCCAATGACATTGCCTAGCAACACAATGTAATGGCAGCTGTATTTTACATTACCCTGCTGGCTCAATAGTGATAGAAGGCATGACAGCAGCTATATTTCATTAGGAGTTTGAGGAGACTAAAGACACTCATGAATTACTACAGGTGCACTGTGGAGAGCATTCTAACCGGCTGCATTACCATTTGGTACAGGGGGTGGGAGTGGGAGGGGGTGTTTACTGCACAGGATTGAAATAGGATGCAGAGATTGCAAACTCAGTCAGCTCCATTGTGGGCAATAGGCTCCATAGTATCCAGGACACCTTCAAGGAGCAATGCCTCAATAAGGTGTCATCCATCATTAAGGAACCCTGACATCATCCAGCTTATGCCTGTTTCTCATTGCTACCAACAGGGAGGAGGTACAGAAGCCTGAAGGCACACACTCAACAATTCAGGAATACCTTCTTTCCCTCTGCCATCCAATTTCTGAATGGACATTGAACCCATGAACACTACCTCATTACATTTTTATTTCTATTTTTGCACTACTTATTTAATAAAACTATTTATTGTATCTACTTATGTAATTCAGTTTTTTCTATTCTTATTTATTGCATTGTACCGCTGCTGCAAAGCCAAAATATCTCATGACATATGCTGATGATATTAAACCTAATTCTGATTCTCTCCATCAAGTAGGCAACATGAATGTGTGAACCTTTCTTCAATTCATTTTTCAGGATGTGGACATCGCTGGTAAGACCAGCATTTATTACTCGCCCTTAATTGCTTTTCAGAAGCAGATCGTCAGCAGCCTTCTTGAACCATTGCCATCCGCCTGGTTACAAGTACTCCCTTACTAATGCTGGGTAAGGAGTTACAGGATTTAGACCCAGACAGATGAAGTCGTGGTGATATATATTTCCAAGTCAGTTGGAAGCAAACCTACTGCTGGTCGTGTTCTCACACACCTCCTGTCCTTGTCCTTCTCAGTGGCATTGGAGTGTCAGAGTACCCAGGGTGAGTAACTACAGTCTAAAGATAGAGCACACTTCAGTCACTGTGAACTAATGATAGAGGGAGTGAATGTTTATGGTAGGGAATGAAGCACTGAACAAGCAGGCTGCTTTTTTTCATGATGGTATTGAACAATCAGTTAATTGCTTACACCAGAGTGTACTTGCAAATTCAACCACCTTTAAATTTGCTTAATATCATGGTCTTTTTTTTTAAACTAAACTCTTCACTGCAAGCTGAACTTAACTTTTCTGAGGAACTTAATCCAGACACTGGTAACTTCACTAGCTCAATCCACCATGTAGGACTCATATATGTCTTATTTTAGATCCTGTCCGTAACTGTTGCTTCAACGTAAACTGTTCCATAACTGAGTGGTACAGCAGGGCAGTAACTTGGTTTAATCCTGACTTCTGGTGCTGTCTTTGTGTCCTTCTCATTGTGTTCATTTTCTCTGGAAGCCTCAATTTCTTCCCACGTCCCAAAGATATGGGGTTGGTAGGTTAACTGAGCACTGAAAATTGTGCCTAATGTCTAGGTAATGGGTGGTGTAGTAGTTAGCAACAGGTACAATACCAACAGCCTGGTTTCAATTCCCACTTCTGCCTGTAAGGAGTTTGTGTGTCCTTTCATCACTGAGTGGGTTTCCTCCGCGTGCTTCAGTTTTCTCCCACAGTCCAAAGGTGTATTGGTTGGTAGGTTAATTGGTTATTGTAATTAGGCTGGGGTTATGTTCAGGTTTGAGGGCAGAGCAGCTCGAAGGGCTGGAAAAACTTATTCCACTCTGTATCTCAATAAATATATAACTAAATAAAAAGAATTGTTGGAGCGTAGGTGTTGATAAGAATGTGGGAGGATAGGTAGGGCAACCAACTGTGATATCCATACGGGATTCCAGGAGAAAATCACGAAATAACAGAAACTCCAGATAGTCTGGGGACACAAGGGCCACCAGGTGCTGGAACCTGGAGTGACAAACAATCGGCTGGAAGAGCTCTGTGGGTTGAACAGCATCTGCGGGTGGAAGCATTCCCCAGACATACTGAGTCCTTCCAGCAGACTGTTTGTTACCCTGGACTGATTGTTAACCCTAACTGATTTCTCTCAGCACCCACGGAAGACAATGTTTGTGACATGGTTGCTATTGACACCATCCTACTGTATTGTACAATGATTAATGGAAGTCCCACATCTTAATAATGTCACGCTATGATAAAGTGAGCCAAGCACTGTAATTTGCTTGTGTGCACCTCTGATATTTGCTAATAGATGATTAAGCTGAACTTTGTTCTTTGTTTCTGTAACTCGTGCATATTTTGTTGATAGGTTATGCAGTTTTGTTTGGATGCTACCCTCACACACTGGCATGTTCATATATTTACACACCCACATATTTATATTTTCACAAGCTCTACTGAATAATGCAAGAAGAAGCTGCATCACAATGGGATCACAGCCAAAGGCTTGGAACGTCTTTGCCACTAAAAAATACTTGGAACAATAAGACGTGCAATTGGGCTTCATGGCTGAAGGGGCATCTCTCAGAAGGTCAAAACTAGTGATTCATTCACTAACATTAAAAACAGAGCCAACTTTACAACACAGTAGATATATTTTATTTGATCCTCACAATGGATGCAAAATCAAAATAATGCCATAATCTCCTAAGCGATAACAGTATTAACATTACCAGATGGCATCCGTCATCATTCAGAGAATGCAAATAGAAGAGTGGCTTCCCAATATAAAATGTATTACCATTGATGTCAGTACCCCTTGTGGCTTCAGCTATCTTATTAAAAGGAGTGGACTGTGACCAGCAGCTTCATGGAAGATATTATTAAGTTGCCTTGTGTCACACATTACATGAAAGCATTTGCGGTGTATTATTAATGCCTTCTCATTTGGGTGGATGCGGATTGCTTCACTAACTTGTGTTGTTCAGCAGCATCTTCATTGGATAAACAAGAGCCTGCCTCTCAGCTGAATCAGTTCGGCTGGCAAAAAAAAAATTGAATATACATTGTCATAATGAGCTTGAATTAACACTGACAAAAAGCTTTACAGCTGAATAGTGCGTTCAGGGGATGGTCACTGCTGTAATATAATTCTGGCCGAGAAAGATCCCATAAAGGATAGTTAAACAAAAGATCAGATCAGAATCAATTGTTGTCCAAGTGTCTAAGGTTGGCCAAGATTATACTTACTGGTTTGTTTATAGGACGCAGGAATCAGGGTGATAGGCAGGAAGGGGAAAGGGAATAAACAACCAGAGTAGAGTACCCCTGTGGCCATTCCCCTCGGTAACAGGTATAACACTTTGAATACTGTTGGAGGGGATGACCTGGCAGAGGTCATCTGGAAGATCAGAATGGTAATCCATGAGTGGAGCCAAAAGAGTTGGGGGAAATCTAAATGATTTTTTTTGCATCATTATTTACTGAGGTGACAGGCACAGAATCTATTGAAGTGAGGCAAAACAACATCAACTTCATGGACTCAATACCGATTACAGAGAAGGGCGTGTTTGAGGCAAATTAGGGCTAGATAAATCCCGAGGGCCTGATAAGGTCACTTATGGGAGGTGTACAGAAATCGTTGGGTCCTAGTAGTTATTTAAATCATCCTTAGTGACCAATGAAGAACCAGAGGATTGGAGGATAACCAATGTTGTTTCACTGTTTAAGAAAGGCTCTAAAAATAAACCAGGAAATTATAGGCCAGTAAACCTGACATTAATAGTGGGAAAGTAATTGGAAGGTATTCTGAAGGACTGGATATATGAGTATTTGGATAGATATGGACTGATTAAGGATAGTCAGTATGGCTTTGTATGAGGTAAGTCATGTTTAACCAATGTTATAGAGTTTTCAAGGAAGTTACCAGGAAAGTTGATGAAGGCAAGGTAGTGGATATTGTCTACATGGACGTTCGCCAGGCACTTGACAAGGGTCCACATGGGAGGCAGGTCATTAAGGTTCAGCTGCTCATCATTCAAAATGAGCAAACTGAAAGGTCTGAAGGTGGATAAGTCACCTGAACCAGATGGTGTACACCCCAGGGTTCTGAAAGATATGGCTGAAGAGATTGTGGGGGCATTAGTAATAATCTTTCAAGAATCACTAGATTCTGGAATGGTTCCAGAAGACTGAAAAGCTGCAAATGTCACTCCACTCTTCAAGAAGGGAGAGAGGCAGAAGAAAGGAAACTATAGGCAAGGTAGTCTGACCTCAGTGGTTGGAAAGATGTTGGAGTCGATTATTAAGGATGAGGTTTCAGGGTATTTGGATGCACATGATAAAACGGGACATAGTAAGCATGATTTCCTCAAGGGAAAATCTTGCCCAACAAATCTGTTGGAATTCTTTGAAGAAATAACAAGCAGAATAGACAAAGGAGAATCGATCGATGTTGTGTACTTGGATTTTCAGAAAGCCTTTGACAAGGTGCCAAAAATGAGGCTGCTTAACAGGCTACGAGCCCGTGGTATTAAAGGAAAGACTCTAGCATGGATAAAGTAGTAGCTGATTGGCAGGAGGTAAAGAGTGGGAATAAAGGGAGGCTTTCCTGGTTGGTTGCCAGTGACTAGTGGTGTTCCACAGGCGTCTGCATTGGGACCGATTCATTTTAAGCTCTATGTCAACGATTTGGATGATGGAATTGGTGGCTTTGTTGCAAAGTTTGCAGATGATGTGAAAATAGGTGGCGGGGCAGGTAGTTTTGAGGAAGTAGAGAGGGTACAGAAGGACTTAGACGGATTAGGAGAAATGGCAAATGGAATGCAGTGTTGGGAAGTGTATGATCATGCACTTTGGAAGAAGAAATAAAAGGGTTGCAACACACACAAGAGGTAGGACTGACTCAGTAGGCCAGACATCATCTATAGAAAAAAGTACTTAACATTTCAGGCTGAGACCCTGCGTGAGTGTGTGCTGCTTGGATTTCCAGTATCTGCAGTTTTACTCTTGTTTGTGAAATTAAAGGTTTGACTAGAATTCAGAAGAATGAGGGGTGACCTCATTGAAACATATCGAATGGGAAAGGCCTTGATAGAGTGGATGTGGAGAAGTTGTTTCCTATGGTGGGAGAATCCAGGATCAGAGGACACACCCTCAGAACAGAGGGGCATCCTTTTAGAATGGAGGTGCGGAGGAATTTAATTAGCTAGAGAGTGATGAATCTGTGGAATTCTTTGCTACAGGGAGCTTTATGCATATTTAAGGCAGAGGTTGGTAGATTCTTGATTGGGCAGAGCATGAAGGGATACAGGGAAAAGGCAGGAGAGGAAAATTGGAACAGCCATGCTGAAATGGCAAAGCAGAATCGATGGGCCAAAATGGCCTAGTTCTGCTCCTATATCTTATGGTCTTATAGATAGTAAATTGGATTAGATATTGGCTTTGTGGGAGATACTAGAGAGTGGTAGTAGATGGTTGCCTCTCTGACTGGAGGCCTGTGACTAGTGGAGTGCCTCAAGGATTGGTGCTGGGTCCATTGTTGTTTGTCATCAATATCAATGATGTGGATGATAATGTGGATGACTGGCTGAGCAAATTTGCAAATTACACCAAGAGTGGATTGCAGTGGATGAGGAAGATGAAGACTACCATGGCTTTCAGTGGGATGTGGACTAGCTGGGAAAATGTGCTGCAAAATGGCAGATTGAAATTAATGCAGACAAGTGCAAGGTCTTGCACTTCAGTAGGACCAACAGGGTAGGTGAACGGTAGGGCACTGAGAAGTGTGGTAGAACAAAGGGATCTGGGAATATAGGAGAATATATAGGGAATATAGGTGAATATATCATTGAAAATGGTGGCACAGGTTGATAGGGCTGTAAAGAAAGGTTTTGACACATTGGCCTTCACAAATCAAAGTATTGAGTACAGAAGATGAGGTGTTATGTTGAAATAGTTGGTGAGGGCTAATTTGGAGTATTGTGTGCAGTTTTGGTCACCTACCTAGAGGAAGGGTATAAATAAGGTTGAAAGGGTGCAGAGAAAATTTACAAGGATATTACCAGGTCTAGAGGACCTGAATTACTGTATATGGAAAGTTTGAATAAATCAGGACTTCTTGGAACATAGAAGATTGAAAGGAGATTTGACAGAGGTATACAAAATAATGAGGGATATAGATAGGGTAAATGCAAGCAGGCTTTTTCCACTGAGGTTGGGTGAGACTATAACCAAAGGTCATGGGTGAAGGGTGAAAGGTAAAAAGTTTAAGGGAAATACGAGGGGAAACCTCTTCACTCGGAGAGTGGTGAGAGTGTGGACTCTGCTGCCAGCACAAGTGGTACATGCGAACTCGATTTCAATGTTTGAAAGAAGTTTGGATAGGTAGATTAGTGGTAGGGGTATTTTGGGTTATAGTCCCAGTGCAGGTCGATAGGATAGGCAGTTTAAATTGTTCAGCACAGACTGGATGGGCTGAAGGGCCTGTTTCCATGCTGTACTTTATATGACTTTGACTCTATGACACAAAAATTCCTGGCAGTTCAGCATTTAAGGGGTTGAGAAGTGACCTAACAGTCATCAAGTCATAGAACACTACAGCCCTGAAACAGGCCATTTGGCCAATCTAGTTCATGCAAACTATTATTCTGCCTTGTCCCATCAACTTACACTTGGACCATAGCCCTTCATACCACTCAAGGAATTTGAAAAAATCTGGCAACCATTACTGTTGTATTTAGAAGAGACCGACAGCTGAACTAAGTGGGGAGGGGAGGGGCCGTAGGACCTAAACAGCACATATAGGAGGGGTGAGGGGAGGGTAGGGCTGGGAAGGGGAAAGGAGACGGGGTGGTAGGGTTTCCTTTGCTTTTTGCTTGTTTACTATACATACATTCATTTGACTTTCATTATGTTGTTATAAGAAAGAAAAGAAAAAAGAGGCATTGTACTTTAGGACATTGTCGGTTGTGGTTAAGCTGATGTTGCTTCACAATAAAGAAATTTGAAAACACAGCCCTTCATACCCCTCCCATCCATGTAATTTCCAAAATTTCTCATATGTTGAAAATGAAACCACATCCACCACTTCCGCTGGCAGCTTGTTCCACACTCCCATCACTCTGAGTGAAAAAGTTGCTGTTCACATTCCCTTTGAACATTTCACCTTTTACCCTTAACCTGTGACCCCTAGTTCTAGTCTCAGTGGAAAAAGCCTGCTTGTATTTACCCTGGTATCTATAGCCCTCATAATTTTGTATACCTCTGTCAAATTTCCCCTCATTCTCCTGCACTCCAGGGAATAAAGTGCTAATCTGTTCAATTTTTCCCAATAACTTGGGTCTTCAAGTCCTGACAACATCCTTATAAATTTTCTGTGCACTCTTTCAATCATACTGATCACTCTCCTGCAGGTAGATGACCAGAACTGTGTATAATACTCCAAATTAGGTCTTACCAACATCTTATGCAGCTTTAATGCTCTGATTTTTAAAGGCCTCTGTGCCAAGAGCTTTCTTTACAATCCTATCTACCTGTGGTGCCACTTTCAATGAATTTTGGACCTATATTCCCAGATCCCTTTGTTCTGCCACATTCCTCAGTGCCCTACTCTTCATTGTGTAAGACCTACCCTGGTTTGTCCTCCGGAAGTGCAACACCTCACACTTGTCCATATTAAATTCCATCTGCCATTTTTCAGCCAATTTTTCCAGCTGGTCCAGATCCCACTGCAAGCTTTGATAGCCTTCCTCACTGTCAATTATATCTCCAATCTTGGTGTTAATCACATCTTTGCTGATCCAGTTAACCACATTATCATCCAGATTGTTGATATAGATTACAAACAACAACGGACCCAACATCGATCCCTGCGGCACACTCCTAGTTACAGGCTTCCGGCCAGAGAAGAAACCATCTACTATCACTCTCTTGATTCTCCTGCAAAACCAATGCTAAATCCAATTTACTACCTCATTCTGAACACCAGGCAACTGAACCTTCTTGACCAAACAACCTCCCATGTGGGACCTAATCAAAGGCCTTGGTAAGGTCCATGTAGAAGACATCCACTCCCTTAGCTTCAACAACTTTCCTAATAACATCCTTAACAAACTATAATGTTGGTTAGGTACAAATTACCACACATAAAGCCATGTTGATTATCCTTATTCAGTCCCTGTCTATCCAAATATGTACTGTATATCTGATCTCTTAGAATACATTCCAATAATTTACCCGCTACTGATGTCAAGCTTACTAGCCTATAATTCTTTGATTTATTTTTAGAGCCTTTCTTAAACAACAAGACAATATTAACTAGCCTCCAACCTTCTGGCATCTCATCATGGCTGAGGATGTTTTAAATGCCTTTGGTAGAGCACATGCAATTTCTGCAATTGTTGCACTAGCCTCCCTCAAGGTCTGAGATACACCTTGTCAGGCTCTGGGGATTTATCCACTCTAATATGCCTTAAGTACCTTATCTTCTGTGATTCTATACAGTCCATGACCTCACTACAATTTTACCTCAGTTCTATAGACTCTGTGTCCATGTCCCAAGTAGATACAGATGCAAATGATCCATTTAAGATCTTCCCCAACTCTTCCATCCTTATGCATAGGTGACCATACTGATCTTCAAGAGGACCAATTTTGTCCCTTGATATCTTTTTTTCCCTCTTAATTTATCAGTAGAAGCCCTTGGGATTCTCCTTCTCTTGAACTGATAGACCAAACTCATGCCTTCTTTTAGCCCTGTTTTCTTCTTGTGTTCTCTTGTGTTTCTTATACTGTTTGAATGCCTCATTTGTTCCTTGCTGCCTGTATCTGCTGTGCACCCCCTTCTTCTTCTTTTTAACCAGGTCCTCAGTATCTGTTGAAAACCAAGATTCCCTAAACCTGTTAGCCTTGCCTTTTATTCTGACAGGAATTTACAAACTCTGTACTCTCAAAATTTCACTTTTGAAGGCATACCACATACCAAGTACACCTTGCCGGAAAACAACCTGTCCCAATCTACACTTGCCAGATTCTTTCTGATACCATCAAAGCTGGCCTTTCTACAATTTAAAATCTCAACCCAAGGACCAGATTTATCCTTCTCTGTAATTCTCTTGAAACTAATAGAACAATTATCTTGAAACTAGCATATAAAATCATAAGAGACATAGACATAGTAGATAATCAGAATCCTTTTTCCCATGGTAGTGCCAAAGACAAGCGAGCATAGGGTTAAGGCGAGTGGAAAATGTTTTAAACAGGATTTGAGTGGAAAAAAATTACACAGAGAGTGGGTGATATCCGAGTCTTCCCACCCGATTAGGTGCTAGATCAGAAATAGTCAATACGCTGAGGAGACATTTAGACAGGTACTTAATTAGGAATGGAAAGATGTTCATAATGAGGGCAAATAAGATCAGCAGAGATGGGTAATAGGGTTTGCAGAGACATAGTGATTCAAATGGCCTGTTTCCATGTTGTGCTACTGAGACATGTTGATATTTCTGATCGTGTCCAAGATATCCTGAAGTGGGAGGGTGAGGAGCCAGAGGTCGTGGTACATATAGGTACCAATGACATAGGTAGGAAAAGGGATGAGGTCCTGAAAGGAGAATATAGGGAGCTAGGAAGGGAGTTGAGAAAAAGGACTGCAAAGGTAGTAATCTCGGGATTACTGCCTGTGCCACGCGACAGTGAGAGTAGGAATGCGATGAGGTGGAGGGTAAATGCGTGGCTGAGGGATTGGAGCAGGGGGCAGGGATTCAAGTTTTTGGATCATTGGGACCTCTTTTGGCGCAGGCGTGACCTGTACAAAAAGGACGGGTTACACTTGAATCCTAGGGGGACCAATATCCTGGCAGGGAGATTAGCGGGGGGCTACTGAGGTGACTTTAAACTAGAATGGTTGGGGGGTGGGAATCAAATTAAAGAGGCTAGGCGTGAGGAGGTTAGTTCACAACAGGGGGATGGGAACCAGTGCAGAGACACAGAGGGGTGTAAAGTGAGGGTAGAAGCAAGAAGTACTAAGGAGAAAAATAAAAGTGGCAGGCCGACAAATCCAGGGCAAGCATTAAAAAGGGCCACTTTTCAGCATAATTGTATAAGAGAGTTGTAAAAGAGCGCCTGAAGGCTTTGTGTGTCAATGCAAGGAGCATTCGTAATAAGGTGGATGAATTGAAAGTGCAGATTGTTATTAATGATTATGATATAGTTGGGATCACAGAGACATGGCTCCAGGGTGACCAGGGATGGGAGCTCAGCGTTCAGGGATATTCAATATTCAGGAGGGATAGACATGAAGGAAGGAGAGGTGGGTGGCGTTGCTGGTTAAAGAAGAGATTAACGCAATAGAAAGGAAGGACATAAGCCGGGAAGATGTGGAATCGATATGGGTAGAGCTGCGTAACACTAAGGGGCAGAAGACGCTGGTGGGAGTTGTGTACAGGCCACCTAACAGTAGTAGTGAGGTCGGAGATGGTATTAAACAGGAAATTAGAAATGTGTGCAATAAAGGAACAGCAGTTATAATGGGTGACTTCAATCTACATGTAGATTGGGTGAACCAAATTGGTAAAGGTGCTGAGGAAGAGGATTTCTTGGAATGTATGCGGGATGGTTTTTTGAACCAACATGTCGAGGAACCAACTAGAGAGCAGGCTATTCTGGACTGGGTTTTGAGCAATGAGGAAGGGTTAATTAGCAATCTTGTCGTGAGAGGCCCCTTGGGTAAGAGTGACCATAATATGGTGGAATTCTTCATTAAGATGGAGAGTGACATAGTTAATTCAGAAACAAAGGTTCTGAACTTAAAGAGGGGTAACTTTGAAGGTATGAGACGTGAATTAGCTAAGATAGACTGGCAAATGACACTTAAAGGATTGACGGTGGATATGCAATGGCAAGCATTTAAAGGTTGCATGGATGAACTACAACAATTGTTCATCCCAGTTTGGCAAAAGAATAAATCAAGGAAGGTAGTGCACCCATGGCTGACAAGAGAAATTAGGGATAGTATCAATTCCAAAGAAGAAGCATACAAATTAGCCAGAGAAAGTGGCTCACCTGAGGACTGGGAGAAATTCAGAGTTCAGCAGAGGAGGACAAAGGGCTTAATTAGGAAGGGGAAAAAAGATTATGAGAGAAAACTGGCAGGGAACATAAAAACGGACTGTAAAAGCTTTTATAGATATGTAAAAAGGAAAAGACTGGTAAAGACAAATGTAGGTCCCCTGCAGACAGAAACAGGTGAATTGATTATGGGGAGCAAGGACATGGCAGGCCAATTGAATAATTACTTTGGTTCTGTCTTCACTAAGGAGGACATAAATAATCTTCCAGAAATAGTAGGGGACAGAGGGTCCAGTGAGATGGAGGAACTGAGCGAAATACATGTTAGTAGGGAAGTGGTGTTAGGTAAATTGAAGGGATTGAAGGCAGATAAATCCCCAGGGCCAGATGGTCTGCATCCTAAAGTGCTTAAGGAAGTAGCCCAAGAAATAGTGGATGCATTAGTGATAATTTTTCAAAACTCGTTAGATTCTGGACTAGTTCCTGAGGATTGGAGGGTGGCTAATGTAACTCCACTTTTTAAAAAAGGAGGGAGAGAGAAACTGGGGAATTATAGACCAGTTAGCCTAACGTCGGTGGTGGGGAAACTGCTGGAGTCAATTATCAAGGATGTGATAACAGCACATTTGGAAAGCGGTGAAGTGATCGGACAAAGTCAGCATGGATTTGTGAAAGGAAAATCATGTCTGACGAATCTCATAGAATTTTTTGAGGATGTAACTAGTAGAGTGGATAGGGGAGAACCAGTGGATGTGGTATATTTGGATTTTCAAAAGGCTTTTGACAAGGTCCCACACAGGAGATTAGTGTGCAAACTTAAAGCACACAGTATTGGGGGTAAGGTATTGGTGTGGGTGGAGAATTGGTTAGCAGACAGGAAGCAAAGAGTGGGAATAAACGGGACCTTTTCAGAATGGCAGGCGGTGACTAGTGGGGTACCGCAAGGCTCAGTGCTGGGACCCCAGTTGTTTACAATATATATTAATGACTTGGATGAGGGAATTAAATGCAGCATCTCCAAGTTTGCGGATGACACGAAGCTGGGTGGCAGTGTTAGCTGTGAGGAGGATGCTAAGAGGATGCAGGGTGACTTGGATAGGTTGGGTGAGTGGGCAAATTCATGGCAGATGCAATTTACTGTTGATAAATGTGAAGTTGTCCACCTTGGTGGCAAAAATAGGAAAACAGATTATTATCTGAATGGTGGCCGATTAGGAAAAGGGGAGGTGCAACGAGACTTGGGTGTCATTATACACCAGTCATTGAAAGTGGACATGCAGGTACAGCAGGCGGTGAAAAAGGCGAATGGTATGCTGGCATTTATAGCGAGAGGATTCGAGTACAGGAGCAGGGAGGTACTACTGCAGTTGTACAAGGCCTTGGTGAGACCACACCTGGAGTATTGTGTGCAGTTTTGGTCCCCTAATCTGAGGAAAGACATCCTTGCCATAGAGGGAGTACAAAGAAGGTTCACCAGATTGATTCCTGGGATGGCAGGACTTTCATATGAAGAAAGACTGGATGAACTGGGCTTGTACTCGTTGGAATTTAGAAGATTGAGGGGGGATCTGATTGAAACGTATAAGATCCTAAAGGGATTGGACAGGCTAGATGCAGGAAGATTGTTCCCGATGTTGGGGAAGTCCAGAACGAGGGGCCACAGTTTGAGGATAGAGGGGAAGCCTTTTAGGACCGAGATTAGGAAAAACTTCTTCACACAGAGAGTGGTGGATCTGTGGAATTCTCTGCCACAGGAAACAGTTGAGGCCAGTTCATTGGCTATATTTAAGAGGGAGTTAGATATGGCCCTTGTGGCTACAGGGGTCAGGGGGTATGGAGGGAAGGCTGGGGCGGGGTTCTGAGTTGGATGATCAGCCATGATCATAATAAATGGTGGTGCAGGCTCGAAGGGCCGAATGGCCTACTCCTGCACCTATTTTCTATGTTTCTATGTTTCTATGTTGGGTACAATTACCTGCTTCTGCGCTTATCTCTCCGTGACTCTATGACACAGAATGTAAGATCATCATCTTATATGTAATACTACAGAAAATAAACAGCACAATAATGTAATTTTCTGTGTGTATCCAACACAGCAAATGTCAAAATGGAATGTCATGTCATGTTATGTATTGCCATGATATTACATAAACTGGGGAATTAAATGGCCTGTCATGTTATGCGTATTTGTGACATACAATGCAGCAATTTAAAAAAAATGAACTCAAACATTTTTCATAATGCAATTCCCATTTATCTTTCTTGAAAGGAACAACATGCAATGCCCTTCAAGCAAAAGGATATAATAGAACTTTCATCTGCTCAGTTATTCATAGGAAAAGCATATTGTTAACTTTGTGCCTAACAGAAAAATCCCCTTAACTTTCGAGACTGTAATTAATATTCACTTGTCCTCTAGTCATTTCTGCTCCTTTAGACCTCGCTACTCCTCACGGTCAGGTATTGATGAGAGTGTGTGGAGAAGATGCACCATATGATGAACCCCATCGGCGACTCCTTTGCTTACATCTTCAGAAACAGCGCCGCTTCTATCTTTAATATCTATATTTTTCCCTTTCGGGTTCTTTTGAAGACCCTGATGTGGAGTTACATGCTGACTTTGGTTCTTTGCGAAAATGGGACCCGCTCTCGGGGTTTCACGATGGGCCATTATCCGACATGCCAAGGGCTTGGCTTGAGAATTCGACTGGCCTTTGGAGGCCGAGGATCTCGGGGCTCTGGAGACAGGCGATCGAAGGTCAGTGTCCTGACAGACCGGTGTGTCGTGGGAGCTGGAAGATCGTTGGCTATGGGCCCAGAGACCTGAGATCTTTGGGCACAGAGCTCGGAAAAAGCGACGCAACTGACTTCTAACATCGTAAACCAGTGAGTTGTTTGTTATGTCTCCCCTCTCGCTGTGAAACTAAGATACCTCTTTCTCCCTTATTAGGGGGAGAGAGAGAGAGAGAGAGAGAGAGAGAGGGGTGGGGGGAGAGAGCCTGTGGTATGTCAAATATCGGGTGAAAAGCGAAGTCTTTGGGGTAACTGCAAGTCTGCGTCCTTGCTGTTCCTGACGCTTGAGTGCTCGGTGGTGGGCGCTGATGCTATTTTTTGCCAGTGAGAGGAGTGGTGCTGCCACTTATGCACGGGCGGGAGGGGAGCTGGGGGGCTTTGGGGTTGTAACATTTAACTGTTGTTCATTCTTTGGGGGCACTCCTCTGTTTTCATGGATGTTTGCATAGAAAAAGTATTTCAGGGTGTATAGTTTATACATTTCTCCTACGTTAAATGTACCTTTGAAACTTTTGAAACCCCTGTTGTGATGTGTGGTCATTCAGGAAGATGGAATGGATGGAGAAGAGAAAGCTATTCAGCCTATCAAGCTTAGTCTTCGCTTAAAGAAAACTATGGCTGATCAGTGTCTCATTTTCCCTCTCCAGTGTTGTGATATGGAGCAATAGGGTTGGAGTGAATTTCAGACCCTCTGTCAGTTTAGGGCTCTAGCAGCTTGAGACTGACCAGGAAGACGATCAAAGTTCAAAGTTCAAAATAAATTTATTATCAAAGTACATATAGGTCATATAAACATTCCTGAGATTTGTTTTCTTGCAGGAATATTCAATAAATCTAATAACCATAATAGGATCAACGAAAGACCCCACCCAACAGAGGGACAACTAGTGTGCAAAAGACAACAAACTGTGCAAATACCAAAGAAATAAAAATAAGTAAATAATAATAAATAAATAAGCAAAAATATTGAGAACTTGAAAGTGAGTCTATAGGTTGTGGGAACAATTCAGTGATGGGGAAAGTAGAGTGAAATTATCCCCTTTGGTTCAAGAGCCTGATGGTTGAGGGGTAATAACAGTAATAACTGTTCCTGAATCTGATGGTGAGAGTTCTGAGACTCCTGTACCGTCTTCCTGATGGCAGCAGCAAGAACAGAACATAACCTGGGCGGTGGGGGTCCCTGATGCCTAATGGTCGGGCGGGCTCCACCCATGATTCTCTGGGCCATATCCACTACTTTGTGTAAGATTTTCTGTTCACGGGTATTTGTGTTTCCATACCAGGCTGTGATGCAGCCCAGTCTCCACCACACACCTACAGGTGTTTGTCAAAGTGTTAGATGTCATGCCGAATCTTCACCAACTTCTAAGGAAGTAGAGACACTGTCGTGCTTTCTGTGTAATTGCACTTGCATGCTGGGCCTAGAACAGGTCCTCTGAAATGAGGGCACTAAGGAATTTAAAGTCGATGGCCTTCTCTGCCTCTGATCTCCTGATGAGGACTCTGGTTTCCTCCACCTGAAGTCAATAATCACCTCCTTGGTTTTGCTGACATTAAGTAGGAGGTTGTTGCTGTGGCACTGCTCAGCCAGATTTTCAGTCTCCCTCCTACAGGCTGATTTGTCACCACCTTTGATTCGGCTACGACAGTGGTGTCATTGGCAAACTTAAATATGGCATTGAAACTGTACTTAGCTGCGCAGTCATAAGGGCAAAGCGAGTAGAGCAGGGGGCTAAGCACACAGCCTTGTGGTGCACCTGTGCTGATGGAGATTGTGGAGGAGGTGTGCTGCCAATCCAAACTGACTGGGGTCTGCAAGTGAGGAAATCGAGGGTCCAGTTGTACCAGGAAGTATTGAGGCCAAGGTCTTGAAGTTTATTGATTAGTTTTGAAGGGATCATAGAATTGAATGTTGAGCTGTGTCAACAAAAAGCATCCTGATGTATGCACCTTTGCTGTCCAGATGTTTCAGGGTTGAGTGAAGAGCTAAAGAAGTGGCATCTGCTGTGGACCTGTTACGCCAGTAGGCAAAATGGAGTGGATCCAAGTTGCTGCTCATGCAGAAGTTGATATGTTTCATCAACAATCTCTCAAAATATTTCATCACTGTTAATGTAAGTGCTGCCAGACAATAGGCATTGAGGCAGGTTACCATGACCTTCTTACGCACCAGTAGGTAGGTTGATGTAGGTAGGTACCTCAGAATGCTGAAGCAAGAGGCTAAAGATCTCAGTGAACACTCCAGCCAGTTGATCAGCACTTGGCGAACGACACCAACTGGGCTGGATGCTTCTTATGGGTTCACCATCCTGAAGGATACTCAAACTGAAATCATAGAGCCATCGAGGTTCTGGGAGCTGGTGATGGTTCCTCCATGTTTTGATGGTCACAGTAAGCATAGATGGTATTGAGGTTATTTGGAAGCAAAGCCCTGCTGTTATCTATGTCACTTGATTTCACTTTGTAAGTGGAGGAGATGCAGCACATTTGTACTCCTACAGTACTGGCAGGTTTTGCTTCCTCTTCCTTGGGAGCGGAATGTTGAGTGGTGCTTGTCACTTTGTGGCCTGAGGTGCATTTGTTGGAAAGATGGAAAATGGCAGAAGGAGGAAACCACCTGGTTCCTCAGGCACGCTCCGGCATTGAATTAAATCCTGAATTTTTTCATCTGACACTCAAACTCCCAAAACACCTCGCTGTCCAAAATATTATTGATACCAGTCTTCCACCATTAAGGACACCACCACCCAGGACAGGCCCTCTTCGTGGGTATGTGGCCAAGTGGTTAAGGCATTGGACTAGCAACCTGAAGGTTGTGAGCTCGAGCCCCAGCCGAGGCAGCATGTTGTGTCCTTGAGCAAGGCACTTAATCACACGTTGCTCTGCGATGACACTGGTGCCAAGCTGTATGGGTCCTAATGCCCTTCCCTTGGACAACATTGGTGTCATGGAGAGGGGAGACTTGCAGCATGGGCAGCTGCTGATCTTCCATACAACCTTGCCCAGGCCTGCGCCCTGGAGAGTGAAGACTTTCCAGGCGCAGATCCATGGTCTCGCAAGACCCAGGACATGCCCTCTTCTCATTGTTACCATCAGGAAGGGGGTAGAGAAGCCTGAAGACACACATTCAATGACTCAGGAACAGCTTCTTCCCATCTGCCATCTGATTTCCAGATGGACATTGAGCCTATGAACAATACCTCACCTCTTTATTTTTATTTTTGCCCTACATTGGTAACAATGCAAAGATGGCATGTCCCAGATGGTGAGGGTACTTATGATAGGCACAGATTCTTGAAGATGTCCTCAATAAAGGTTTGCTATGATGTTGCTGGCTGAGTCCATAACTGTCTCTGGTCTCTTGTGATATTGTACATCCGAGGCTCCATCTCAGGCGGTGATGCAACCAGTCAGAATGCTCTCCACTGTACATCTGTGGAAATTCATAAGAATCTTTGGTGACACCTTCCAGGTAGCCCTCTTCCCGTCCCCCCACCCTTTCATACTGACATCCTCCCCCTTCCTTCTTATCCTGAAGAAGGATTTCGGCCTGAACCATCGACTATCTATTCATTTCCCTAGATGCTGCCTGACCTGCTGAGTCCCTCCAGGATTTTGTGTGTGTTGCTTTGGATCTCCAGCATCTGCAGATTTCCTGGTGTTTGTGACGCCGTGAATGGAGGAGGCTTGATGTTATAGCAGCAACATCAAACAATGACATGGTGAAAAAACTGAAAGGAAATATTAATTTGTTTTGGAGTGAGCACAATGTGGATCAGCTTTTGGCCTTTTCCTTCCGGTAATTTAATGTCAAACATATCCTGGTAACATCTAAATTCTGTCAGTATCCCAGGTTCCACATCACCAATCAGCTGTGTATAGTGTGGCTTATATTCCTACGATCAGCTTGTATTCTGTCAACATTGAATTCAAATCGTCACCGCCACAACACGTTTGCTCTTGTAATCAAAGAGCAGATCAATCAATATGTGAAGGAGCAAAGCTAAAACATGCAGACCTAAAATAAAAACAAAAAGTGCTGGGAAGAAAAACTGTGCGGTATCAACAGAGAGAGCAAAAGGGTTAATATTTCAAGTCAATCATCCTTCATGCATACAGCTCCTCTCCTCTCCCCCCACTGGGAAGGTCAGATCACAACCTGGTGCATCTAAAACCCTGCTACGTGCCTCTGGTGAGAGTAAACCTGCAACCTCGAGGACTGTGAGGAAATGGTCGGCGGAGGCTTATGAGGCACTCCAGGGTTGTTTTGAGGTGACAGACTGGCAGGCACTCTGTGAGCCACATGGAGAGGATATTGATGGGCTCACAGAGTGCATCACTGATTACATCAACTTCTGTGTGGACTGCAATGTTACGACAAGAACTGTCCTTTGTTATTCAAATAACAAGCCATGGGTGACAAAGGACATTAAGGACATCCTGAATGCTAAAAAGAGGGCGTTTAGAGATGGAAATAGGGAGGAGCTGAGGGCAATACAGAGGGACCTGAAAGCCAGGATCAGGGAGGCTAAAGTCAAGTACAGGAGGAAGCTTGAGTGGAAACTCCAGCAGAACAACATGAGAGAGGTCTGGAGGGGGATGAGGACCATCACTGGGTTCCGGCAAACTTGCAACAGAGGAGCTGAGGGCAGTGTGGACAGGGCCAATGAACTTAACCTGTTCTTTAACAGATCTGACATTGTGGCCCCTGCCCATCCCCCACATGAGCCATCTGCTGTCGGCCCCCAACCAACACATATTCCACTCTCTCCTCCTACCCCTCCTCACAGTCCCCCACCCTGCTCTCATGACTATACCCCTTCCCCACACGAAACCACCACGGTGGGCTTCACAGCTGAACAGGTGAGAAGACAGCTGAAACGTCTCAACCCAAGCAAGGCTGCAGGACCAGATGGTGCCAGTACCAGGGTGCTCAAAGCCTGTGCCCCTCAGCTATGTGGAGTACTTTGCCAATGTATTCAGCCTGACCCTGAGGCTCCGGAGGGTTCCTGTGCTGTGGAAGATTTCGTGCCTCATCCCTGTGCCGAAGACGCCGCGCCCCTGCAGCCTCAATAACTACAGACCGGTGGCATTGACCTCCCACATCATGAAGACCTGGAGATACTTGTTCTGGAGCTGCTCCAGCCTACGGTCAGGTCACACTTAGATCCCCTCCAGTTCGCCTACAAGCCCCGACTAGGAGTTGAGGATGCCATCATCTATCTGCTGAACCGTGTCTACGCCCACCTGGACAAGCCAGCGAGCACTGTGAGGGTCATGTTTTTTGACTTCTCCAGTGCGTTCAACACCATCCGTCCTGCTTTGCTGGGGGAGAAACTGACAGCGATGCAGGTGGATGCTTTCCTGGTGTCATGGATTCTTGATTACCTGACTGGCAGACCACAGTATGTGTGCTTGCAACACTGTGTGTCCGACAGAGTGATCAGCAGCACTGGGGCTCCACAGGGGACTGTCTTGTCTCCCTTTCTCTTCACCATTTACACCTCGGACTTCAACTACTGCACAGAGTCTTGTCATCTTCAGAAGTTTTCTGATGACTCTGCCATAGTTGGATGCATCAGCAAGGGAGATGAGACTGAGTACAGGGCTACGGTAGGAAACTTTGTCACATGGTGTGAGCAGAATTATCTGCAGCTTAATGTGGAAAAGACTAAGGAGCTGGTGGTAGACCTGAGGAGAGCTAAGGTACCGGTGACCCCTGTTTCCATCCAGGGGGTCAGTGTGGACATGGTGGAGGATTACAAATACCTGGGGATACGAATTGACAATAAACTGGACTGGTCAAAGAACACTGAGGCTGTCTACAAGAAGGGTCAGAGCCATCTCTATTTCCTGAGGAGACTGAGGTCCTTTAACATCTGCCAGACGATGCTGAGGATGCTCTATGAGTCTGTGGTGGCCAGTGCTATCATGTTTGCTGTTGTGTGCTGGGGCAGCAGGCTAAGGGTAGCAGATACCAACAGAATCAACAAACTCGTTGGTAAGGCCAGTGATGTTGTGGGGATGGAACTGGACTCTCTGACGGTGGTGTCTGAAAAGAGGATGCTGTCCAAGTTGCATGCCATCTTGGTCAATGTTTCCCATCCACTACATAATGTACTGGTTGGGCACAGGCGTACATTCAGCCAGAGACTCATTCCACCGAGATGCAGCACAGAGCGTCATAGGAAATCATTCCTGCCTGTGGCCATCAAACTTTACAACTCCCTTGGAGGGTCAGACACCCTGAGCTAATAGGCTGGTCCTGGACTTATTTCATATTTTACTGGTATAATTTACATATTACTATTTAACTATTTAATGGTTCTATTACTATTTATTATTTATGGTGCAAATGTAACAAAAACCAATTTCCCCCAGGATCAATAAAGTATGACTATGACTATGACTATGCCTATGACTATTAGAATTGTTTCTCCCTTTTTACAAATCCTCCCTGACCTTCTGTGTAGCTCTAGTAGTTTCTATGTTTAACAAGTACCAGAAAGGTATGGGCATAGAGTGAGGTCACATCTGGAACATGCATACCAGAACCTATCACTGACCGGCTTGTTTCAGTGAGCTACACCACCTCATCTTATATCTGAGCAATTTGTAGCCTTCTACGCTCAATATAGAATTCTACAACTACAGTAACGTTATTACTCTGCCTGCATCGGAGCTGACCTGTTCTGCTGCAGGTCATGCAATGGAGATATTGGCACTGCTACTGCTCACACATTATACAGACAAAATGTAATCACCTTCTGTCTCCCCCCGATGACCCTGCAGTTCACAACTGACTGTCTCTCTTTCTCTCTCAATCTCTTGCAATCTCTCTCTCTCTTCCTGCAACTGACAGATAGCATTCATGTCCTATCCATTCATCCCCCACCTCCTCAGCAACCTGATACCAACATGGTTTCTCTTCTTTCCAGTTATAACAGAAGGGCTTAAATCTGAAACATTGGCTCCATTTCGGTTCCCACAGTTGCTGCTTGACCTGCTGAGTGGTTCCTACATTTTCTGCTCTTATTTGATGTATAACCTTCTGCTTGGACCATTTCTGTGCTATAATAACGTTAGCTGGTATAACTTTATAAGGAACCTATGTTGTAACTGAGGAAGTGGGTTGGTAAAAGAAACACGGAAAGTAGGATCCATCAATGCATTTAAAGGGGACGAAAGCGACCGCAGGTGCTGGAATCTGGAGCAAACACAAACCACTGGAAGAACTCTGTGGATCAGGCAGTGGCTATGGAGGGAAAGGACAATTGATGTTTTAGTATGAAACTATTCAGCTGTATACAAATTGATACAGTCTGGATCAGTTCAGCTGAAAGGTCTTGACCTGAATCGTTTAATGTTCATTTTCCTCCACAGGTGCTGCCCGACCTGCCGAATGCTTTTAATCACAACCACTGGGTAAGCAGGAGCATGGATGTTCCTGCCAAGCTCAACAAATTACACGGTAGCACCTTGTATCCTGTCCAATAATCAATCGGGTCAGCAGGAGGGAATTCTGAGATTTAAGTTCAGTTGAAATTTTAAGATTAAAATTCTAGACGTAACTAACTACAACTTCTTTCCAATGGTTCAAGCTTCTTTTTAGGTAAACACTGGGCCCGATGTTTCTGGTTAATAAACTGTTGGTTTTTGTTAACTGAGCACATTCTGCACTCTTCTGTATTGTGCGATCATTCGCTCTTTTCAGTCAGTTGGAC
Source organism: Mobula birostris (assembly GCF_030028105.1). NCBI lineage: Eukaryota > Metazoa > Chordata > Chondrichthyes > Myliobatiformes > Myliobatidae > Mobula > Mobula birostris. The sequence goes on from NC_092371.1 coordinate 121,521,954, forward strand.
TAGTCTCAGTTTCTTCAGGCTGAGGGTAATTGCCTTGGCAAACAGCACAACCTGCTGTTATGCTTCGGTAGCATAGAGATTTATAGCTCATTTCCCACCACAGTCTGTAAGGAGTTCGTACATTCTCATCGTTGCCATGTGGGTTTTCTTCTGGTGCTCTGCTTTCCTCCCACAGTCCAAAGACATACTGGTTGGTAGGTTAATTGGTCATTGTAAGTTGTCCTGTGATTAGATTAGGCTAGGGCTATATCCGGGGTTGCTGGACGGCATGGCTCAAAGAGCCAGAAGACCCAAATCCGTGCTGTATCTCAATTGATCAATCAATTAAAAAAAAGAGATAGATACATTTAAAAAACATGATGGCCAAAAACATTTAACTCCTTCTGCTACAGAATAAAGGTTCAGTTTCAATTATTCTTTTCATTTTATTGAGGAGGTGCTGAGCTCTCTTGAACAAATGTATACCCACTGGTGACGGGACATGGATAAAGGAACAGTGATACATTTCCGTTTTAGGACTCCGTGCAACTTCGAGGGGACTTTGCAGATGGTAGTATTCCTTCGAATGTTGCTCTTGCCTTTCTTGGTGGTTGAGGCATTGGCTTTGGAGGTGCTGCCAGAATAGCCTGGGTAAGTAACTGCAGTGCATTTTATAGGTGGCACAGAATGCTGTCATGGTGTGTGGCTGGTGGAAGGAATGAATGATTATGTTAGTGGTAGGAGTGCTATTCAAGCAGGCTGCTTTGTCCTGGATGATGTTAACCTTCTTGAAACAGAGGGCATTCCATTACATTTGTTCTGTAAATGATGGAAAGCCTTTAGGGAGTGAGGAGGTGAGGAAAATCATAACATCATAAGACCATAATACTGGAGCAGCATTAGTACATTCGGCCCATCTAGTCTGCTGTGCCATTCAAACATGCTTGGTTTGTTACTTGCTCTCAACCCAGTCATCTGCCTTCTCCCCATTGCCTTTGATATCCTTAAATCAAGAATCTATCAACCTGTGCTTTAAATATACTCAACAATTTGGCTTCCAGGGCTACCTGTGGTAATGAATTTTATAAAATTACCACCGTCTGGCTAAAGAAGTCTCATTTCATCTCTGTTCTAAAGGGTTGTCCTTGTATTTTGAGGCTGTGCCCTCTGGTTTTAGACTGAATGGACTGACTGAACTTCCCCTGATCTGCTCTTATGGCCACAGTATTTATGTTTCTCATCAACAGTAGACCCCTAGATGTTGCTGATGGGGGCACAGCAAGAATATTGAGGGTAGGTGATCACTTGAGGAAGATCCATGTTGTTGATTTAGTTTTACTGAACAAATTAGTAATTTTCAGTTGCCTCACCAATGACTTTCCTTCAGTGATAAATCAAATGTAGGGATTATTGGATCTGGAGATAATAGTCTAGAAAGTTCTTCAGAAGTCAAAATTGAGCCTCAGATCTTATAATTACAGCTAGATGTTCATCAAAGCAATGTGAACTTGAAACAGCAAGTAACACAAAGTAAAAGCAAACAAGAAAGGCTAATAACAAAGGCTGTGATCTCCCTTTATAATGCAGACCAGTTTAAACTAGTTAGGCAAGGAAGTCTTTTCTGGTAGGAACAATCAGTGCAAAACAGGGACATTCTTGATTCATTCTACCATGAAATCTCAGAATTATAGACAAAGAAACTTGAAAATCCACTAAAGGTTTACAGACAAATAGGTGATTGTACAAACTTAAACTACAAGAAAAAGTAAGAATTTAAATGGCAACTTAAACACTTTGATTCTAAAAACAATATTTTTAATCATTACATCTGAAAATTTAGAGATAGAAAAACTTGCAGTATCAGCGATGAATATGAGGTTTAATCAATGCCAAATTATAAAATATAAAAGGGTATTTATACAGCAGTACCATAATCAGCTGGATTGTCTTTATTGGGTAGGGAAATTCAAGCAAGTTTGAACAGCTTTGTTGATGACATCTCTTATACAAGTAATGAATTTTATCTACCAGTGCAAACATTGTAACTCATAACATCAAGAAACCTTAGATCCTGAAGGCTGATTTGATCCAGTCAGAGAAACTCTGCCCAACTGATTGATGTATTTTGGCTGCTTAAATAGGAATATGATCAGGCAGATCTGATTTGACTTCAGATTCATCAGGTATGTTACGTTCCCCCTTTAACATCTGAGAAGATCTAATTTCATATGATTTTAGAGAACCATCTTAAAGTAAAATTTCACAGTTCAAAGAAATTTTATTTCCTAAGTATATATCTGCCACCTTATACAACCTGAAATTTATTGTCTTGTGAGCGTACTCATAAATCTATAGAATAATAACCATAAAAAAATTTATGGAAGACTGACCAACTAGGGTGTTCAACCAATGTACAAAAGATAACAAACCATGTAAATACAAAAAGAGGAAATAATAAATACATAAATAAATAAATAACCAAGCAAGCAAGCAAGCAAGCAATACGTATCAAGAACATGAGATGAAGAATCCCTGAAAGTGAGTCCATTGGCTATGGGAGTATTTCAATGATGGTGCAAGTGGAGTTGAATGAGGTTACACCCTTTGGTTCCAGAGCTTGATGGTTGAGGGGTAATAAAAGTTGCTGCATCTGGTGGTGAGAGCCCTGAGGCTCCTGTACCTTCTTCCCAATAGCAGCAGCAAGAAGAAGCATAACCTGGGTGGTGGAGGTTCCTGATGATGAATGCTGCTTTCTTGCGACTATGTTCCATATAGATATGCTCATTGGTGGGGAGGGCTTTACCCATGATGGACTATTATTATCAATTATTATTGATTGATGGTTTCTAATTGATGACAGGAACTTTGTTGGATTGTGACATTCTTATTGTCAATAAAAATTCAAGAACCATTATTACACTTAGGACAGTGTAACACATAGTTGAGCACATTATACTTGACTGCATGGGTATCTTCTGAATTCATGCAAAAGGAAGCCTTTACAATGAATATCTCACGATAGCTTTGTTGTCGACATAAGGATTGGCTATAGAGCTATCTGAGGTTAAAACATAAACTGTAATGAATATAACTCAATAGATTAGAATGATCTTGTCAGCACAAATGATCTAGACCAGACATTCCCAAACTTTTATGTCATGGACCCCCAAGATTAATAGACGGATCCGTGGACCCAAGGTTGGGAACCCCTGATCTAGACCAAGATGTTGAGTCAGGAATATGGTTATTGTCTATCTATGTTTTTCTTGTGGAAGTGGCCATCAGCTCCTGGACTAGCTTTTCTCACCTCGGCAGCTCATGGGTGTGGCTCTTTGGGGACTCTATGGTTTGATATTTAATGCTTAGTGTGTTATTTGTTCTTTTTTGCATGTCTTATGGTCATGCTTGGGAGCTTTCTTTAAGATTGTTCTATGGTGTTTCTTTGTTTTGGAGTTGTCTACCAGAAAATAAACTGTATACTGTGTATATATTTTTGATAATAAATGTACTTTGAACTTAGAACTTTGAAAATCATGATCCAGGGACATAAAGTTGTTGTGGCAGGATTTTAATGTTGAACTTTGTTCAAAGAAAACAGTACACGTTTGTACAATGTCTACAGGAAAGCTATCATTAGCGAGTACTGTGAGGCAGCCAGAGGCATTGGCAGCATCTGCAAACTCATGTGATACTTGTAAGAACACATTATGGGTCATTTCATTTGGCACATTGTCAGTGGACAAGACTGCTAAGAATGCAACAACGAAGTCAGAATAAGCTACATCCTGTCCATTAGTCAGCAACTTTGTTAGATATCTGCTGGCAGGTTAGTGATTTAATTATTGTAGTCCAGTGGTGTAGACACTGAGTACATTTTATTGAAAGCACAGGCAGGTAGAGGAGTGGGGAGGCTCTGTTGGGAAAAAAGTAAATCAAATCCTTAGCAAGAGGTAACATAGATGTAGAATTCTTGTGGGCAGATTTATGAAATTGCAAGAGTTAAAAGACCTTGATGGGGGTTATAAGCAGTCTGCTGAACAGTAGCCAGAATGTGAGGTACAAAATACAATGGGAGATAGAAAAGGCTTGTCAAAAGAGCAATTTTATGATAGTCAAGATTTCAATATGCAATTTGATTGGGAAAATCAGGTTGCTGCTGGATCCCAAGAGAGTAAATTTGTAGAATGCCTACCAGATGGATTTTTAGAACAGCCTGTGGTTGAGCCCATCAGGGGATCAGCTATTCTGCATTGGGTGTTGTGTAATGAACAGGGAATTTGAGGATACAGTGATCATAATATGATAGAATTCATCCTGCAGTTTGAGAGGGAGAAGCTAAAATTAGAGGCACGAAGGAGGAGCTGACCAAAGTCGATTGAAAGGGAACACTAGCATGGGTTTCTGGGAGCAATTCAAAAGGCACAGACACATACATTCCAAAGAAATCGTATTCTAATGGGACAATGAGACAACTGTGGCTGACTAGGGAATTCAAAGACAGCACAAAAGAGAGGGCATAAAATATAACAAAAATTAGTGGGAAGTTAGAAGATTGGGTTGCTGTTAAAAACCAACAGAAGATAACTAAAAAAACCATAAGAAGAGAAAAGACGAAATATGAAGGTAAGTTAGCCAGTAATATAAAGGAGTATACCAAAAGATTTTCAGTTATATAGAGTGAAAGAAAGGCGAGAGTGGATATTGGACTGCTGGAAAATGACACTAGAGACGTAGTAATAGGGGACAAAGAAATGATGAAGGAACTTAATAAGTATTTTACATCAGTGTTCACTGTTCACTGACATCAGCAGTATGTCAGAATTTTGAGTGTGTCAGGGGCAGAAGTCAGTGTAGTTGCTAAAATTAAGGAGAAAGCCTTTGGGAAGCTGAAAGGTCTACACCCCAGCATTCTGAAAGGGGTGGCTGAAGAGATTGTGGAGGCATTAATACTGATCTTTCAAGAATCACTAGATTATGGAATGGTTCCAAAGGCCTGGAAAATTGCAAATATCACTCCACTCTTTGAGAAGGGAGGGAGGGAAAAGAAAGGAAATTATAGGCCTGTTGGACTGATTGGGAAGATGTTGGACTCCATTATTAAGGATGAGGTTTTGAGGTACTTGGAAGCATGCAAAAAATAGGCCAAACTCAGCATGTTTTCTTTAAGGGGAAACCTTACCTGGCAAATCTGTTGGAACTCTTTGAGGAAATAACAGCCATGATAGACGAAGGAAAGTCTGTGGATGTTGTTTACTTGGATTTTCAGAAGGCCTTTGACAAGGTGCCACAAATGAGGGTGCTAAACAAAATAAGGTCCCATGGTAATAGAAACATAGAAAACCTACAGCACAATACAGTCCCTTTGGCCCACAAAGCTGTGTCGAACACGTCCTTACCTTAGAAATTGCCTAGGGTTACCCATAGCCCTCTATTTTTCTGAGCTCCATGTACCTGTCTAGGAGTCTCTTAAAAGACACTATTCATATCTGCCTCCACCACCATTGCTGGCAGCCCATTCCACGCACTCACCAATCTCTATGTAAAAAACTTACCCCTGACATCTCTGTACCTACTTCCAAGCACCTTAAAACTGTGCCCTCTCATGCTAGCCATTTCAGCCCTGGGAAAAAGCCTCTGACTATCCACACAATCAATGCCTCTCATCATCTTATACACCTCTATCAGGTCATCTCTCATCCTCTATCGCTCCAAGGAGAAAAAGCCGAGTTCGCTCAACCTATTCTCATAAGGTATGCTCTCTAATCCAGGCAACATACTTGTAAATCTCCTCTGCACCCTTTCTATGGTTTCCACATTCTTCCTACAGTGAGGCAACCAGAACTGAGCACAGGACTCCAAGTGGGGTCTGACCAGGGTCCTATATAGCTGCAATATTACCTCTCTGCTCCTAAACTCAATCCCACGATTGATGAAGGCCAATGCACCATATGCTTTCTTAACCACAGAGTCAATCTGTGCAGCAGCTTTGAGTGTCCTATGGACTTGGACCTCAAGATCCCTCTAATCCTCCGTATTGCCAAGAGTCTTACCATTAATACTATATTCTATCACAGGAAAGACACTAGCATGGATAGAAGATTAACTGACCGGCAGGACACAAGGAGTGGGAATAAAGGGAGCCTTTTTTGATTGGCTGCTCGGGACTAGTGATGTACCAGAGGGATTGATGTTGGCACCGCTTATTTTCACATTATGTGTCAGCAAGTTGGAAGATGGAATTTATGTTTTTTAGCCAGGTTGTGGATGACATGAAGGTAGGTGGAGGGGCAGGTAATGTTGAGGAAGCAGAGTGCCTGCATAAGGACTTAGACAGATTAGGGGAATGGGTAAAGAAGTGGCAGATGGAATATAGTGTTGGGAGGTGTATGGTCATGCACTTTGGTAGAAGGAATAAAGGTATAGACTATTTTCTAAATGGGGATAAAATTCAGAAATCAGTGGGGCAAAGGGACCTGGGAGTCCTCATGCAGGATTCTCGAAAGGTTAACTAGCAATTTGAGTTGGTGTTAAGGAAGGCAAATGCAATGTACGCATTCATTATGAGAGGAATAGAATATAAAAGCAAAGACATAATGTTGAGGCTCATAAGGCATCAGTCAGATGATACCTGGAGTATTGTGAGCAGTTCTGTGACCCTTACCTAAGAAAGGATGTTCTAGCATTGGAGAAGATACAAAGGAGGTTCACAAGAATGATTCCAAGAATGAAAGGGTTAACGTATGAGGAGCATTTGATGGCTCTGGGTCTGTACACACTGGAGTTTAGAAGAATGAAGGGTGTTCCCGTTGAAATGTATTGAATATTGAAAGGCCTAGATAGAGTGGATGTGGAGAGAATTTTTCCTATAGTGGGAGAGTCTGGGATCAGAGGGCACAACCTCAGAATAGAGGTACGACCCTTTAAAACAAAGATGAGGAGGTGACAGAGGTGATGAATCTGTGGAATTCGCTGCTACTGATGGGTGTGAGGCCAAGTCACTGGGTACGTTTAAAGTGGAGGTTTTGTAGATTCGTGATTAGTAATGGTGTCAAAAACTGCAGGGAAGAAGGCAAGAGAATGGGGTTGAGAGGGATGGTAAATCAGCTGTGATAGAATGATGGAGCAGACTCGATGGGCCAAATGACCTAATTCTGTTCCTATGTCTTAGGTTCTTATGGTCATATAAGTCAGAGGTTACTAGAACATTTAACCTCAATGCTGGCTGTCTCTCTCTTCACCTTCGCCCTGTTTACTACTGTAATGTGTAACCACTTACTTTCTCCTTCAGCCTTAATAATCAACAGCACCTGGTAGCTTCCTTCCCACCAAGCATCCAATAGCTCTTCATGTGGTTTCTTGATCAGGACTAACTCACCAGGAATCAAGGCGTGTTCTCTTTCTGCTGGGTCATTTCAGGCAGCAGAAATCTGCCCCATCAGTGTGCGAGTCTGTGGTTCACCAGTCACCTCAGACCCATGAAACCAAAGGGGAAGTAAATCTTCCTCAATCTTGAGTAAACCCTTTTAGGGGCAATACTTGGAGCACTATGGGCCTAGTTACGTTTAGTAGTTCCTGGAAATGGTATGGCTAATGTCCATTGGTTAATGAAAAAATAGGACAAGGTTTGAGCAATTACCTGCTTTTTAGGCCATTGCAGGCATTGAATTGAATTGAATTAACTTTATTTCTTACATCCTCCACATACATGAGGAGTAAAAACCGTTATGTTGCGTCTCTATCTAAATGTGCAATGTGCAATGATAGTGATTTATAATAATTTATAATAAATAGAACAGTCAATGTAATATAGAGTACACTCAAGTCAACATGAGTTCATCAGTCTGGTGGCCTGGTGGAAGAAGCTGTCCTGGAGCCTGTTGATCCTGGCTTTCACGCTGCGGTACCGCTTCCCAGATGGTAGCAACTGGAACAGTTTGTGGTTGGGGTGACTTGGGTCCCCAGTGATCCTATGGGCCCTTTTTACACACCTGTCCTTGTAAATGTCTTGAATTATGGGAAGTTCACAACTACAGATGCGCTGGGCTGTCCGCACCACTCTCTGCAGAGTCCTGCGATTAAGGGAGGTACAGTTCCCATACCAGACAGTGTTGCAGCCGTCAGGATGCTCCCAATTGTGGCCCTGTAGAAAGTTCTTAGGATCTGGGGGCCTATACCAAACTTCCTCAAGGTCTGAGATGAAAGAGGTGCTGTTGCGCCTTTTTCACCACACAGCTGGTGTGTACAGACCACGTGAGGTCCTCGGTGATGTGAAAGTGATAAGGTGATAGTATTTGAAATTGGCAAAGATTTGGCTAAGTTGGACCCAAGTAATTTTATTGTTGCTCACTGACTTTAATTAGGAGTCACATTTACATTCTAAGAAATAGTTTAAATTTCAAAGAACCTTTCACAGCCTCAGTAGGTGCAAAGCTACTTAGAATCAATGGCAGAGGAGAAACTGATGTAAGGTAAGAATTAAAGAGAAAAGTAAGTGTTGTATATGTCACAACCACAGACTCTGCAGCCAGGTCTATGCACACCCGCAGGCGATATGCGTATCAAGGTCTGCAGTTGTGCTCGTGAGAATGCACGTCCCAGATAACTACTGTCTCATTATGGTGGCATTTAATCCCTGTCTGTTCGTTCTAGGCTCGTCCAGACTTAACCTAAAGCTATCAACGTTACATTCTCTGCCTACCATCATCTTTGTTGGGGAAAGAAGACTACCATTTCAGCTATTGTCAGAGTGATTTTTGGGTTTAGCACACTCACCTGTAGCAAATGACTTGTCAACCAAAAATCTTCAAATTTGAATATAAATTATATATTTAATTTAAAAGAACAACGAGTTCCTAAAAACCATGAATCATAGACCAGACAATGATGATTAAAATTGATTTAGATGTCTGTGGTGTGGGTGCGAATCAGGAGGTGTAAAGCTTGTGCGTGGTTTCAAAGAAAGCGTTGTAAATATGGATTTGTCCTTTGACGCCTGGCACATAAAATATGGAGCCCCACGTTGGGCCAGCAGACCTTCTGACCAATAGCGTCTCCATATGATGCCTTCTGTACCTTGTTTTGTTGAAGAAAGAAGCTGCTCCTTATCCACCAGTACTTTAGTCCCGTGACGTTGCTCACGCAACATTTGGTTTCAGGCATGGGATACCTTCGTACGTTACACCGTGTGGCCAGTGAACGTAGCAGCCTAAGTGGGTGAGCAATTTTAAAATTAGCACTCACGCTTGGATCTGTTCGGGTCGGTGGTACACGGTAAACACGAACACGAACGGCTGAAATGGTAGATATAAAAGTAGTGTGTTTATGTAAAAGACAAAACCGTGTGTTAATTTGGTGAGACGGAGCCACCAGTTGCAAAGGGTTGTTAATAAAGGTTCAGGACTCCAGTGAGGGAATGTCGACTCGTTCTGGGGGCTGTATTTTACCATGAGCATTTCTGCGAGTGAGTTTATGTGCCACGTTGTAACAGTTAGACTCAAGGGGATATTCCAGGCATCATGAGGTCAGGTGCTCAAAAGTGGCAGATTGCGGAGTACAGTCTCTGAGGTTTTAAGGATGTGCTGTTTAACTGGTACCTGTTATTTATATCTTGCGTAGTATGGGAATTGGTGTGGAGATATTCCGGGGAGAGGTTTTACCCATCTATATCTGTCAGAATGGCACCGATTGAGGTCAGGCAACGTCGGGTTGAGAACACTGATGATGCGAGCCAGCCCTTGACTCTGATTACAACCATTGATAAGCCCTTCACCCCCGAGAAGAAACAGAGCACTTTGTCAGAGTTGCCCTCACTTAAAGTCATACGTGGGTATATGAAGTTCTGGAGCAAGCTCACCAGACACACTCTAAAGATATACATGCTTTGGTAAAAGCGAAGCGCCTGAGCAATATGTGGGACAGTACGGCCCAGGGGATATGGGATGGTACGTGGGCGACTTCTGGGAATGGCAGCAATGAAAAGATATATCGCTTCTTGAAAGGGGAAGTGAGGCAGTGACTGGGGGAAGGTGAGAGTAATTGGGGAATGATAATGGCAATAATTCAAAGAGCTGATGAGACTGCCATAGATTATGCAGAGTGTATGAGGAGTATTGAGGGTTTGATAATCTAGCGAGAAACGACACAGTCTTCCTGAAAATAATAAAGGAAGGCCTGAGCTTAGCCCACCAGGAAGTTTAGATTTAGGAGGAGTGGTGGGGTAGATCTACTCTGTGCTAGTTTCATGGGCCTGTGAGACAGACCAAAAAAAGTGCAAAATAAATCATGAAGTGGACATAGTGGATGCAGCTGATGTGACGTCACAGAGGATTTGTTTTGTGTGCCGGCATTTGGGACACGTAGCAAGGAACTGCTGGAATAGATGTGGGAGGATAAAGCAGCTGTGGCCTATCGGGTCATGGTTGCAGACAGCATCCAAGAAAGAAGAAAGAAAAACAAGTGAAAGTCACAGCAAACGTTCAATCTCTCTCCCCATCAGCGCCCCTTCTGATCAATCTGACTGCCGATCAGATAATTGAACTGGCGAAGGCAGCTTCTAGGTCAGAAAAAGATGTGGCGATGGCCCCCACTGCCAGCGCTGGTGACCCGCGGATGTACACAACAGCATTGTTGGGGGCCAGTAATGCAGTTATATTAGTTGACACACCGGCATCGATATTGATAACTGACATTTCCTTGCCAACAACCAGACATGCTATTTATATTACGGGTGTAGGAGGAAAAATGATGAAAGCAGAAAGAAGCGAGTGGCAGATACTCGAAATCGGTGGAGTGCAGTTCCCAGTGCATTTCTGGGTATGTCCAAATAATGACAGCACTGTCCTTGGAGTAGACATCCTCGGGGAAGCAGAAGCCATTATACATTCAGGAAAGGGGGAGATAATATGTACAACCAACAGAGAAAACAACACAGCCAGTATAATTGCATTGACAGCTATTCAGGGTAAAGTGAAGGAACTAAAACACCAGAGGATACTCAGAGAGTCTGCGTCAAGTACTAACTTGCCTACATGGCCAGTAAAGAAGCTTGATTTCATCCCATTGTGGAGAGCCCTGCAATAACCCTGAATGGCCTGTCTACAGAACCTAAAGTTTTTTTTCTGTCCTGTATATCATTAATGGATTTTGGGGGGCTACCGTTATTGCCTCAGTCTCAAGACCGATTTGCTTTCACCCTGGGTGGGCAGCAGTATGTGTGGGCCAGACTCCATCAGGGATTCCACAATAACCAAGCTATATTTCATAAAGTCACGACACAGACTTCGGAAAAACTCAATCTAACACCCTACCGTTCGACCATCTTACCATGTGAGATGATCTACCAATTGCTTTGGAGGATTAAGCAGGTCATTTTAGGGGTGATAACCAGTGTTTTAGAGATACTGCGAGGCGAGGGGTTTAAAATCAGTCCACTCAAGGCTCAGATGGGAAAGAAAACAATGCAGAGGCTGGGCTACACAGGGGAGGAAGGACATATCAGATGGCAGACACACGGCAATCAGCTTCATGCCCCGCCCAGTAAATGTAAGAGGAGTGAGGAAGGTAACGGGCCCATTCGATTACTGCCAGAGCTCACTAATGGCCCCGATACAGGCTTTGAGTAAAGGAGAGTATTACGATGCAGTGGTGGCACAGGACCATGAAGACACAGGAAGGCCAGTGGCATATCATTCAACAAAACAGAAGGACTTCCCCGCTGTGTAGCAGCTTTAGACTGCGCCGCGTGGGCAACGCGAGTAAGCCAGCCAGTTGGAATGATGGGACAACTCATACTATACACACCCCATACACTGTAGAGCTCCTGAATACGAGGAGGCTGACAGCAGTCACCGACCGCAGACAGACAGCTTGGGAGGCAGTTCTCATCCCCAAAGACATGTCAGTAATGATAGTTAGGGACATAAGAATGAACCCCGCAACATCCATCCCAACAGAGGGGGAGGCACGCGAGTGCCAAATGGAAATAGAACGGGAAGAAGATGTCAGTGTGATGGAAATGCCTCTGGAAGGGGAAGCAGGGGAAATTTTTATAAATGAGTTTCGGAGGTACATAGACAAGAAGCCACGGACTGGGTGGGTTGTGGTGAAGGAAACCACATGAGGCAGGAGGAGAAGATGGCGACGCGCTTGCACGTGCGCAGCCCTCCGGTGAAAAACGATATCGTAGCTGTTAAATAGGGGTCGTGGACAATTCTGATTTGATGGAGAATGGATGTAAAAGCACAGAGGAACATCTGGAGAAATTTCTGAAACGCTTGTTTGCTGCGCTGTCATTACTGCGTGGTCGGGAATCTTTCGGAGGGTAGGCCTCAAAATCCCTGGCTTTGACTGCTTTTGGCGACCGAGAAGGAGGTCGAATCGTTCGGACAGAGATGGCGCTCAGTACTCGGTGTCGGAGAGCTGATCAGAGCTCGAAGTTTTCGGATGACTCAGAGTCGGATTGTAGTTGGCATGGCAGGGAGAGGTTTTCTTCCTTCTCCCGTCTGCGTGAGATGTGGGACATTTGAGAGACTTTGAACTTTATGGACTTCTTCATCAAGTTATGGTACTGTTGCACTGTTGTAACTATATGTTATAATTATGTGGTTTTGTCTGTTTTTTCAGTCTTGGTCTGTCCTGTGTTTTGTGATATCACATTGGAGGAAATATTGTATCATTTCTTAACGCATGCATTACTAAATGACAATAAAAGAGGACTACGTGTCTTCATAAACTAAAAAACAGGTGAAGAATTAGGTTCAGGAGCACTGCCTGGGGGTTGATCAACCCAGGTGATGGAACTGGTGGCCCTGATAGGGGCACTGCATTACAGTAAAGGCAGACGAGCAAATATATATATATATAGACAGCAGGTATGCCTTCAGGTTGGTGCATGATTATCTGATAACATGGGCACGGCGAGGATTTGTAACCTCAGCACGTGCAGGTATTCACCACGGGCACCTCATACAAGAACTGCTGGAAGTAATGAGTCCGCCAGCAGAGGTGGCAGTAACTAAAGTAAAAGCTCACCAGAAAGGGGAGAGGAGGGAGCAGAAAGGAAATGAGTGGGCAGACATCAGGGCAAAGGGGGCAGCAGAGGAACAAGAGGCAATTGAAATTGCAAGTGTGCAGGAAGAAACTACTGACGCCAGTTTGATAAAATTATATGAAGAGGTGGAGGCAGCAGAGAAGGAGGAATGGCGGAGAAAGGGAGTAAAGGGGGGGCTAGGTGGGAGCTGGACCCATGGGGAAGGAGGAGTTGTATTGGTACCACCATGTATTAGGCAGATACTACTGAAGTTATATCATGGGGTGATGTATCAGGGAAGGCACAGCATGATCACAACCCTCCAGCAGGATTGGTGGTGGTCAGGGGGATGGGCAGGGATGTTGAGAAATTCTGCCTGCCTTTGTATCATTTGCACACAGCATAACACCAGTAAGGCCATAAAGCTACAGCAGGCAAACCAGCCGCGGCCGAGGGGACCCTGGGAAAACATCCAGATGGACTTCTCGGGGCCGCTACCCAAAATCAGGGGGGAGAGCTACCGTCAAGTAATTATGGATCACTTCACTGGGTGGGTAGAGGCTTTCCCAACAAGGGACTGCACCGCTGCATGGATTCTAGTTCAGGTAAGCCTCCCAAGGTGAGGACCCTCAGTCGAGGTGGACTCGGATCAGGGAGCACACTTCGCAGGGAAAGTGATGAAGGAAATGTGACAACTGTTTGGGATTCGACAATGGTTCCACGTACCCAACCACCCTCAGAGTTCAGGAATGGTTGAAAGGAAGAAACAGAACAATCAAGAATGCTTTAGCCAAAGCTCTAGCTGAGATGGAAAGAGATGGGTTGATGTATTACCAGGAATCCTGATGAGATTGCAAGTGACCCCAAACCGCACACTGGGTCTCAGCCCCTACGATTTATTGGTGGGTCGAGAAATGCAACTCCCTGATGAGGTAATTACCGGTTGTGGTGAGCCTGGGGCTTCCAGAGAAAGAATGACACAGTATGTGAAAGACTATTGCAACCAACTTAAAGTGTTGAAGGACCGAGCAAAACAACAGCAACACATTGCTAATCAGAGAGAGAGAAAGAGCCGGAGGGAAAGGAGATAGTCCTCCCAGAGGAAAAGGAGATAGTCCTCCCACAGCCGGGCGACCAAGTCATGGTGAGGATGCTGCCTGAAGGGGCAAGGTTTGCTCCCAGATGGATAGGGCCACAGATGGTACTTTTAACAAGTGACACTCAAGTCTGTGTGCAGTCTCAGTGAGGCAGCCAGCGGAAACACTGAAACTGTACAACTCTCCTTGTTGCTCCCATAGACAGAGCGGGCGATCAAGTGCACCAAATAACCATGTAATTACAGAGAACCCAAGAGATGAGCACCAGCCAACCACCAGAGCTGACCACAGTTGATGGAAACACACCCACAGGATATGCGAAGGCAGAGACACCGAGAGCATGAGAGAAACCCACGAATAGCATGTTAAAGAATGATGGTGACGATACTCTGTAACGAAGGCTGGTTGCTGAAGGTAGATGATTAGTTGAACAGAATAGAAAAGATATTGGAGAAAATAGATGAGGAGGGATTTAATTTAAAGCAGAGACAACAGGTTCCACAACTTCAATGGCATGGCAGCCGGAGAAAGATTGTACACGGCATCTGAAGGCAGTCTCTCCCAGCTGGAATGGAGAGTACACGTAAATGAGCTGGGCACTTTCAGCAGTCGGGCCAGCGATCGACTGGACAGTTCAGAAGGGGGTGCCACTGGGGAGAGGTCCTTGCAGTCATTCAAATAGAGACCACTCAACCCCTTCCTGTACATGGATGAGAGGGCCTGTGAGCCTAATGCACTTACCTTGCTGGTGCCCCCGGAAAGAGCGAGTTTTCGCTACCAGAGGATAAAGGAGTGAAGACCAGAAAGGTGATTAAGCTGCAATTGGCCAGCAGGAGAAGAGCCAAACAGGCATACGAACAAAGCTGCATTTCTAAAGAGTGTTGATCAAATTTCTTAAACAATCTCTCTGCTTAGCATTTTCTAGGTAGCGATTAGGGATGATAGGGTAGATGTAGATGCACGTACAATAATTGGGGCGGGGGGGTAGATTCCGAGGCAGTGCAGTTTTGCTGTCCTGTTTGAATAGATTCTCCTTAAAGTTGGCCTTTCCTGGTACAAATTGATTTTTGTCCAGGAGGGCCAAGAGGAGGAACTGTTAGAGTGATTTTTGGGTTTAGCACATTTACATTTAGCAAATGACTTCTCAACCACCAATCCTCAAATCAGATTGTAAATTGAAGATTTAATTTAAAAGAACAATAGGTTCCTAAAAGCTGCGAATCACAGACTTACTCAGCCTGGTAATCACTTTACCAAGGTTCTGGAGTTGTTCTTCATCATTCTTGCCAGTCACGATGATGTCATCACGGTAACTTTGTGTACCTGGAGCACTTGTTCTGTTGCTCTTTGCCAAATGGCTGCAGCTGATGTGACGCCAATGGCGAGACCATTATTCTGGAACAGTTCTTGAGTGTTGATTGTGAGGAACTTCCTGCTTGACTCCTCAATCTCCATTTACAGAGAGACTTGTGACAAGTCAGTCTCTGAAAACCTCTTCCCACCTGCTGAAGGAGCAAAAATGTCTTGTATCTGTGGCAGGGGATATTGCACAGTACACAGCACAGGCTTGATGCTCACTTTGAAATCCTCACATATGCAAACTGCTCCTGCCTTCCTTTTCTTGATCACCGGGAAAATGGGCATAACCAATTGCTCCACTCAGCCGTGCAGAGAATGCCAGATGCCCCCCAGCTCTGAAGTTCAGCATCCGCTGTAGTGTGTAAGGCACTGTTCCATCCAGTTCCATTCTGGCCTTCATGCCTTTGTGTTTACCAATCCCCTTCTCGTTAGCATTGTCAAATTCGTCAGTTTACCCGACTAAGGCCATCATCACGTTATTTTTACTCTAGCTTTGCTAGTTCTCTTGCCACATACTGTGCACGTTAACTCACGCGCCCTTTTCTAGCATCGGTGACTGCTTTCTCAGTACTGGTTCAGTTCACTCTTTCCTCTCTCTGTCTCCCTCCCTTCCAGTGCATTCGCCATCTCGTAACTGTCAGAGCAGTTGGTGATATTCGCTGACTTCCAGGTCTGTACTCGTCGCCAATTTGTTGTGCCTGTACCACTACATATCAAATAAATATAGGCGTGCACTCCAAGAAGTTAACGTGTATAGTCATTTTGCAGAGAGAACAACAAGTCAATGGTCAAGCGTAAATTATCCATCAATATTTAGTGCTAAGGGGAGTCTTTGCACTAAAAGTAATAAATCCATACATTATATAGTGTTTATTGTTTTTCTTTTCCTTTAAATTCTGCAACAGTTCTTACTAAAGTTGGTGAGCTGTCAACCTGCATCAGTGTCTCTTTCTGCACACTTAGGCCATATCCAAACCTTCTGACAGTACATTAGGAATTCAAAGAGGACAAACTTAGTAATAGAATACAGAAAAGTAATTGCCTAGAAATTGTTCAGTCTTGTTTGCGTCACTAAATGGATTGTGTGTGTAATGCTAACATTGAATTGGGTGACCCACAAAATAGGAAAAAAATGGAACTTGGCAAAAAAAATCCAGTTAAAAATTAATTTGGATGGTTTTCAGTGTGAATCATGCACAGACTTCTATCTATGCCATTCCTAGTCATAGTCTTAGTCATAGTCATACTTTATTGATCCCGGGGGAAACTGGTTTTCGTTACAGTTGCACCATAAATAATAAATAGTAACAAAACCATAAATAGTTAAACAGTAATATATAATATTACTATTACTAATATATCTCTTATGAGATGCATGCATGTGTGATAATTACTTGTCATTGACCACCAGGGAGCGAAGAGGTGAGGTACAGCTCAGCGGAAGGAAAGGTCACCGTGGAGGCAACGGAATATGCATGGGAAGTGGACTCCACTGTCTATGTGGGTGCCCCAAGTTGGTGGATGAGCCCAATCAATCCATGTGCTGTGCTGGCAACCTAAGGTACTGCAAGGTATGAGCGACAAACACAACTGCAGATGCTGGAACCGGAAGCACAAACATGATTTCTGGAAGAACTTAGCCAGTCAGGAATCATCTGTGCATAGAGGAACCCGTTTTAATGATTTTAGGTTCTGATGGAGGGTCCCTGAATTGAAACATTGACTGCTTTCCCTTTCTGCATGTAATGCTTGGCTGGCTGTGTTTTTCCAGAATTTCTGCTTTTGTTAGTGAGGGGGACCAGGGATCACAGCATAATATGGTGATACTGTGATTATTGTCTGTGTTGACTGCAGACAAAGCTGGAGAACAGAGAAATTAATTGTAAGAGGTTGTTGGCAATGTCTTGATTCCCCCTAATGAAGAGCCTGTCTCTTGATGCAAGTTTGTTCCTTGTTTTACTGTTATAAGTTGCACCTTCAACAATCCACCTCTGTTGGTAAAGACAAGAATGGTCAGTGTGCATTGGGTGACATTGTTAGATGTGTGTCTGACACCAGGCAAATACTAAACTGCTAAGCAAATGCCCAAAGATAAGAAAATCTGCCGATGCTGGAAATTCAGATAGCACACATAAAATGCTGGTGGAACTCAGCAGGCCAGGTAAAGAGTGAATCGGCCAAGACCCTTTATCAGGACTTGAAAAAAAGATGAGAAGCTAGAGCAAAAAGCTGGGGGGAGGTGAGGAAGAAGTACAAGGCAGTAGGTGATCACTGAATCCGGGAGAGGGGGAGGGGTGAAGTAAAGGGCTGAGAAGCTGATAGGTGAAAGAGATAAAGGGCTGAAGAAAAGGAATATGAAAGGAGAAAGTAGACGACCATGGGAGAAAGGGAAAGGGGAGGAGCACCAGAGGGAGGTGATGGGCAGGTAAGGAGATGAGGTGAGAGAGGGGAATGGGAATGGGAGGGGGTGGGCAATTACTGGAAGTTTGAGAAATTGATGTTCATGCCGTCAGGTTGGAGTCTACCCACACAAAAGATAAGGTGTTGTTCCTCTTACCTGAGTGTGGCTTCATTGTGGCAGTTGAGGAGATGGTGGAAGTTACAAAGAAAGTAACTCTAACCTCATCTTTATTTCCCCAGTGCTGATGAAGGGTCTTGGCCTGAAATATTGCCTGGCCTGCTAAGGAAGTGCCCAGGCCATTTTCCCAACATGGCCAATTGAGATGGAAAAAACAATTGCTCAGGTGGGTATACACACAAGGGTTTTAATAGTGACAGTAAACAAAAGCAGATTCCTGGAGTACACTGCAACAGAGAGAAATTGGAGACCTCAAGTTTTTGTTGTACTAATGTGTACTTCTTTTCAAGATGGCGCCTGAGTACAACGCTCCTTCAGTCAGCATCTTCTGGATAGATCACAAAACCATATATTTCACTTCTTTTATGTCTCTTACATTTGTTTTTCATCCTGAATATGATTCTGAAACTGTTGGTGCCCCTGATTTGGAGTTTGGAGTTTGTCTGAGTGTTCCAGCGTTCTGCAATCTCCAAGAGGATTCTGGGAGGCAGAGCCAATGTGCGCAAAACTCATGGCGGGAAGTCTGTGGGATGGAGCACGAGCTGCTATACGACTCCATTTTGCCAATTAAAGCTTCCGTTGTTTGCTGATTAGAGTGACAAGAGAGATTAAAACATTGAGAGAAATGTGGAAGTTGAGCGTTGGCTGCCTGCTTTTTGGTCACTGGAGGGATCGCTCTGCTGCAGGAGAGGGGTGACTGCCTTTTGATCGTTGTTGGGATTGCTCTGCTACTGGAGAGGGAAAGGCCTGCCGCTGTGCCCAAAGAATATTACCCAGGTTTTCTGTGTTTTGGATATGGACTTGGACTGTAGACTTCTTTTTTCAGATTTTTTATATTCTGTGTTTCTCACCCAATCTCTCTCAATTTTTTCGTGTGCGTGGAGAGGGATTTGGGGATCAATGTGCCTGTTCCATTTTTGTTCACTTTTTTGTGCGGGAAGGAGGGATTTTGGGGGATGACTGTGCTGCTGTTCTTTTCTTTCTTGATTCTGTGGCTATCTGGAGAAGAAGTAGTTCAGAGTTGTATACTTTGATAATAAATGAAAATTTGAACCTGAAACGAGCCAATGAAATAGAATCACAGCAACTCTCAATAATCCATGTCTTATAGTTTAATTCCATACAGCTCCATCGGTTTCTCATTATGCCTTTTGCTTTTCGAGGATCTCAGCTTTGCCATGATCAGGACAACTGCTGCCCCTATGATCACTCCTGCCAAGGCTATGAGTATAGGCACCCAAATTTTCTGCTCCGCCCCACTTCCAGGTGTGACCTCTGGTTCCACAGCACTGTTTCTTCGTGTGAACAAGTAAGGTGAGCCCTAGAAGAAATCATATTAAAAAGTCTGTTTGTGGTAGTTACATAACATTACTTTTATCTCTGCAATGGATTTGATTTCAGACATTTGCAATTTGTATTATTAGATTAGATTAGATTAGATTAGATTCAACTTTATTGTCATTGTGCCGAGTACAGATACAAAGCCAATGAAATGCACTTAGCATCTGACCAGAAATGCAAAGAATAGTGTTATTTACAAAGTAACTGTGAATAAAAAAAGTGCTACAGCACACAAATATAAATGTACTGAGATAGTACAATACAGATGCAATACTGCTTAGCGCTGTGATGAGAGGTTCAGCAGTGTCACAGCCTTAGGGAAGAAGCTCTTCCTGTGCCTGCTGGTGCGGGAATGGAGGCTCCTGGATGGGAGGAGAGTAAAAAGTCCATGGTTAGGGTGAGATGCATCCCTGATAATGCTTTTCGCCCTATCCAGGCAGCATTTATGGTAGATGTTCTCAATGGTAGGCAATTGAGTGTCGATAATCAGCTGGGCAGTTTTCGCCACACGTTGAAGTGCTTTGCGGTCTGATATGGGACAATTGCCATACCACACTGAGATGCAGTTGGTGAGTATGCTCTCAATGGTACAGTGGTAAAAGTCGGTCAGTATCCTGGGACAGAGGTGAGCTTTCTTCATGCTCCGCAGGGAATAAAGGCACTGTTGCGCCTTTTTGATCAGGATGGAGGAGTCCAGGGACCAGGTGAAATCCTCGGAAATGTGGACACCAAGGAATCTGAAGCTTGATACACGCTCCACTACAGTTCTGTTGATGTAAATGGGGACGTGAGTGTGACTCCTGGCATGCCTGATGTCCACAATGATCTCCTTGGTCTTCTGGGTGTTAAGGGCCAGATTGTTGTTGGCACACCACGCAGCCAGGTGCTGGACCTCGTCCCTGTAGGCCGTCTTGTCATCCCCTCTGATCAGACCAACCACTGTGGTGTCATCTGCGAACTTGATTATGGAGTTAGAACCATGTACAGGAACACAGACATAGGTGAAAAGGGAGTACAGAAGAGGGCTCAGCACACAGCCTTGAGGCACACCGGTGTTCAGGGTGAGAGTGGAGGAGGACAGGTTGTCTAACTTAACTGATTGGGGTCTGTTAGTCAGAAAATTATCCACTTCCTGCTGTAGGCAATAACTGGTTTCGTTGTGATATTAACTCATTAAGCACCTCAAGGATGTATGCTTAGCCTACTACTCTACTCTCTCTCTATACCCATGACTGTGTGGGTAGGCACAGCTCAAATGCCATCTATGAATTTGCTGATGACGCAAATATTGCTGGCAGAGTTTTAGATGGTGACGAGAGGGCATACAGGAGCTCATATATCAGCTAGATGAGTGGTGTCACAGCAATAACCTTGCACTCAACGTCAGTAAGACCCAAGTACCGATTGTGGACTTCAGAATGGGTAAGTCGAGGGAACACACGCCAGTCCTCACAGAACAATCAGAAGTGGGAAGAGTGAGCAATTTCAAGTCCCTGAGTGTCAATATCTCTGAGGATCTTTACAGTTACAAAGAAGGCAAGACGGTGGCAATATTTCATTAGGAGTTTGAGAAGGTTTGGTATGTCTCTACAAATTTGCACAGTGGTACTGTGGAGAGCATTCTAAATGGCTACGTTACCGTCTGGTATGGAGGAGCTACTGCAGAGGATCGAAAGCAGCAGCAGAATATCGTGAACTTCGTTAGCTCCATCATGGGCACCAGCCGTCATAGTGTCCAAGACATCAAGGAGTGGCTCATCAAGAAGGCACCACCAATCATTAAGGACGCCCATCACTCAAGACACGCCCTCTGCTCATTGCTCCCATTAGGAGGGGGTACATGAGTCTGAAGTCACACACCCAATGTTTCAGGATTTACTGTATTTACTGTAACTCACCAAGTGGTCACAGGCAGCATTATCGATTGTATTTCATTGTGCTGCTGCAGCAAAATCAACAAGTTTCACTACTCTATGTCGATGATATTAAACCTGATTCTGATTCTGACACTAAAGCAAAGATATCTATATACCTCAACTGTGGCCTGCTTGCGTAGGAAGCAGGCCTGCCCTTTACAAATGTGATATTCTTAATAATTACAGTAGCATTAGAACTATTGAATATCTGTTTGTATAGAGTTCAAATATTTGATAATAACTGATTAACATGATTCCTAAACAGCACAACAAAGAGAACTTTGCCAGTAAAATATAATAGACCACCATATAAAGACACTTTTACTTACAGAGCTTGGACACTTCAGCTTGCTTCTGTCATAGGTGAAATTGTTGTAATTTTGCTTGTGTCCAACTGGTTCCAGCTGCAGGAGGGTAAAGGGAATAAAGCCCAAATATTAAATATAATTACCTGTATGATAACTATCTCCATGGGTCTCACTGAGAATCATTTAAAAGGGAAGGGGGAGCACAGAGGCACAATGATTAAATTTCTATATGTGCTCCAAAACCCACCAGACTTGTTCATTTGCCAAAGGCTGTCACATTCTGGGATCAGAGATAGAGTGGGAACTATCAACAAATCTGTGGAGTAAGGCAACTTGATTTTATGGCCTCATTTGGGGAGCTTTTGAATATTCTGATGGTGGGTTGGGAGAATGGATACACCATATTACACTTCCTCCACCCCCCTCCCCATACACCCTCCCTATTCCCACCCACATTTTGGGATGAGAGTTCAACAGAAAATAAAAATACATAACACTGGAAAAACTAAGCAGGTCAGGATACATTTGTGGAAAGGGAGAGAAGGAGAGTCCTTCCATCATGTTGAAGGTTAACTTGGTTTCTCTCTCCAGAGGTGCTTTCTGACTGGCATTCACCCATGCATTTCAGATTCTACGAACTTTAATTTTAGATTATCAGCAACTGTAGTATTTTGCTTCCTACAAATTCAACAGAAAGCAATGTGTGGTGAGAGGACAGGTGAGATTTATCAATGAGCAGGTGCCTTTTTTGACTTGAGTACTGGTGGAGTATTGTGACCAGGCTAGAGTACCACTGCATTGAAGATTTTAATCCTTCAGACATGGTTATGACCCATTTTCACCTCCATCCTAGTTATCTGCTTTTACTCCAAGTATCTACTTGACAAAAATCTGCTGGACAAAAGTTCATTGCTTGGACATTGGCTTCATTGGTACAGAATATGATCACTCCTACTTATGGCCTAGGGAAGTATTGGAAAACACGTGTAGCAGGAATTTAATCTTGAAAGCTCCAGGTCTCAGTAATCATGCACAAAAGAGCTTCAAGGAAATGCTTAAAAGAAGGAAAGGGATGAGGAGAGAAGGAGAGATTTGGGGAGGATATTCCAGAACATTGGGCCAAAGTGAGAGTGGTTAAATTCAGGGATGTTCAAGGGGTCAGAGTGAAAGGAGCATAGAGGTTACCGAGGGGCAAGGGCAAGGAATGGTTGATAATTCTGAAAGTGAGATATTGGTTAACTGAAAGACAGTTTTGATCGGAGACAAAATATGCAATGGTTGGTAGAGCTGGTGTAAATTAGCACATAAGCAACTGAGCTTGGTTGGGACAGACACAAATTTACTCTAAGTTTGGATAGTGAGTTTGAAATATTAAATCTGATCATCCAGTCCAAAAATCAAATTCCCAATTGCTGGAGTTGTTGAGTTAATGAGATATTCTCTCCGGTGCAGGAAGGACATGGAGAGGTTCAGGAAGCTGCTTGGATAAGGAGAGGTTGAACACACTTAAATTATTTCTCTGGAGCCTTGGAAAATATGTGTACCTAGAAATTTAATCCCAAGACTGAGGGGCAATCTTGTAGAAGTTTATCAAATGGTGAGATGTCTGGGATAAAGATAATGTGCAGCAATCATGATTGACCCAGACTTAGTAGACAGAAGGGCCTATTGCTTTGTGTTTTATGTTCTAATTTCTAATTGAGGATGAAGCAGTACCATGTTGTTCCATAAACCAATGGCCACCTCGGCTTGTCCTCGTTCACTTAAATGGAAGCAATCTACTGAAAAGAAGCTCAGGTCCGGCAGGCCCATCTGCAAAGGAAGGAACAGATGAATAAGTTATATTGTTAAATAAAATAACATTATAATACAGATGTCATCTCATAGGCTGAGACATAATCGATGGATATTTGAGATATAGGACCATAAGACAGAGGAACAGAATGAGGCTATTGGGCCCATCGAGTTTATGCCACCATTTCATCATGGCTGATGAATTCTCTCTCAGCCCCAATCTCCTGCCTTCTTCCCGTATCCCTTCATGGCCTGACTATTCACAAATCTATTGACGTCTGCTTTAAATATACCAAAAGTGGTCTTAATCCCCATCGGCAGATATGGAACCGGCCCACAACAGGTACATAAACAAGTGAAATGAAACATTGTCTGCTTTGGAGGAAGTTAGAAGAGATTGGATAAACTCAGAGCGATAGAGGTCGAGGAGTGACCTGATAGAAGTATATAAGATCATGAGAGGCATAGGTAGGGCAGATTGCCAAAGTCTTTTTTTTCCCATGATATCCATGGTATCAAAAACAAGAGTCAAAGTGAGAGGAAGGAGTTTGAGAAGATCTGAGGGGTAAGATTTTTTTTCTATCCTGGGAGTGATTGATGTCTGGAACTGGTGCCAGAGGAGGTGGTAGAAACAGGTACAATGAGGACCTTTTAGAGACATTTGGATGGAAACTTAATGGACAAGGTATTAGATGATATGAATTTAGTGCAGGCAAGTGAGATTAGTGTAGATGGGGGAAACTTAGCATGGACATGATGGGCCAAAGGGCCTGTTTCTGTGTCCTACAAATTTATGATTCTAAAATATTGGGGTAAGAAATATGTAATTGTAATACAGAGCCTGTAATTGGAGTGGCACATTGTACTTTCTATTTTCTGCCTAATTTTTGTTCTTCTAAAAAATGAATCCTCTCAGTATGCTTCTCCATTTTCTGCTCAAGTAGGACTGGCTGATGATGGATAGGATGCTTTGAGAATGGATGGAGCCTCAGTCTCTGCCCTGCACTTCCTCATGCCTCAGACCAAAAAAAAACAACAGTACCAAGAACAGGACTGTATGTATCCAAATCCCAGCTAACTTCCAGAGCTATTGGCTCCTGGTGAAGTTGCACAGCAGTCTTATGGACAGGGCCATAGGCATTCAGTATGACTTCAGTTTGATGTGTTTCTATAAAACATCTGATAATTGGACATCTACCTAGTCTGCAGATGGATGGAAAACAAGCTGTTATCTTCCCTGTCCAGTCTGGTACAAAGAAACATCATATTAAGCAGCAGACCCCTCTTTGCAGATGCCCATGATCCCAAATTCATTGTCTTCCGGCCCAACATGTTGCAGTTTGTTCCAATGAAGTCCCCTCCACCAGGAGCCTGGCTTCTAGAGCTTTGGCTCAGAGGATGAAGGGAATGTCACAGCACAAATTGCTGGGTATGTTCACACAATGGATCTGACAATGAATTACTTTCTCAGCTAGACGCAATGGCTATTAGAAGTGTCATTATGGATGTATACGAACCCTTTAGATTTTCTGCAGGAAGGTCTGAGTAATTTCCCAATATTAGTGTGAATGTTGGGTGGAAGTTCTGTTCTATTTATTGCCAGAGACCTCATCCTCTCAGAAATTAAACTGTTTTTTGTCCATTGGATTGGGTTTGATGCACACAGTTGGATGTACACTAAAAGAAAAGAAGTTTTGTATTTCCATAGCACTTTCAACAGCTCAGGTCATCTCAAAAACTCTTAAAAACAAATAAAGCACATAGTGCAGTCAGGGTAAGAAAGGTTTATACATGAGGTGCTCCGTCAAAAAGGTATCCACCCAGCCTGGGTCATGCCCTCTTTTCACTGCTACCGTCAGGCTGAAGGTACAGAAACCTGAAGTCCCACCCCACCACGTTCAGGACCAGCTACTTTCCTATGACAATCAGGTTCTTGAACCGAGCAGTACAACTCTAATCCTACCTCTCGAGTACTACAGACTGCAGTCCACAGAAAGTCGCCAAAGATCATCAGTGCCAGGATCTTTCACCAATCCTGTTATGGTTACTATTCCGTAGAATTGATGAGTATACCAAGCAGAAAATGGATCTCAAGGTTGTACATGGTGACATATCTGTACTTTGATAATAAAATTTACTTTGAACTACCACAGACTTGTCTAGATGTATCCTTTTGCACTAGTATCTTGTTTTCCACTTTTCTTCATTATCTTCTCTAAGGGTGAGTGGGCAGGTGCAGTTTAATGTGGATAAATGTGAGGTTATCCACTTTGGTGGTAAGAACAGGAAGGCAGATTACTATCTGAATGGTGTCAAGTTAGGAAAAGGGGAAGTACAATGAGATCTAGGTGTTCTTGTACATCAGTCACTGAAAGCAAGCATGCAAGTACAGCAGGCAGTGAATAAAGCTAATGGCATGCTGGCCTTCATAACAGGGGGAATTGAGTATAAGAGCAAAGAGGTCCTTCTGCAGTTGTACAGGGCCCTGGTGAGACCACACCTGGAGTACTGTGTGCAGTTTTGGTCTCCAAATTTGAGGAAGGACATTCTTGCTATTGAGAGAGTGCAGCGTAGGTTCACAAGGTTAATTCCTGGGATGGCAGGACTGTCATATGTCGAAAGATTGGAGCGACTGGGCTTGTATACACTGGAATTTAGAAGGCTGAGAGGGGATCCTATTGAAACATATAAGATTATTAAGGGATTGGACACGCTGGAGGCAGGAA
The DNA here is from genome assembly GCF_030028105.1 of Mobula birostris. Classification (NCBI taxonomy): domain Eukaryota; kingdom Metazoa; phylum Chordata; class Chondrichthyes; order Myliobatiformes; family Myliobatidae; genus Mobula; species Mobula birostris. The sequence continues at coordinate 121,548,079 of NC_092371.1, forward strand.
GCATGTTCCCGCTGATGGGTGAATCCAGAACCAGAGACCACAGTTTAAGAATTAGGGGTAGGCCATTTAGAAAGGAGTTGAGGAAAAACTTTTTCACCCAGAGAGTGGTGGATATATGCAGTGCTCTGCCCCAGAAGGCTGTGGAGGCCAAGTCTCTGGATGCTTTCAAAAAAGAGATGGATAGAGCTCTTAAAGATAGCGGAATCAAAGGTTATGGGGATAAGGCAGGAACTGGATACTGATAGTGGATGATCAGCCATGATCACAGTGAATGGCGGTGCTGGCACGGAGGGCCAAATGGCCTACGCCCGCACCTATTGTCTATTGTCTATTATATTCTGTGTGTTGTCTGAGCCTACATGCCTGTGATGTTGTTGCAAGCAAGTTTTTCATTGTACTGTACCTCACCGTACTTGTGCAAGTGACAATAAAGTCAATTTCACTTGAATTGGGTCTATTGTTAGTTCTTCACCACTAAGTTATTACCATCACAATGAATTTACATCTCGCAGCCCAGATTTCATAACAAAATGACTTACGATGTTCAATGGAATGATAGTATTTGCGAAATAAGGTTGCAACACAACCGTGAAGTCTTCAGTTGTGTCGTATTTTCCACTGTCAATCAATGCAGTCAGTTTGGTCTGAATAAAAGAAAATAATAGCATATTAATTAGCAAAGAAGGGTCACTGGAAACACTTCAATGCTGTTTCTCTCTCCACAGATGCTGCCTGGTGAACTGCATGTTTCCAGCATTTACTGTTCTTAGCACAGAGCACTGTGCTTCTGGTACCTGTTGGGAATTGTGCCTGTTGCCACACGTAAGCCTGTGAGACTCTTAGGAACCAGTTGTACTCACCACCATTGACTGATGGAGCTTAATGATGGCTGGTGAATGCAAGAGCAAATACAGAGCAAAACGGGGAAAAAAACTCTGCTGGAAGAATCCAGCAAGCTGAGCAATATCTGTGGAGGGAAAGGGATGGGTCGAGACATTGCATCAGGGCTGAGAGTGTAGAGGAAAGATAGCAAGTGTACGGAAGTGAGAGGGAGGGCTGGTAGGTGGCAAGGAACTAAAGGGGGCAGGGTTGGGATGATAACTGAGCCACCTGGGAGAGGAGGGAGTAGAGTGTGGACAGATCGGGAGATAATAGGTGACAAGATAATAAAAGAGAGACAAAACCAACACAGATGGAGCCAGGAGGGAGAGGGGAAGAGGAAAGATGGAGACAGGATGGGTAGGCAATAGGTGGAACCAAATAAGGGAGGATGATGGTTGGGGGGGGGGAGGTAATGGAAAAGGTGAACAAGGGAGAAGATACCTAGTCAATAGTTATGTGGGTGATGGGCTGCTGGAATCAGGTAAGTGAAGGTGATAAGTCTAGAAAATGGCGGGTGGGGGAGCTAAAAAATGAAAACAAAGGGAGAGAGACAAATCATGAACACAGGAGATTTAGCAGATGCTGGAAATCCAGAGTAACACACAGAAAATGTTGGAGAGAGATTTTGGGTAAAAACAGGAAGGGATCACTGGAGGAGTGGGTTACTGGAATTGGAAACTTCTATATTCATGCTTTTGGACCGTAAGCTACCCAAGTGGAATACATGGTTGTATCTGGCCTCATCATGGCTGAGGACAAATAGGTAGGTGTGGGAATGGGGAGGGGAGTTGTGAGCATAGCCAATTAGAAGCTCAAGGAGGCTGTTCCAGATAGTGTGCAGGTATTCTTTTACATGGTCACCTGGTCTACACGTGTTCTTGCCAAAGAAGAAGTCATGTTACGTGAAGTGAACATAACAGACCCGGCTGGAGGAGGTGCACGTGAATCTCTGCTTTCAGCTGGAAGAATTTTGTGGTTCCTGGACAGTGATGCGGGGGGGTGGGGTGGGGGAGGTGTAGGGATGACTGTTTCATCTCCTGTGGTTTAAGGGGAAAGTTCCAGGGGAAGGAGAGTGTTAGTTGGGAAGGGCTAACATACCAGGGAGCCTCAGAGGGAGTGGTTCCTGCAGAAAGAAGAAAGCAAGGGAGAGAGGAAGATATGACTGGTGGCGGGATCCCTGTGGCAGAGAATAATGTATTGTATGTGGAGGCTAATGAGGTGATGACTGGAAGAACTCCTGGGGTCTGACATTTAGGAAACGGAAGAAAGGCATGAGAGGGGTCCATCAACTACAGCAAAGTGGAAGCCATTTTTCCTGATGGAAGGAAGACACGTGAGAAGTTTGAGAGCGCAAAGCTTCCAATGCTGTGGAAATGGAGAGAAAGGGACCGGCATCCTATGTGAGACAAGATGGGAGGAGGTATGTTCAAGGTAGCTGTGGGCATCTAATGCAGATTTAGCTCTGATAAATAAAGATGCAATCTCTCTACCTCCCCCGCCCCACCCCAAACCAGCTGGGTCCCACCTCATTTCCCAACATCAGACATTATTTCAGCAGTCCATGAGAGTTATAGAAATGTGCTTGAATCCACTAGGCCACTAATTGACCACTTCAGTTTGTTTAAACGCAAGGAAATATTTATTCCTTGGATCTATCTTTACCAAGCTCCACACTTCGGCTAGCACAATAGAGGAACTTGCTTCATGCAATTTTGTTTCATCACAACAGGTATTTGGAAATAGCTGCCTAGACCCATAGCGATGGGATGTTAAACTCCAGGAACTATTTGAATGAGAAAGGATGTTGGTGATTAAAACTAACATCAAAAAAGTAATGAGTAATTATCCAGGCTCCAAGGGGAAGAAGTGTGAGAAAAATGCATCAATAGCTACCTTGTGAATTTATTTGTTACAGGAAACATTGATTAAAGAGAGAGGTACTTACTTTACAAGTTTAAACCTTATAGTTCAAGTTTGTACCTGATACTCCCTGTTAACTATGAACATTTCACTCAGTTCAGGAGAATTGTCTCTCAGCTTCAGAAAGCAGGGACAGATGTTCCTGCGTAAAATAACACAAACACTTCATGAGTGGCAAACAAGAAAGGTGTTAAAATAATACATCCCATTTTCAATAGATTGAGACATTAAAGATCCATAATTTCCAACTCAGTGGAATGATGCTCAATGTATGAACTCTGAAGATGACTTAATTAATGAGCCAAATGGTGAATGCTCAGAATACAATGAGTAACCATGGCAACTGGTCAACAATGCTACAGAAAGCAATAAATGAGGTTTCTTTGCAAGGAAAAGGCCTTGTACAAAATCAACTGATTTCTTTTCAATTCCCATTCTGCATCCTTGACACCCTGTTTGTCTTTGCCTTATCTGCCTTTTATCTTATTTGCTCCCTTTCCTTCACCTTCCTTGCGCAGTTACAGTATATGCTGCTTTCTGTTTTGCTGAACTTCCCCTCCTTCCTGACTCATTCCTCTCCTCCACCAACTTGTCTTCATTGCCTCTCCCTGCCCTTCCTGCCATTCCACGTCTGTGCAGAGCAGCACAAATAGTCAGCAATTGAAGACAGGAATGCAGGAACAACTCAACAGCTTGGGAACATCAGATGCCGCCTCATCTGTACAGCATTTTCTGTTTTTACTTCATATCTCCAGAACCTGCAGTATTTTTAGCTTTAAGATGAAGAGCCACTTACAGCACTGCTGACAAACATTTACTCCCTACATGGCTCAGTTGGTAGTCTTCTTGCCTCTGCCAGAATGTTAGAGGTTTGCATTCAGTTTCAGTAACCTAAGCACTACAAATATCTCATCTGGCATTCATTCATGGCTCTGAGGGAGTGCTGCACTGTTGGCAATGTCACCTTTGAGATGCAATATTAAATTGAGGTCCCACCTATGTTCACATGGCTCTCTTTCTAAGAAGGACAGGAGAGTTCTTCCTGCTGACCTTAACAATATTTATCCTTTAATAAATGAATAACTCTTTTAATTATCCTTCACTAAATTATCATAGACCATAAAACAGTACAGTAAAGAAGTAAGCCCTTTGGGCCACAATGTTGTGGCTAACCAGCTTACAAAGCAAATCAAAAACACCTAAACTCTAGTCCCTCCTACCTACACAATGTCCAAGTCCCTCTACCTTCCTGACATTCACGTGCCTATCTAAACGTCTCTTAAAAGCCTCCAATATATTTGCCTCTACCACCATATCAGGCAATGCACTCCAGACATCTGCCACTCTGAGCAAAGAACGTACCCCTCATATCCCCCTCTCATCTCAATATCACGTTGATGTTTGTGGGAACTGGATGAATGCAAATTGATAGCCCCCACCCTGCAAGAGCTACCTTGTAAGAACTCCACTGGCTGCAAAATGGTTTGCAATGTGAAAGATGCTAAATAAAAGCAAATCTTATTTTCCTCTTTATTTCAATCTGTTTGGGTAAACATATAAAGCCTTAACAGCATGCTAAAAACCAGATAATCTTTGGAAAGAACAGATATCTATACATACGAACATAAGAAATAGGAGCAGGAGTAGGCCATCCGGCCCATCGAGCCTGCCCTGCCATTCAATAAGATCATGGCTGATCTGTCCGTAAACTCAGCTCCATCTACCTGCCTTTTCCCCGTAACCCTTAATTCCCCTACTATGTAAAAACCTATCCAACTGTATCTTAAATATATTTAGTGAGGAAGCCTCAACTGCTTCGCTGGGCAGAGAATTCCACAGATTCACCACTCTCTGGGAAAAACAGTTTCTCCTCATCTCCATCCTAAATTTTCTCCCCTGAATCTTGAGGCAATGTCCCTAGATTGAGGTCATGTTTTAAAATGGGTGATATTAAGTCATACAGCATGGTAAAATGCCCTTCAGCCCATCAACACTGTGCTAACCACTAACCATCCATTTACACTAATCCCATTTTAACTCTCCATATTCCAATCAGCTCTTCCAATAAGGGGTATAGATAGGGCAAACACAAGCAGGCTTTTTCCACTGAGGCTGGGAGGGTCTACAACCAGAGGTCATGGGTTACGGATGAAAGGTGAAAAGTTCAAGGCGAACATGAGGGGAAACTTCTTCTCTCAGGGAGTTGCGAGAGTGTGGAACCAGCTGCCAGCACAAGTGGTGCATGCGAGCTCGATTTCAACTTTTAGGAGAAGTTTGGATAGGTACATGGTTGGCAGGGGTATGGAGGGCTGTGGTCCTGGTGCAGGTCAATGGGAGCAGGCAGTTTAAATGGCTTCAGTGTGGACTAAGTAGGCCAAAGGGCCTGTTTCTGTGCTGTACTTTTCTATGACTTCATGACTCTCCCATGTTCTACCACTCACCTAAACACTGGGACCAATTCAAAGCAGCCAATGAATCTATCCATCTGCATACCATTGGAATGTGGGGGTAAAATGAATTACCTGGAGGAAACCCGTGTGGTCATAGAGAGAAAATGCAAACTCCATACAGGTCAGTATTCAGCCTGCGTCCCAGGAGCGGTGAGGCGGGTGCCTCCCCAAAGTACAGCCCACCCTCTGCTTGCACACTTCCTGTCTATTACGCGGGCGGCCATGTAATTTTGCCCTCAGCCAGTTGACGATCATCCTGTTTTCCCTTACAATGGGTAAGGCCACTTACTTCTGAAGTAATGCACAGCCGATTGTGTTCTTCTTAATCCTTCGAATCCCCTTCATTTCGAGTAATTGCATAACATTTACAAAAGCTCTTGGCACCTATTACAAAGAGGAGTCAGATCTCAGGAGGGAATTAGACTCTGGGGATTAGATTGGTTGTTGCACGATCTCAGGCCCTGGCCGCCACAGTTAACTCTGTGTTAGGCCAGGCTGCTGGTGTTGGAGGAGCTGGCCTGGCCTTAGAGGTTGGACTGATTTGTATTTACCTTCAGATGTACGTTCAACAGAAGAGTCACTGGTGCTCCTTACTCCAACGGTGGAGTGCAGGCATGCTTAGCGGAGAGCGGGCGGAATCATGCTGGTTGTCAGCTTTAGAATGGGGACGGCCGTTCATGGAGTCATAGAGAGACAGAGTACAGAAACGACCCTTCAACCCACCGTCCGTACTGACCATCACCCACTTACCCTACACTAAGCACTGGGGACTTATTACGGTGAGTAATTAACCCACAAACTCACATGTCTTTGGGATGTTGAATTGAATTGAATTGACTTCATTTCTTACATCCTTCACATACACAAGGAGTAAAAACCTTTATGTTACATTTCCGTCTAAATGTGTGATGTGCAATTTATAGTAATTTGTAATAAATATTATGTACAACAGGATAGTCAATATAACATAGAAATACAGTTGTGTCAGCATGAATTAATCAGACTGATGGCCCCTGTGGAAGAAGCTGTCCTGGAGCCTGTTGGTCTTGGCTTTTATGCTGTGGTACTGTTTCTCAGATGGTAGCAGCTGGAACAGTTTGTGGTTGGGGTGACTCGGGTCCCCAGTGATCCTTCGGGCCCTTTTAATGCACCTGTCTCTGTAAGTGTCCTGAATCTACGCTGGGCAGTCTGCAGCACTTGCGATTGGAGGAAACATAGGCTGGCTGGTGAGCATGCAAGCTCCACAGACTGCTCCTGAGGTCTGGGTCAAACCCAGATCCCTGACCCTGAGGCAGTGGCTCTAAGAGCTACACCACTATGTCACCCAAGTGGAGTGCTCAGCCTGGAGTGCATGAAGAAGCGCACGTAAGCTGTTTACTCAGCCTACAATATCAAGTAATCCAGTGTGTTTTACATTAATCTTAACAATTATCAGTCCTTTTGAACAGGTTTTAATAAGGTATTACCTGAATTAATGATTTATTTATTACCTAAGGATACCTAGGAATACGAGTTGACAATAAACTGGACTGGTCAAAGAACACTGAGGCTGTCTACAAGAAGGGTCAGAGCCGTCTCTATTTCCTGAGGAGACTGAGGTCCTTTAACATCTGCCGGAAGATGCTGAGGATGTTCTTCGAGTCTGTGGTGGCCAGTGCTATCATGTTTGCAGTTGTGTGCTGGGGCAGCAGGCTGAGGGTAGCAGACACCAACAGAATCAACAAGTTCATTGGTAAGGCCAGTGATGTTGTGGGGATGGAACTGAACTCTCTGACAGTGGTGTCTGAAAAAGAGGATGCTGTCCAAGTTGCATGCCATCTTGGTCAATGTCTCCCATCCACTACATAATGTACTGGGTGGGCACAGGAGTACATTCAGCCAGAGACTCATTCCACCGAGATGCAGCACAGATGCAGTCATTCCTGCCTGTGGCCATCAAACTTTTCAACTCCTCCCTTGGAGGATCAGACACCCTGAGCCGATAGGCTGGTCCTGGACTTATTTCCTGGCATAATTTACATATTACTATTTAACTATTTATGGTTTGATTACTATTTATTATTTATGGTGCAACTGTAATGAAAACCAATTTCCCCCAGGATCAATAAAGTATGACTATGACTACTATGACTATTATTTAGCAACTGTAGCTTACTAACATTTTTGACTTGCATTTTTCACTATATCTTGTGTTTTTGTCTCCACCTATTGGTGGCAAAGTGGTATAGCAGTTACATAACAGTTTATCACATTTTTATTTTCCATTGGCTAAATGTTAGCACATGACACACGTGCCGTGACTGTGCATCTTTTAATTGGCTCTTTGCTTATCTTAGGAATTTGTCTTAGCTCAGTATGAAAATGCCAGACTCCGCAAATATCACTATCTTGTATTTTTCTTTGCCTTAGGTTTCTTCTCTTTAGTTTCGTATGATCTGTATCTGTTCTTTGCTTAAAGTTTAAAATAAACTACCGTGAAGAAACCAGTTTTTACTCATTCTTTGACTCCCAAAAGAACCTATGGATTGGAAAATCACCAGTTCCCACATGGATAAGGATAGCCGATTCCCCCGCACCCCACAACCCCTGGAGATCATTGTTGAAACAGCTGAATTTTTTGAACAATCCAGTAGTTTTGTAGTTAACATTCACTAAGACTAGCTTCTCTTTGGAAAAAAAAAACGTTTTTGAATTTAAGTTCCTCATTGGCAGTGATGAGATTAGAACATTACTCTGGATCAATTCACTATGTCACACCACAGCTTCTTACGTTAATGTCGTAATACATAACATGGGGATACCTATACAAATAAACTGCATTTAAGCTGCTAAACAACACGCTTTCCTGTCTTTTGGCCTTAGAATGGAAACAGCACCCATGTTTTAATTAATATAAAGTCTAAAAAATACATTATTGAAATGAAAAAAATGTTAGATGCAGTGCACTGGGAGTTAGCCATTATCTGGTCCGTAAGCACAGCGAATGTATTGTCTTCTTCATATTCAGACCAACTGAAAAAATAAGATGCTTCTCTTTTAAACAGAACTTGCTATGTTTTATTTTTGATATCGCGCGGCTGGTAAAGTCACCAATATGATCAAAATCATGATGACTGCTCGGGGGCAAAAGCAAGGACTTGCAGATTCATCTTCAGTTTGCAGCTCCCCTGTGCAGTTGCAAGCGCTGAGAATCAGGCAGGGAAAAGCCCGGCCCTGCCTAATTTGGCCATGAATCATTCTCAAGTGTGCGGGGTCACTCAAAGCTACCCACTCAGCTTGAGTGGAGGTGTGAAGCAGCAGTTTAAAAACATCTCGCATCATTCAGATGGTATTTCTGTAAACTGGGAGAAGATTTGTTAACCACTGGCAGTGCTGAGCTCAAATTGGGGGTAATTTGAGGGATGCATACAATCATCTGGATCAGATCAGAAGAATTGTCAACTGCAGACTTCATAATGTTTGCTGCATGCACTGCAATGACATCCTGTGCTGTTAATTTGTCAGAACATCCAATTGTATGTGTTGTGCTCTCTGCCAGTACTTATAGATAACGGGGGTACATCTACTCAAGGTACTTATTCAGATTCATGACTCATTCAGACCAATTTACCTTTTTCTGCAGTGTATCCAGTGCCTCTTGAATATGTTTCACGTAATTATCCGCAGAATACATCTCCTGGGAACAAAGAATGATAGGCATTAGGAGTCGGGCTATAAAAAGTATGTGGGGGGTAGAAAGTATGAAACTTTTTCCCCTTTACAGAGGTGTCTGGTTATAGAGGGCTAGGATTAGAGTAAGAGAGAGGAGGTGAAGAGGAGATCTCAGAAAGAACTCTCTCATTAAAAGGGTGGCTGGATTTTGCAACGTGGGATGTGAATGAGTGGTGGAGGTAAGTACTCTCCAACATTAGAACACATTGATGAGCCCTTCAATCATCAAGATATTGAAAGCTTTGGGTCAAGCGCTAGTAGATGTGATTAGCACCTTGTGTACTTGATGTTTGCCAAGGCAGTGGCTCCAGATGCTGATCACCCTTTGGGTTTAAAAGGTTTTCCACAAATGCCCTTTAACCCTCCTATCCTTTACCCTAAATATATGCCCTCTGGCTTTAGGTAACTTTCTTACACTCTCTCCATCTGTATTCCCTTCTGTGATTTTCGAGCAATGCGTTGGATTGCAGTGCAAGTTACGCAGTACAACTACATAAGGCCACATCTGGGTGAGTCTGTGTTCCATACGTAAGGAAGAACATACTTCCCTTGAATGAGGTGCTAGGCAGATTTGTTGGAATTTCTGGACCCAGGTGGGTTTTTAACAAAATCCACAAGTTTTGTGGATCTTGTGGCTGTTATCACTCAAAGTAATGTTTCATTTCAGATGATGTGCTATTTAAATTTGTATTTCTAACTTCTACACTTGGCGCATGGCCAAGTGGTTAAGGCGTCGGTCTACTGATCTGAAGGTCACTAGTTCGAGCCTTGGCTGAGGCAGAGTGTGTGTCCCTGAGCAAGGCACTTAACCACACATTGCTCTGCGACGACCCCGGTGCCAAGCTGTATTGGCCCTAGTGCCCTTCCCTTGGATAACATCAGTGGCGTGGAGAGGGGAGACTTGCAGCATGGGGAACTGCCGGTCTTCCATACAACCTTGCCCAGGCCTGCACCCTGGAAACCTTCCAAGGCGCAAATCCATGGTCTCATGAGATTAACGGATGCCTATTATTATTAACTTCTACACCCCTGAAAAGAAAGTCCCAGTTGAGGGCGACCATACAGAAGTTTACAAAGTAATGAAGGTTGTAGATAGGGTGAATGGTGTCAATCTTCCTCTGAGGTAGGAAGTCTACAACTAGAGGACACAGATTTAAGGTGACATGGGTAAACCTAACAGTGGACCAGGTGGGCAAGTTTTTCCACACCAGAGGCTGGTGGGTATACGGAACAAATTGCCAGAGGAAGTGATTGAGGTGGATACAATTATAAATGATAAGGAACATTTAGACTGATTCGAGGAGAGAAAAGGTTTGGAGGGTAGGGTTCCAATATGGGCAAAATGGACTAGTTCAAGTAGACAAGCTGGTTGGCATGGACGTTGGGCTGAAGGACTTGATTCCGTGTGGTGCAAAGTTATTATTCTAAGTCTATGATCATGACCAATCATTTTGCGAGGCACTGGAGGAGGTTTAGCACGGGACACACTGCGTACTGGACCTTAACCTAGACCTCAGACCCTCACTCACTGAGCGGAGCAGGATTGGAATCCAAATTTCTGATCATTTCCCCATGGGGGTGGAGGAGGGGTGTCCATGAGGATGGAGGTATAGGTGAGAGGTCAAAGCTTAGAGGAGAGAAACATAGAAACATAGAAAATAGGTGCAGGAGTAGGCCATTCGGCCCTTCGAGCCTGCACCACCATTCAGTATGATCATGGCTGATCATCCAACTCAGAACCCTGTACCAGCCTTCCCTCCATACCCCCGATTCCTTTAGCCACAAGGGCCATATCTAACTCCCTCTTAAATATAGCCAATGAACTGACCTCAACTGTTTCCTGTGGCAGAGAATTCCACAGATTCACCACTCTCTGTGTGAAGAAGTTTTTCCTAATCTCGGTCCTAAAAGGCTTCCCCTTTATCCTCAAACTGTGACATCTCATTCTGGACTTCCCCAACATCGGGAACAATCTTCCTGCATCTAGCCTGTCCAATCCCTTTAGGATTTTATACGTTTCAATCAGATCCCCCCTCAATCTTCTAAATTCCAATGAGTATAAGCCTAGTCGATCTAGTCTTTCATCATATGAAAGTCCTGCCATCCCAGGAATCAATCTGGTGAACCTTCTTTGTACTCCCTCTATGGCAAGGATGTCTTTCCTCAGATTAGGGGACCAAAACTGCACACAGTACTCCAGGTGTGGTCTCACCAAGGCCTTGTACAACTGCAGTAGTACCTCTCTGCTCCTGTACTCGAATCCTCTTGCTATAAAAGCCAGCATACCATTCGCCTTTTTCACCGCCTGCTGTACCTGCATGCCCACTTTCAATGACTGGTGTATAATAACACCCAGGTCTCGTTGCACCTCCCCTTTTCCTAATCGGCCACCATTCAGATAATAATCTGTTTTCCTATTTTTGCCACCAAATTGGTAACTTCACATTTATCCACATTAAATTGCATCTGCCATGAATTTGCCCACTCACCTAACCTATCCAAGTCACCCTGCATCCTCTTAGCATCCTCCTCACGGCTAACACTGCCGCCCAGCTTCGTGTCATCCACAAACTTGGAGATGCTGCATTTAATTCCCTCAACCAAGTCATTAACATATATTGTAAACAACTGGGGTCCCAGCACTGAGCCTTGCGGTACCCCACTAGTCACTGCCTGCCATTCTGAAAAGGTCCCGTTTATTCCCACTCTTTGCTTCCTGTCTACCAACCAATATCTCTATCCACATCAATACCTTACCCCCAATACCGTGTGCTTTAAGTTTGCACACTAATCTCCTGTGTGCGACCTTGTCAAAAGCCTTTTGAAAATCCAAATATACCACATCCACTGGTTCTCCCCTATCCACTCTACAAGTTACATCCTCAAAAAATCAGAGGGGGAGTAATTCCACACATAGCCTGATTAGTGTCTGGAAATGGTGGAGGTATTCCTGTCATAATGTTACAGAAACATCCAGAGATGCATTTGAATCACCAAGGCATAGAAGGCTTTGGACCTAATGTGGGTAAACAGGATTTGTGTACCGCAGATCACACGGACGTAGCACAGACATCGTGGTCTGAAGGGCCTGTTCCTATGCTGTACTGTTATTGATGGGCTGAATGGTCTACTCATGCTCTGTGGTAGACTAAAGGGGCTGTTCCTGTGTTGTGAACATCCTTGACTCCATTACTGAGAAGCAAGTACAGTAATTGCCACTTCTCTACCAGCCACTCTGTTCAAACTTCATTGACCCACTCGCCCAACCCGAACACGGGACAGGATACTGGATTGAAGTCACAAATACAAACACCCAACTTATTTATTGAAAGAGAATCTTTAGGCTGATGGGTGCCCTTAAAGTATGATAAAGATCAAATGACAGTATATCAAAGGGAATGAAAACCAGTGAAAAGCCCCACCTTATTCATGCAGTATTCACAGAGGTCATTGGCTCCAATGAAAAGAGTGATGACTTTCCAGTCTTTTTCAAAATCAATTTCCTACATAGGGTAAAATAGATAGTCTTAATGCACCAGTTTTTTAAAAACTCTTTAATTAATACTTCTGGGTTTATTTTTATTCAACCGAGAGAACACAGTGCTATTTCATCCAAACTAGTTTTTACCCCGAGAAAGGAAACTTCTTGCTTGCAAGATCCACCTGCCAGCTTCCTTGGTGACTCCTGCTAACCAGTTCGATGGGAAGGGGTTATGGAGAGAGTGAGGTTGTGCCATTAACTACTCAGCCGTCACCTGTTCTCAGTTCAAAGGTGATCAGAAATGAGTTCAGTCATAACTTCCACAACAGAACTGAATGGTATTGGTGTTCAGAGCAGGGGTTCCCAACCCTCTTTATGCCATGGACCAAGACCATTAAGCAAGGGAGCCGTGGACCCCAGGTTGGGAACCCATGATCTAGTACACAAAATATCGAATGCTCAAGTGCCAAGAATTGGGAATTCAGTCAAGTAGAACTTTATTGCAAGAGGACTTGAGAGCAGAAGTTACAAGATATGGTATACAGTATTTACAAGATAAGGTATAGTTGTTTAAAACTGAGGTGCTTAGCAACAAATTATTGCAGACAATGATGAATCTCTGGAATTCCCTATCTAGGAGTATTGCTTTGGCTATCCCATTAGGCGTATCTAAAGAAGAGGTAGACAAAGTTTTGAATGATCAGGGATTTGAGGGCTGTGGGGAACTGGCACAGTCAATATCATATTGAATGTTGAGATGGGCTTGAAGGACTGAGTGGGCGATTACTGTCCTGATGTCCAAAAGTGGATATGACCACGCAGCTATCCTGGGACGCTGGCGAGACTGCACCTGGAATATTGTGTATGGATCGGAAATCCCTGCCATGATCAATGAAGAGCAACAAAGATTGATCAGAATTGTTCCTGGAAGGAGGGAGTTGTCCTGCAAAGTGAGGTTAAGCAGCATGCGCCAGACAGCATACAAACATCTATAGCTAGTTGAAGAGAAGAAGATTTGTGAAGGTGAATGCCGGTCCTTTACAGTCAGAATTTATAATGGAAGGAGAGAAAGTGCAGACACAGAGACTGCAGATGCCGGAACCTGGAGCAGCAGGCATCATCTGGAAGAACTCAGCAGGCTGAAGGTCACACATGGTGTTGGTGGTGAGTGAAGAACTGGCGACATTTCATGTCAACACCCTGCATCCTCTAGCAGATTGTTACACAAAGGAATTACAGACTACTTAAATTCATACTTTGGTTCACAAAGGAAGGTACAAATAACTTTCCAGGATTGCTGGGGTACATGGGGTCTATCAAAATCAGCATTAATATGGAAATGGTGTTAAGGAGATTGAAGTGATTAAAGGCTAATAAATGCCCAGGACCCAATAATCTGCACCCTAGAACACTGAAGAAAATCACCCTGGGAATAGCTGATGCATTGGTTGTGACTTCCCAAACTTTTTTAGACTCTAGAGCAGTTCCCACAGATTGGAAGGTAGCTAATGAGACTGTAATATTTTTAAAAAAAAAGAGGTAGAGAGAAAGTAGGGAATTATGGACCATTTAGCCTGATATTACTGGTGGGGAAACTCCATTATTGAAAATGTGGTAGCAGAGCCTTTAGAAATCAGTGACAGGATTGGACAAAGTCAACACGGGTTTTGCAAAAGGGATAACGCTTGGCAAATACACCTGGGACAACACACGCACACAGGGTTGGAGGAACTCAGTATGTCAGGTAGGATCTATGGATGGAATTAAACAGTCAACCTTTTTGGGCCAAGACGTTTCATCAGGTTTGAAAAGGAAGGGGGCAGAAATCAGAATAAGGAGGAGGGGGGAGGGGAAAGATACAAGCTGTCAGGTGATAGATGAAACCAGGTGAGGGGGAAGGTAGATGGGTGGGGGTGGGATGAAGGTAGATGAGTGGGAGGGGGGATGAAGTAAGAAACTGGAGTGGATAGGTAGAAGAAGTAAAGGACTGAAGAGGAAATCTAATAGGAGAGGAGTAGAGCATAGAAGAAAGGGAAGGAGGAAGGGAACCAAAGGGAGGTGATGGGCAGGTGAGGAGGAGAAAAGGGATGAGAAGATAACCAGAATGGGGAATGGAAAAAGAGAGGAGGGAGGGGGAAGAAATTACCAGAAGTTAGAGAAATCGACGTTCATATCATCAAACAACAGGAATTCTGCAGATGCTGGAAATTCAAGCAACACACATCAAAGTTGCTGGTGAATGCAGCAGGCCAGGCAGCATCTGTAGGGAGAGGTGCAGTCGACGTTTCAGGCCGAGACCCTTCATCAGGACTAACTGAAGGAAGGGTGAGTAAGGGATTTGAAAGTTGGAGGGGGAGGGGGAGATCCAAAATGATAGAAGAAGACAGGAGGGGGAGGGATGGAGCCAAGAGCTGGACAGGTGATTGGCAAAAGGGATACGAGAGGATCATGGGACAGGAGGTCCGGGAAGAAAGAAAGACTCTGGTGACCCAGAGGATGGGCAAGAGGTATATTCAGAGGGACAGAGGGAGAAAAAGGAGAGTGAGAGAAAGAATGTGTGCATATAAATAAGTAACAGATGGAGTACAAGGGGGAGGTGGGGCCTTAGCGGAAGTTAGAGAAGTCGATGTTCATGCCATCAGGTTGGAGGCTACCCAGACGGAATATAAGGTGTTGTTCCTCCAACCTGAGTGTGGCTTCATCTTTACAGTAGAGGAGGCAGTGGATAGACATGTCAGAATGGGAATGGGATGTGGAATTAAAATGTGTGGCCACTGGGAGATCCTGCTTTTTCTGGCGGACAGAGCGTAGATGTTCAGCAAAGCGGTCTCCCAGTCTGCGTCGGGTCTCGCCAATATATAAAAGGCCATATCGGGAGCACCAGACGCAGTATATCACCCCAGCCGACTCACAGGTGAAGTGTTGCCTCACCTGGAAGGACTGTTTGGGGCCCTGAATGGCGGTAAGGGAGGAAGTGTAAGGGCATGTTCATATCATCAGGTTGGAATACAGATTGAATATGAAGTGTTGTTCCAACCTGAGTTTGACCTCATCATGACAGTAGAGGAGGCCATGGACTTGCATGTCAAAATGGGAATGGGAAATCAGATTGAAATGGGTAGTCACCAGGAGATCCCGCCTTTTACACCAGACAGAGTGAAGATGCTTGACAACACAACCCCTCCCCCTCCCATTTTGATAAACTGCAGAATAAATGACAGACAGCAGGTGGATGTGCTGCATTTGGGCTTTCAGAAAAGGTGAGTTAGGTTCCCATATTAAAGCACGCAAACTTCAAGCACATGGGCAATGTTCCCTTTAAGGTGTGTGCATGTGCGTGCGTGCACACGTCTTTTGTTACTCGCACACGAAGGAATCTAAACTTCACACAAAAGGCTGTCACTCTCTAACTCGTTGGCATGTTAAGTATATTTCATGATCATACACAATCACTTTTCCTTTCCTGGTTTCTGATTCAGACCATGTGACAATGTGGAGTTTGCAATGATTTGCTGCAGGTTTTAGAACTGGCTCAGTTATACTGGTTTTTTTTGGAAGAAATTGTTGATTCACTATGTTGAATTCCAAAGAAGCAAAGGGCGTGAGAGTACAAAACGACTGCTAGTCCATTTAAAGTGGAATGCCGAGCGAAGAAAGACCAAACCCAGAGGAGAACAAAGTTCTTATTGACAATGTTTTGCTTGCTGTTAAAATGAATACCCCATATATAAAAATTCAGTGCGCACATGTTGTTGTCATTGGGCAAAAAACTGCACAGCACAAGATTTTTGCCCACACTGGTCATTACAAATTAGAGGGAACATTGCACGTGGGATGGGGCAGGTGGGGTTGAAGGGGCTATCATGGATCAAGAACTGCTGCCTGACAAAGGATAATGAATGGGTAATTTTTAAGAACAAATGGGTATTTTTCTGACAGGCAGGCAGTGACAAGTGGAGTTCCACTGGGATCAATGCTATCGATGAGGTGGGAAATAAATGTGAGCTCAGTGAAAGGCGCAGAGAGTCTCCACAGTGGGTGAGGGAGAGAGCAAATGCAATAGAACATGAGGCTACCCACTATGGCAATATTAGGAAGCTAGATTATTTATTGGAATGGTGATAGAATGGGATGGAGGGAGGGTGGAACAAGTCCTGAGACCTTGTGCGTTGATTGTTAGTAAGCAATGCAGGCACATCCGGTGGTGAAAAAGGCGATAGGTACACTGGTCTGCACAGCGAGAGGGATTGAGCACGGGAGCAGGAGTAATCACGCAGGGTCTTGGTGGGACGGCAGCTCGGAGATTGTGTGCAGCTTTTGTGACCTCATCTGAGAATGATGCTCCTGCTATGGAGGGAGAGCGCTAAAGATCCAGTAGTTTGATTTGTGGGATGGCAAGACTTAGGTGCTGAAAGAAATTGGGTCAATCGGGCTAATATTAGAAGAAAAAGCAAGAACCTGATTGAAATGTACAAAACATGAACAGGATTGACAGAAAGATGCGGGGATGATATTCCGTGGGATGGCCATTCTGACCGAGTGCCGCAGTCTCACAGGAAGGGGTCGGCCATTCGGGGCACAGGCCAGTGAACCCTTGGAAGCTTCAGCTTCAGAAGCACTAGGGGCGTTTTGTCATGGAATATATTCGAGAGAGGCAAATACATTCCTGGATCTTAAAGAATATGGAGTCGGAGTGAGAAAGTGGCACTGGGGTAAAAGATCGGCTGCGGTCTTATTGAATGACAAAGCAAGCTCAAGGCGCTAACTGGCCTACACCCGTTGGGACAGGCTGATTCAATAGCTCCTCACTAGGGTGAGCACAAACGTGATGGGTATTATTCCCTACTGAGACTGACGTACTTGTATGCAGAACCTTGAAGGTGGATTGATGAAGAAACTTAAAATAAAGAATATGGGCTTCTAAGTTTCATACAGTGTATTAAGGGCAAAACCCGGGAGGACGAAGTATATTAGAACTCAGAACTAAGATATTCAAATCATTAGTTAAGGTTTAGGAATTCACAGTTCACTATAATTGCCATTGGTATACTACATCCCATCTTCAACATTGCCAGAGCCAGCGCTGACAGGTGTTCTGGTCAGACAGTTCCACTATTGCCCACTAGGTGGTAGCATTGAAAAGCATCAGCACCAATGCAATACCTGTCATGAGGTACTTACCGGACTGTCCTTCATCAGCTGAATCAGTCTGTGGGTCTGATTTGCCATATCGCTATATTCAAAAAAGGAAATACAATATTTTAAATTACAAATATAACCAACATTTTTAAAAATCCAAACATTGGTGCACAAGTTCCTGAACTTAGGAGCTAGCTAAGAGTCCACGCATTAATAGTTTTGGAGTCACTTATAGGTCCAATTAAGTTCAAAATCAACATCAAGATCAAATCGGAGTTTGAAACCTAATCTGGAGTCAGCATGTCCGGAGTTGGAAGCCCAGTGTTCGGTGATTGACATGTCCTGGGATCAATGCAGAGGACTGAGGCAGGCTTCTGCAGAAGGCTAGAAATTGAGGCTTGTGGGCCGGAGCTGGGGCTGAAGCTGCGAATTTCTGCGAGTCTGCTGCAGACGTCAAAGCCCATGTCTGGAGGCCCGAGTCCGTGACTGCCGGAGGCTGTAACTGTTATAATTTACTGCGCATTGTGATCTGTGTTGGCACTGGAATGTGTGGTGACACTTGTGGGCTGCCTCTAGCCCACCCTCGGGTGTGTTGATTGTAACACGTGATGCATTCCACTGTATGTTTTGACATACACATGATAAATAAACCTGAATCTTGAAACTTCAATCTTTAAGTAAGGAAGACAGATTTCCTTTCTTGAAGGACATTAATGAAACATACTGGTTTGGACAAAATCCAATCATGTTCATGGTCATCTGTTCATTATAATAATTTATTCTAGATTCAATTGAAGTCATGGAAGTTCTCAGCTCACTTGCAAGGATTTGTACATGTGACTGGATCAGTGGCTCTGACCCCAGGGTACTATTCCAATAACTTAACAATCATATTTCCATACTTAACCACCATATGTTTGTACACCCTTTTCATTTTTAAGTCCGTCATGTTTTACCCCTCCATAACTGTAATCTTTGACTCCTTGAAACTTCTGATTTTGATGATCTGATATCATCGAAGGTGACACATTAGTGTGGCAAGTAGAGTCTGCTAGCTCACAGCGTCAGTCACTGCTGCCTGCAGGGAGTCTGTACATTCTCCCCATGAGCAGGTCAGAATCAGGTTTATTATCATCGGCATGTAACATGTAATTTGTATAACTGAGGCACAAAGCTAATATCATTTCGCTCTTAGCCCCAGCAGCCTTTGATCAGACCAGTGAGCACAACACCAACTTAATAGCCAACATGGGCTGGTTGAAAATCCCCTCCCGGCTACTCACTTAGCCTTTGAGCCCGAGACTGCCACGTTGAATCTGCTTTTCAGATTTCCAATTCCTGAGGCAAAGCCGTGGACTTTTGGATTAAACTTCTTCAATATGTCTGAGGGCGGGAAGCAATCAGAGTCATGGTTAGGGTGGTGCATGGGGGAACTCCAGTTATACAAAACCAAAGTTTCAGTTTTAGGAAAAGCCTCTATATTAGATCCCATGTACAACAGACTCTTGGCACACCTAGGAAGGCTTCAGGTGACTTAAACCTGTTCTGAGATGAGGCCACTTGATCTGGGTGCCTGGAAATGAACCAGCTGGAACCTGAGATCCATGGCTTGAAATGTCTCAGAGTGGTCATTCTCCCTTCTCCCACCTCTCAAGGGGCACAAGGGACGAATGCTGTTCACAGGCTCTTGAGTGGTTCTCTTATATGCGAACAAATGAGAACTCCTGATCTCGGTATCCTGTTATACATTATCATGGCCCAAGCATTTTACCTGTCCACCGGCACTGCACTTTCTCAGTAACTTTAAGAGTATATTCTGCGTTCTTATTTTCATTTTACTGCCTCGATGTACTGGTGTAGGAAATGATCTGTCTGGATGGCATACAAATAAAACTTTTCTCTGTAGAGGCACTGGCACAGAGTCATATAGTATGAAAACACTTGGCCTGACTGATCTATGTTACTCCTTCTCTAAAATATAGAGCAGCTAAGGTATTTGACACCTACCCAAAAGTCTCCTCTATCAGCTGGTTTCAAATGCCTCTTTGTTGTAATGTTACCCCGGGGTCAGGGAGAACAAAGTTCGAAGGTGTAGGTTTCAGGTGAGAGGGGAAATATATAAGGGGTATCTCGGGGGGGCAGCTTTTTTCCATACAGAGTGTAGAGTGTATTTGGACTGAGCTACCAGAGGAATACTAGAGGCAGCTATAGTTATGACATTTAAATTGCATTTGGATGGGAAAGGTTTAGAGGGATATGCAGGAAATTGGGGGTGAGCTCAGTTAGGCGACTTAGTCAGCACGGACGATTTGGGCTGCAGGATCTGGTTCCATACTGTACAGCTCTAGGACTCCCGCGACCATTCCTGTGATGTGGTTAACTCTGAGCTGTATCTCTCTTCAGTTTAGGAATAGGTTGAGTTCGTTAGCTGTGTCACATCACATGAACAAAACAAATGCAAAAAATCATATTGCTATTCTTTACGGGGCTGGTTAAATGCAGAAATTTTTGTTCTCAGTGAATATCACCAGATGTCTATGTTTTGTAAGCTGACTGCCATTTCAACTCTGGGTTAGGTCAAGGCTTAGATCCAAAGCTCTAACTGACTGCTCTGTATTAAAATGTCTACGAAATCTCTCACTACTCAGACTACCTGTTTGCTCCCACAAACTGTCAGACCAGGGCCTGTTTTAACTTCTGGGACATAGTATGTCCCATGGAGATTTGACCAGCTCAATAAACAGCAGCACACAAAAATAGATGGAAGAACTCAGGTGGGTCGGGCAGCATCAGTGGAGAGAAATGGACAGTCAACACTTCAAGTCAGATGAAGGGCATCAACTCAAACGTTGACTGTCCATTTTCTCCTGCTGATGCTCCTCACCCGCTTTTTGAGTATTGCCCCAGGTTCGAGCGTCTTCCGTCTTCAATAAGTCACTTGCGTCTTCAATAGGTAGCAGTACTGGAGAAGAGCAGTTCTAGAGGTAGGTGAGAACAAAGGACTTACTGGGCAGAGTAGTCACAACCTCAAGTGTTTTGTCTCCACCAATGCTGTAAATACAAAATAGAGAAATAAGCTGTTGGCTTTGCGGTCTAGCGTGCCAGTCAAAGGGTTCGCCTCCTGCTCCCATTTATTTGAGAGGGTGCTTTGCTTTGTTGCTTTCCCAACAAGAGCTGTATTTTACTTGCATTAATATTTCCCTCCAAATGCTCACCTCCATGAAATGCCTCGATATTCAGTTCGCAGTTCAAACAAGTTCTTTGCCTGTGCTCCGAATCCAGCCTAAGCACCAAAAGTAAAATAAGACTTTTTGACAAGTTTGGTCACATGTGCTTCAAGCCCCAGCTAAAATACTGTTCAATCTGCAGTGCCAACACATGGGTGGTGGGATGGTGAAAGATTTCAAAACTGATCCCGACAAGGATTGGAGGTTATTTGGAGAAAGGTGGTTTGAACTTCTTCTGCAACAACTATTCCACAATGCAGCTGTGAAAAACGAACAACAACTTTGAGCTACCTCCCTATGGGGAGGTGCACATGGTCACTCTCAGTTGTCCTGAGTGTAGGTGGATGCTGGAGTTGTTGGATGGGATCCAAGGAAAACTACTGAAGGAATGTGACTGTTATCATAGACTCACTGGGCGGCATGGTAGCAAAATGGTGAGCACGGCGCTTTACAGTACCAGCCACCCGAGTTCAATTCCCGCTGCTGTCTGTAAGGAGTTTGTTCATTCTCCCCGTGACCGTGTGGGATTCCTCCAGGTGCTCTACGATCCAAAGAGCTACCGGTTGGTAGGTTAATTGGTCATTATAAATTGTCTCACGATCAGGATAGGATTAAATTGGGTGATTGCCGGGCAGCGCGGTTCAAAGTGCTGGGAGGGTCTATTCCGTGCTGTACCTGAATAAATAACTATTGTTTGCATGATTGTGTTTTTTTTCTTTCTCTTTCCCTGTGCAGTGCTTTTTCCTCTTTCTTTTTCCTTAACTGGGTTCTTCAGGGTTCTTGCTTTCGTGGCTGACTGTGAGCAGACAAACCTCAAGGGATAGCCCAGAACTGAAGTGACGGAGGAAAGGGAGGTTGGCTCACAAATAGAGAATGCTTGGAGACAGTGCGAAAGGGAGGATAGGCAGGTGATAGAGAAGGGACGACCTCAGTTCAGACTGATGGTTTGAGATGTGTCCATTTTAGTGCGAGGAGTATCATGAATAAAGCGGATGAGCTCAGAGCATGGGTCAGCACTTGGAGCTATGATGTTGTGGCCATTACAGAGACTTGGATGGTGCAGGGGCAAGAATGGCTACTTCTAGTGCCGGGTTTTAGATGTTTCAGAAAGGATAGGGAGAGAGGCAAAAGAGGTGGTGGTGTGGCACTGTTAATCAGAGATAGAGTCATGGCTGCAGAAAAGAAGGAAGTCATGGAGGGGTTGTCTATGGAGTCTCTGAGTGGATGTTAGGAATAGGAAGGGATCAATAACTCTACTGGGTGTTTTTTATAGACCATCCAATAGTAACAGGGACATCGAGGAGCAGATAGGGAGACAGATTCTGGAAAGGTGTAATAATAACAGCGTTGTTGTGGTGGGAGATTTTATTTTCCCAACTATTGATTGGCATCTCCCTAGAGCAAGGGGTTTAGATGGGGTGGAGTTTGTTAAGTGTGTCCAGGAAGGTTTCTTGACACAATATGCAGATAAGCCTACAAGAGGAGAGGCTGAACTTGATCTGGTATTGGGAAATGAACCTGGTCAGGTGTCAGGTCTCTCAGTGGGAGAGCATTTTGGAGATAGTGATCACAATTCTATCTCCTTTACCATAGCATTGGAGAGGGATAGGAACAGACAAGTTAGGAAAGCGTTTAATTGGAGTAAGGGGAAACATGAGGCTATCAGGCAGGAACTTGGAAGCATGAACTGGAAACAGATATTCTAGGGAAACAAACTGAAGAAATATGGCAAATGTTCAGGTGATATTTGTGTGGGGTTCTGATTAGGTATGTTCCAATAAGACCTGGAAAGGATGGTGGGGTACAAGATCCGTGGTGTACAAAGGCTGTTGTAAATCTAGTCAAGAAGAAAAGAAGAGCTTACGAAAAGGTTCAAAAAACTAGGTAATGACAGGAATCAAGAAGATTATAAAGCTAACGGGAAGGAGTTTAAGAATGAAATTAGGAGAGTCAGAAGGGGCCATGAGAAGGCCTTGGCAGACAGGATGAAGGAAACCCCCAAGGCATTCTACAAGTATGTGAAGAGCAAGAGGATAAGACATGAGAGAATAGGACCAATCAAGTGTGACAGTGGAAAAGTGTGTATGGAACCAGAGGAGATAGCAGAGGTGCTCAATGAATACTTTGCTTCAGTATTCACTACAGAAAAGGATCTTGAGTAGACTGAAAAGCTTGAGCATGTAGGTATTAAGAAAGAGGATGTGCTGGAGCTATTGGAAAGCATCAAGCTTGATAAGTCAACGGGACTGGTCGGGATGTACCCCAGGCTACTGTGGGAGGCAAGGGAGGAGATTGCTGAGCCTCTGGCAATGATCTTTGCATCATCAATGAGGACAGGAGAGGTTCCAGGGGATTGGAGGGTTGCGGATGTTGTTCCCTTATTCAAGAAAGGGAGTAGGGATAGCCCAGGAGTTCATCGGCGGAAATGATAGGGTCTTTTAAGAGAATCCTGGATGGCTACATGGAGCTTAGAAAAATAGAGGGCTATGGGTAAAGCCTAGGTAGTTCAAAGGTAGGGACATGTTCGGCACAGCTTTGTGGGCTGAAGAGCCTGTATTCTATGTTTCTATGTGAATAATTTATACATTCTTTGATAATAAATGTACTTCAAATCTTTGAAATAGTCTCTTTCTATGTGGAAATAACTCTGATGATCTCAACACAAGTTTAAACTGCACCCTAGCACCTGGGCTTCTTACGATCACGTTACTGAATAACGTTGGAAGAGTAAAATTAGTCTTATGAAAATATTGCATTGCCCTAAACATGCCTCTCTTTTGCCAAAGTCCTTTGACTCAAATTTAGCTGCGCTTTGAAATGGGTTTGTTATACACTCAGTTACCACCAGGACCTCATCAAACGCTGTGAGGACTGGGTACTGACCACTGGGCCAGCAGTAATGTAATGCCCACATTGACCATGGAATGAAACAAAAAGATCTTTATTAGGAGAAAATGGATTTCACCTCTGTTTCTTCAAAGCCAGTCTGTGTTTCTGCTCACCCTATTTATTGGATCTTGCAGAATTTATACTTACAGTTATAGAATCTCCCAGTGCTGCTGTGACTTCAATATCAGCAGGCCGAATCTTGTGAACTGCAGAAAGCAGAATGAGGCAGAAATAAGTGAAAGGATGGAAGAAAATTAGAAGGAGAATTCAAGAGCAGCAGGGAGAACCTGTCAGGGAGATGCTGTAGCCAGACAATGCTGATACACACTGGAGAGGAGCAGGGGCAAGAATAATTTTGACACTTCAGACTCTACATTCATGATTGTCAGTGTTCAAACAAACAAGTTCTTGGGAAATCAACTACTCATAACTTTATAGAAGAGTGTCCAGCATCCAAACTGAGGTTCTCAGTTAGATTCTAATCTGTAATCACTGCCAGGTTTCTACTGTTCTAGATATAAATCTCCTGAACCCCTGGATTAGTTTCAGATGGTCATGAGAAGGTGGACAGGCGCGAGACAGATTGGCTGATTGAGTGGTGTCACAGCAACAGCCTTGCACACAATGTCAGAAAGAGCAAAGAATGGTTTGTGGAGTTCAAAAAGGGCAAGATGAGGGAACACACTCCGGTCCTCAGTGAGGGATCAGAAGTGGAAAGGGTGAGCAATTTCAAGTTCCTGGGTGTCAGCATCTCTGAGGATCTATCCTGGGCCCAACATATTGACGCAGTTACAAAGAAGACTCAACAGTGGCCATAATTCATTAAGAGTTTGAGGAGAAATTTAATTTCACCAAAGACACTCGCAGGTTTCTACAGATGTGGTGGGGGTGGAGGGGGCTATTGCACAGGATCAAAATAAGCTGCAGAAACTTGTAAACTCAGTCAGCTC
This sequence comes from Mobula birostris, assembly GCF_030028105.1. Lineage (NCBI taxonomy): Eukaryota > Metazoa > Chordata > Chondrichthyes > Myliobatiformes > Myliobatidae > Mobula > Mobula birostris. The sequence goes on from NC_092371.1 coordinate 121,572,728, forward strand.
CATTATGGGCACTAGCGTCCCTAGCATCCACGATATCTTTGAGAAGCAATGTCTCAAAAAGGCAGTATCCATCATTAAGGACCCCCATCACCCAGAACATGCTCATTACTACCATCAAGAAGGAGGTACAGGAGACTGAAGGCACACACTCAATGATTCAGGAACAGCTTCTTTCCTTCTGCCATCTGATTTCTGAATGGACACTGAACCCATGAACGCTACCTCGCTACTTTTTGTAACTTTTTGCACTACTTACTTAACTTAACTTTTAAAATATATATATACTTCTTACTGTGATTTACAGTTTTATTATTACGTATTGCAATGTACTGCTGCTGCAGAACAACAAATTTCACGACACGACATATGCCGGTGATATTAAGCATGATTCTGATTCAGTCTGTAATCGGTCCCAGGTGTCCATTATCCAACATATAAACCCCTTGAACCCCTGGAGTAGATTCCAGTCAGAAATCACTCCTATTGGTATCGATAAACCACTGAGATTGAATATTCCTTTCTGATAACTATTGAAAAATTGTGATCTATAAAATCAGGAGGGAAAGAGATAAGGTAGATAGTTCCAGTCTCCCCCCCCCCCCAGAGTCATGGAGTCTTAAACTAGAAGGCAAAGATTTAAAGGCAACTTTTTCCACACAGAACATGGTGAGCATGAGCTGTCAGAGGAAGCTGTGGGGGTGGGTACAATCTCAATGTTTGAAACCCATTTGGATGGATACATAGATAGGGAAGGTTTAGAACAAGGGTTCCCAACCTGTGGTCGGGACCCACTGCTTAATGGTATTGGTCCACGGCATGAAAAGGGTTGGGAACCCCTGGTTTAGCAGGATATGGGCCAAATGGGAGCAGTGTAGTTAGACAACTTGGTAGATGTGGATGAATTGGTCTGAAGGGGCTACCTTCATGCTGTATCACTCTGTGACTATAACACACGATTAACTGGCCCCAAGAGAAGCTATACTTTGAATACATAATTTTACATGAATGTCAAATTGAATATAAAAGAGAGGTCTAAAACCATCGTAAGTAATTGGCTTTCACTGACCTGATGTTGGCACAGCTTCTGACGGCTGGTTTTCCACACAGGAGAGGTCGCTCCCCCAATTCTGTAAACAAATGGTTTGCTGAGTCAGTAGCTCTGCGTGAAATTTCTGGTAATTTGGGGACTTTGTACCACACCTGATTGACCTGGTCCTAGCTGAGCTGTATAGTGGTGTTACCTAAGAGTTCAGTGTTTGGTTCAATTGAAATGCTCAAATGTTTCGATTCCCGACATCTGAATTGAATGCTTTTGTTTTTATCCGATTTGTGCACTTGGAAGACAACATGAGTCAGGCTGGAAGCAGTGACCTTGAACTCAGGACTAAAAGGTAAATTAAACTTACCAGGAAAGCTTTGGTGACAAGAATTGATAATATTTGAAGGGCTACAATGACATTGTTAAAATGATTAAAGATTTAATATGATAATTAGAAGTCTTTTACAAGAAGAGCAAGATGTTTCACAAGTGCAGTCTTATTTGAATGATTTAAAAAAATCTTCGTGAAGATGTTGCTAAGCAACATAACTTGCTATCTTTAATGTCTATCTCTGAGAAAGATAAACAAACTGAGAGCTATGCAGGTATTTATATGCTTATTAATACACTCACGTCAAAGGCTGAACAATGATTAAGATAAACGCGATGTTGAAAGTCAAATTGCTGGAGGAAATGAAAATATTTAAACCAACTTCAGGACATACTGTATTTTGACTTTGTATAAAGTTGATGATTTTCAGGATGATGTAACCCTGAAGAGTGTCTAACGTGTATGCAGCAGGTTCTATTGCTAGCAGAGCATCCCGTGCATCTGATACCTCTTTGGCATGCATTAAAACACAGGCCAGTTCAGCAGTATTATCCGCACGCCAACAATTTTTGAAAGAGAAGCATGCTTTGGAAGAACAGGCCGAACAGGTTTGGAGAAACCAGGAGTAGATGGAAGAGCAGCTTTGGAGAAAGGTAGAGCAGCTTAACTTGCAGGAAGAAGTGGCTGCCAAGATGGTCAGAGTAAAAGTGTGAAGGACCTCAGGTGCTGTGGCTGCTAAACATGCTCCAGCAGGATAGTTCTATGGTGAGAATTCCTATGTTGACATGGCACAGAGAAGGTCCAGCATACTCAGTGTCAATGTGGATACATCTGTTCCTCAAATGTCTATGAAACACGAGTTTGGATGCCAAAGTGTATTTCAGGGTATTCGCTCTCGGCCTGCACCAAGGAGGCATTCTGAACCTATGACATATCCAAGAGACAAGGTGCTTCTGAGGGCATTGACCTACAGAATGTGAACACTCCTGTTTCAGATGATGGAAGGAAGTCTAAATGCTAACCTGGAAGCCATAAAAACCACAACAGGAAATAACAAGCATCGTGATGCATCAACAACGCATTGCATCTCTGCCTAAAAGAGAGGTTCAAGTATTCGATGGCCATCCATCAGAGTATCATTCGTTTATGAGGGCTTTCAAGAATAGCACTGAAGGCAAGATTGATGATTATGGCAACCGTCTCTATTTTCTCAAACAGTTCACTGGTGGTTACCCTAGCGAGCTTGTTAAAATGTTGCCAGCAAGCCAGCCTGGACCAAGGATACCTAAAGGCAAGGCTTTACTACAGGAACATTTTGGGGATGAGCAGAAAATCGCTGCGGCCTACATGGAAAAAGCTCTTTCTTGGCCACATATCAAATCAGAGGACATGAAACCTCCTCCAGATTACAGTCTTTTTCTTGGAGTCTGCTGCAATGCCATGGAAGAAGCGCAGGACATGCATACATTAGACTTGTCTGCTAATATGAAGATTGTAAGAGAAATCCCCCCACAAGCAAGGAAAAACGGAGTTCGGTGGGCTATAAACTGCAAGGAAGGCATAACCGTAAGATCACAGTTGATTTTATTGAAAGGCAAGTGAAGATTGTTACACACCCAGTCTTTGGGAATGTATATGATGTTACACCACCAGCAGTAAGCAAAGGTGTGAACAAAACTAAATTTCAACTTCGTTCTAAAGCTTAAGGAAGCATTTTTGCCACCATTGTGAAGTGAAGCTACAACTGAGCCTGGAACTGAAGAAAAGGGTGCAGATTAAACACACCGTGAAAGATGCAAACACAGCAGCGAGTAACACTCTAGTACTTAATGGCCTCAATGACCGGGGGGGGGGGAATGGGCAGGGGTGGTGATTGTGATTGTAAACTTCCTATAATTCCAGTCTAAGAAGAATAACGAGACAATAATTACTTATGCTTTCCACTGTACAACAGTGCTCTGCACAGAGAGCATCCTGAACAAGCTCAATGTGATAGTGAAAGGAACACGCAGCCTCTTATACACCATGGGTCAAGAGAAGGTTGTGAGTAGCTACATCATTTCATGATTGGAAGAGGCTGGATTTGGGTAGTTTAAACTATTGTGAACTACCTAACATCTATATGCAGGAATGTTTGCCTGTCTACAAAGGGAACATCCCTTGTCAGTGAGATCTTCAGGAATGGTCTCACCTGAAGCATATTCATTTTTGCCGGAAGTAGAGTCAGAAATTGAGCTTTTGATAGGGGTGAATGTGCCTAAGGCATTGGAGCCATTCCAAGTGGTTCGCAGTGATAATGCAATTAGAACATAGCTGGGTTGGGCCATTGAAAGGAGACCTTGGTGCTGGAAGAAACTACATTTAGCCAAGGCTGACAGTTAGCAGGATATCAATTTTGCAATTGGATGAGTTTTGGCCGCAGCAATCCAAGAGTGATTTTTCTGAATGCAGTCAGGAGGAACAACCTGGTTTGTTGAGAGATCACAATCCAGGATAGACTGCTTACCAGAAAGAGTACATCTGTGTGAACGTTAAGATTTCATGTCTCCTGTGTTTTGGCAGTATGTAGTTGTAATTATCCTAGTACAATAACTAGGGGGCTAGAATGTAGGAAGCCATGTATCTGTACTCTATCTGCATTATGCATTTATAATACGTATTATGGTAACTAGTCCTGTGAGTGGAAGCGTGGTATATCCGAATCAAAATCAGAAACTGATTCTGAAGGGAATAAATTACGTATTTAAGCTTTTTTCTGGGGAGTTTGGTGCTGGGGATGGGTGGTTGTTACATCTTTTGTTGACTGCTTTGTTACAGCTTAATTACGCTTAAATTCCATTGCTTCAAGATAGTTTGTTTGTTAGTAGCTAATAAAGGACTGGAGGGCACGTCATATAAGTATAGCAATCCATGCTGGGTTGCCAGCAGCGACAATTGATCTATTAGAATTCACCGCTGCAATAGTGCTGATAGAAATAGAATTGTATGAATGGGTGACCAGGGAGTAATAACTATTACATGGCTATAACATAGTGAGAGGTGATTCAGAGTTTGTAACAAATTCGACAGTTACATTAAAAACTAATTTTGAAACAAACGGCCAAATACAAAGGAATAAGTGCTCATTGCATTTCAGTGGTCTGAAATAACCAAGAATTTAGATGATCTATTATAGTGAGGATGAAAAGTGGTTGTATTGTTAAATTGTTGGTTTAATTGGCTGATGCGTATCTACACTATTAGGAGCAATCGCTGCACTTCAATAGCTGTGAAGTGCTCTGGGACCTATGAGAATATAAGAGGCTTTGGAAATATAAATCTCTGTAGTTGTCAGGTTGTTCCAGCATCTTTAGTTTATCCACTATTCTTACATGTTGGCACACCACTGAATGATGACATTTACCGTACCTGAGGGGGTGCAGCCGTTGGATCTGCACCTTGGTATGTGTAGTTGCTGTTGTTGAATGTTCGAAGAAAAGGTTGATCCTGCAGGGGAAAAACATACACAAAACCCTATGTGAAACTCTTCCACAGCACCTTAAAATAAAACAACAAGCTATCTGTCGGCAGAGCTCAATGGGTCAGGCAGCATTTGTGGGAGGAAAGGAAGTGCGCACGTTTTAAGTTGAAACCCTGCAAAGCGGATCATTCCCGAAGTGAGGGTTCGAGCTGAAACGTCGACAATCGCTTCCTTCCCACAGATGATGCTCAACTCACAGAGTTCCTCCAAAAGATTGTTTCCAGCATCAGCTCCCTCTCATGATTCCACTTTAAGTGGAAACCTCTGATGCTGACAGCTTAACTTGGATGTGAATGGAAAGATTCCTCTGAATGTAATGCCAAAGCCAAAGTCAAGGTTGAGTTTATAGTCATGTGCACAATACATTGTACGGCACAGTTGCAATGATGTTCACTTGCAGCAGCATCACAGGCACACAGCACAGCGGAGAATCGCAATGCACAGTGGTAGCAGAAAGTAACCTCAGCCTCTGGAAAATTATTCCAGCAATGTTTTCACACACATTCTTTTTTAAACATTCAAGCCAGGGGTGATGTTGGCCGTTGCAGTCTGTTCCACCAATTACGACAATCAGATTGCAATCCCAGCTTCACATTTTTGCCTGGTAACATTTCACCCCTCTGCTAATCAAGTTCCTGCCTTATAATAACCTTCAGAGGCCGTGGAGAGATGCCATATTCTCCAGAACTCACTCATAATATTATGATCCGAAGAAGTTAAAGCAGGAGCAGTCTACTCAGTACATTCACCATTGATCACAGGTGAGTACAGGAGCAGTCTCAGGATACTAAACCTTACTGCCTTTGGAGAGACAGATAAAACACATATTATACTCTACGTCCCTGTCTGTAATACAGTCAATGAGAAACTGGGAGGAAGATTTACCTCTGCTGGACTTGCCCCACTACCTCAACAACCATGCAAACACTCTGTCCATCCCCTGACTTCTAGAGCGAAAACCCTTTCCTCCAAGAAGATCACAACCTTGTCGTAGGGTTTCGAGGCTCATGTGCCTCAACGACCCGGAGGGCTATGTTGGCTGGAGTCAGGGCTTTATGCTTTGGCTCTTGGTCGGGTCACTCTTGTCAAACAGGTCAAAGGGTAGAGGTCAGACTAAGAGTGGTCCACCGGTCCACCACATTGAGGGGTCAGCTCAGGGCTAACAACCCTGACTGGTAAAACAAAACTGTTACAGAAACAGCAATGAAGAATCCTTCTACATCTGAGTGTGACAGTATTCCTGAGTCTCCAGGACTTGGAAGACTGACAGTAGTGAAAACCAAGAGGAAGCTATTGGCATGAAGAAGGAAGCCCTGAACACCACCAGAGATGGAGGATCTTCTTTGCTGCCCTAAACACCAGCGGCGTAATCGAGTGCAAAAGAATAACCTTTGGTTCTCACTCCAGAGGAACTCTACACCCATTCAGACTCTTACCTGTGATGGGCAGCTCAGGGAGATGTTCGCCGTAACATCTTGGAAATCGGACTTTTCACCCACAGGTTGTAACTAAATAAAAATAAACATTTACACACGTAAACACGAGGAATTCTGCAGATGCTGGAAATTCAAGCAACACACATCAGAATTGCTGGTGAATGCAGCAGATCAGGCAGCAAAAATAAACATTAGTGATTTTCACCGTGAAGGGTAAAATCACTTATCATCTTCCCTTGGAGCACCTTGCGTGACTCTTAGGGTCACATGATACAACGTTTGTTTATTGAGGTACAGCATGGAGCAGGCCCTTCTGCAACACTACCCAGCAACCCATCAATCTAACACTGGCCTAGTCACAGGACAATTTACAATGACCAACTAACCTACCAAAAGGTACAGCTTGCACTGTGGGAGGAAACCCGAGCACCCGGAGGAATCCCACATGGTCATGGGGAGGACGTACAAACTCCCTACGGTCAGCGTGCGGAATTGAACCCTGGTCACCTGTATTGTAAAGTGCTGTGCTAATCATTAAGTGTTGTTCTATAGAATGTAGAAAATAAGGTGACACGGAAACGGGCCATTACGTCTTGCTAAACACGACGCCAAGTTAAACTAAGTCTCTTCAGCCTGCACATGATCCGTACCCCTCTACTCCCTGCACATTCATGCGTGTATCCAAAAGCCTCTTGAACACCCCTACTGTATCAACCTCCGGCATCATTGCCCCGGCAACCTTTGCCAGGCACCAACCACTCTCTGTGTGAAAACCTCTTCTTGTACATCTTCTTTAAACTTCCCACTTCTCACATTAAATGCATGTCCCCTAGAACTTGAAAATGACCTGCTTGATTTTGTGAAAAAGCATTAAATGAGGAAGTTAAAAGAAAGTCAAACATGACAGTTGGCTGGCTTAGAGGGAATTGGAAACTAAATGATCCAATTGGCGAGTTGGAGAAATCCCTTTAGTTGAACTGATTTGTTCTGGAGCTATAAACAACATAACAAATAGGATGAAGAAGCCTTTTAGCCCTTGAAGTGTGGTCAAGATCATGGCTGTCTGATCTTCCACCACAGCAGCATTTTCCTGTGCTAATCATTTATCCTCGAATTCCTCTGTTGACCTTTGTTTTGAATGAACTCAGTGACTGGGCCTCCACTGTCCTCTAAGGTCGAACCTTTGAAAGAGTCACCAGCCTATGCACTGAAATTCTTCCTCACCTCAATCCTATCTGGCCTATTCTCAGTCCTGAGAATGCGACTGCTGGTTCCTACCTCCTCAGCTGTTGGAAATGTCTTCCTAACTGTCAGTTTTGTAAGAATGTTGTAAGATTTAATGAAATATTCTCTCATTTTCATAAACTCAGAAGAATACAGGCCTAATCTACTCAAGTTCTCCTCATTGGCTAAAAACAGCAACCCTAGAATTAGTCCAGCATATCCTTTCTAGTTGAGAAGACCAAAGCTATACAGAATACTTCAGCTGTGGTGTCACCGAGGTCCCATATATTTACAACAGATTTTCTATTCCTCTACTCAAACGCAGCAGAACATGTGCCTTCCTAACCACCTGCTCTACCTGCCTACTGTCTACTGGCTTCATGGACTTGTGTATAAGGAAGCTCAAGTCTTTGTGTGTCAATACTACTCAATCTCGCAGCATTTAAAAATATCCGGCTTTTTTTGTTTTGTGCAACAAAGTGGATAAGATCAAGTTTTTCTCACGTGATATTGCATCTGGCATGTTCGTGCCTACTTGCTTGTCCATATCCCCTTGGAGCCCACAATAAAGCACAGTACCTCAGGTGGAGTAGTACTTCTTTGGTACTGCATTGAAATGGCAGCCTGGTGCCAGTGCAAGATTGGGGTCCAAACCCAAACCCATTTGCCTGATGAAATCATCACAGTCCACGTCCTGTGTGGTCAATGTTCAAATCTGTGTTGGGTCCAAAGGGTGTATTTGGATCCTGATATTTGCATATATTTGACATCTTCATTTGACTCAATGTGGTTGAAGTGGCAAAGGCGGTTGTGCAGGATTCCTGAAAGGTTAACTTTCAGTTTGAGTCAGTGGTAAGGAAGGCAAATGCAATGTTAGCATTCATTTCGAGAGGACTAGGATAGAAAAGCTAAGATATAATGGTGAGGCTTTGTAAGGCCTCACTTGGAGTATTGTGAACAGTTTTGGACCCCTTATCTAAGAAAGGATGTCCTGGCATTGGAGAGGGTCCAGAGGAGGTTCATGAGAATGATCCTGGGAAAGGAAGGGTTAATATATGAAGAGTGTTTGATGACTCTGGGCCTGTACTCACTGGAGTTTAGGAGAATAAGGGCGGGGGGAGGGGACCTCATTGAAGTCTATCGAATATTGAAAGGCCTAGAGACAGTGGATGTGGAGAGGATGTGAAGTGGGGGAGTCTAGGACCAGAGGGCACAGCCTCGGAATGGAAGGATGTCTCTTTAGAAAAGAGATGAGGAGGAATTTCTTTAGCCAGAGGATGGTGAACCTGTAGAATTCACTGCCACAGATGGCTGTGGAGGCCAAGTCATTGGGTATATTTAAAGCGGAGGTTGATAGGGTTCATAAACCAGCCATGATAGAATGGCGAGCAGACAGGATGGACTGAAAGAGCTAATTCTGCTCCTATGCCTTTTGGTCTTACGGGTGGGAGTGGTAAGGCTGCGGTGAGTGTCGTATTGGAAATGAGGTTGGCAAATGGTTTATTTGTTAAAACAGTGTCAGGATTATTTTGGTAACAGGTTGGGAAAGAAGGCATGTGGCATGCTTGCTCTTGTTCGATGAGGCACTAAGTTCAAGAGTCGGGAAGTTATGTTGCAGATTTATAAAACTCTGGTTAGGCCACAATGAGAGTATTGTATTACGTTCAGGTGATCCCATTCTAGGACGTATGTGGAGATTTCCCAGTGCGTGCAGAAGAGGTTTACCAGGATGCTGCCTAGGTTAGAAGGCATGCGCTACGAGGAACGGTTAGACAAATTAGGGTTGTTTCTCCGAAGGACCAAGGCTAAATGGAGATCTGATAGTTTATAAGATTAAGAGAGGCACAGATAGATGAGGCAGCTAGTTTCTTTTCCTCAGAGTCGAAATATCTTATACTAGAGGGCATACATTGAAGATGAGAAAGGACAAGTTTACAGGAGGATAGGTGTGGCAAGATTTTTGACACAGTAAGGGTAGATAACCGGATTGCACCGCCAGGGAGGAGTTGGAGGCAAATAACAGAGAAACATTCAAGTGATTCTTAGACCGGCATATGAATCTGCAGAGAACGGATGGATATGTACATTGTGTAGGGCAGACAGGTTTACTTCTGTTAAGCATTTAATGATTAGCTTAATTAGTTTGGCACAAAATGTTCCTGTGCTGAGCTATTCTATGTTCTTATAGAGAAGCAATTAGGCAAAGTCATGATTCTAAAACTCAACACAGTAGGATGTAATTACTCCAACATCTTCAAAATCATTCCATAAACCTCTATTGCAAATTGCTACACCCAGAGCATAGTAATCATGTAACACTGGTTTGATGAGTCACAGTCAATACTAGTCACACTGAAGGGGTAGTGCCCCTGCCTGTCAGTCAAATGGTTGCATATTCAAATTTAAGGACACATTCCTGGAAGCACCGAGCATGTCAGATAACATTTGTGGGTAGAGAAGCAGTGAATATTTCAGGTCAGAGGTTCTTCATCATATCCGGGAAAGGAGGAAAGCAAATTAGTGAGGAGAGAAGGTGCGGGGAACAAAGGGTTTATTTCTGAAAGGGTGAAAACAATCAGCTTCATGTGAAACTTCGAAGCAAACCTTGCTTCACTGTGTATTGCATTGCCCAGTTTATACTAATACAGAGAGAAAAAAAGAAATAAGCTAAGCTCACAGATGGATTAAGGGCAGAAGTGGGCAGTTGTGAGACTGACACAAAGAAAGAGCTAAAATTGGAGAATTCGATGTTGTTCATATTTTGAATATAGAGGTTCAAGACTCTTTCAGGAAACAAACTACTGTCTCACTCTGGTGCAGTCAGGAGGACAGCAGTACTTGGGAAGTTATACATGAATCATTAGATCAACTATATGTTGTGATGAAATTTCTTGTCCCAAAACACTAACTGTTCCCCTCCACAACTTTGTATTCCCATCTACTACAAGACTATAACTATTGATTCAAGATTGTTTAATGTCATTTCCAGTACACAAGTGTAAAGGAGGATGAGCTCATTGTTACTCTGGATCCGATGCAGTGCAAAAAAACATGATAAGATAAAGAACACAATGAAAATAAACATAGTAACTACAGTATACAAAATACTTATTCAGTTCATCTGCCATTACTACCTGTTCAGTGCCATTTTCCAGCAATCCAATGTCTACTCGTGCCTCTCTTCTGCTCTTTATATACCTGAAAGCTTCCATTCAACTTAAACCTGCTTGCTTATCAAGTACAGTATCTGATGGATTGTGTGTTAAAAGCATGTTACGACTGCTTCCACTGCCCCTTGAGGTGGAGAATTTGAAAAATAAGACTTGCATATATCGTTATGACACAGTAGAAAGGCTATTTGGTCCATCAAGCCCAAGCCTGCTCACAAAGCAATCGTGGTAGAGAGAGAGAGAGAGGTCTTAAGGGCAAGTGATTTGGATGGTACATTCCTCCATCAGTTAAGGAATAGTTTACAGAACATTTGAGATGAAAGGTGATCAAAAATAAATCTGAGGAGAAAGTGTAGGAGAGGATTGACTCTCATCTTTCTATTCACCTACACACAAGGACAATTTACAGTGCCCAAGCATCCTATCAACCTGCAAATCTTTGGGAGGTGGGAGGAGATTGGAGCCCCTGGAGGAAACCCACATGGTCACAGGGTCATTGTGCAAATGCCGCGCTGGAGGTCACGACTGAAAGCCAGCACCTGTCCTAGCTGCACCACGCTACCGCCCAGTAGGCGAAAGGACCCAGTCCAGAGTTTCCAGGACAAATCCTTTTCCGCAGATGCTGCCCAACCCACTGAGTCTCTCCAGCAGATTGCTGCATCACCCAGATACCAGTGTCTGCACTCCGTTGTGTCGACAAGACAAACATCTCGGGAAGTGAATGAACTTTCTCCTGTTTGCTGTGTCAATTTGAAGATCGCATCAGGTGAGGTGTGATAATATTTGTTCCTTGTATCACCAGCACTAATGGACTTTTTATCTTGCAAACGACATCTGCACTTTCAAGGTTGCTCCTGCTGAGAATACAATGCCTGCGGAAGAAAGTTTATTGATCTCCGTTGTCAGGATGGAACAATGGGTGCCAGGAAATCAATACAGGAATTCAGGGCGTGGAGGAGAATGTGGAGCTACTAATGCCAACCTCGAGGAAGCTCCTGTCCTCTGAGTCTGATCCCAGCGTCCAACGCCCACAGTATTTGTAGTCTCAAGCACAGGAGATTCTGTAGGTGCTGGATATTTTGAGAAACACACATCAAGTACTGGAGGAACTCAGTAAACCAGACAGCATTTATGGAAGGCAGTAAATAATCGATGTTTTGGGTTAGGACCCTTCATTGGAACTGATGGACAGGGAGCCCACTGCATCTGGAATCCTTTGGTCAATTTAAATGCTGGCCCTGAGAGACTGGAAAGGCAGGGTGCGGGACAGGAGGCGGGAGTCGGGCTGATTCCGCTCGCTCTCCCGTGATATTCACTCCTCTCTTCGCAACGCTGAGGCTGTGAGACTGCCCTGGCTGCTGTGCCTCACGTCTGTGAGCTTCGGGGCGATCTGTCCCGCTTTTATGAGGAACTGAGACCAAGGCGTTGGGCCTGCTCCAGGCTGCTCTGGGAATTTGAATCTAAGAACTCAATTTGGCTCGGAATTCTGTTGCTTGTTTCTATTGTTGGCAGGATTTGTTTTTTTATTTCTCTTTCTTTGCGTATTGAGTGTGATCTTTAATTTTTAATTGGGTCCTTTCAGGTTTCCTGCTTTGTGTCTGCCTGTAAGCAGACAAATCTCAAATTGTATAATTTATACATTCTTTGATAATAAATGTACTTTGAATCTTTGGTGTCTCCAGAAAATGCCCCATTCAGCCCACTCAATCTACATCGGATCAAAGGGCAATACTAACCTCCCCTTGAACTATTCTCCTCGCTCTGCTGTCACCAGCCTGTGCACAACCTCCCCACCCCCCAGCTCACCGACAATCTAGGGGCAATTTACAGCAGGCATCGTTAATCTTCCAACGAGCTCACCTATGGCACGTGAGAGGAAACTGGGTCACTCAAAGGAAGCCCGTGCAGTCACAGGGAGAACATGCAAACTCCACATAGACAGGTGTGGAGGTCCGGATTGAACCTGTGTCCCTGGTCCTCTGAAGTAGTGGCTCTACTAGCTGTGTCATTCGGATATGAAATGAAACAAAAACATGGTGTCTACTGGATTAACCTGACAATGATGTCCTCCAGGGAAGGAAATTTACCACCCAGCTCTGGACTGTGACTCCAGATGCACTGAAGTGGGTTGACTGTTACTGCTTCCTCACCTCAGAGGCATCCAAGAAATAGAGACCTAGGAGACTGCAGATGCTTGAAGCTGGAGCAACACGCAAAATTCCAGAGGAACTCAGCAGGTTAGGCAGCATCACGGAGTGGGAATTAAATGCAAAGATTGCCAACGATGTCCGCATCTCAGGGACGACTATGTAGTCAAATAATGTCTTACCATGTTGTTCCAGAGAGCTCTTGCCACCTGTGTGTGGAACTTCCTACTTAAATGGAAACAGTCTGGGGCAAAGAACGAGGTGTCTGGATGCCCATTCTAAATAGAAAAAGAAAAGACACATAGAATGGAATTACACTGCAGGCCTAGGAATCTATAAGACATCTAAATAAAGATCTAAAGACATCTCACCTGCGCTGAATAACAAAAAACGAACAGAATTATAGAGTCATACAGCACAGAAACTGGACATCCCATCCAGTGAATCCATGCTGGCCATCAAGATCCATTTCAAGATCCATTTCAAGGTCATTCCATGTTATTCAGCCCATATTCCCATCAATACCCTCAGATTCTGCCACTCACCTGTACACATAAGCCTATTAACCTACCAAGCTACAAGTCTTTGAGATGTGGGAGGAAACCAGAGCAGGTGGGAGAAACCCATGTGATTGTGGGAACCATTGAACAGTGCAGCCCAGCAACAGGCCCTTCGGCTCATAACGTGTGCGCTGACCACAATGCCATATTGCCGCTACCTGTATGTGATCAATATCTATCCATTCCTTGCAGATCCGTGTGTCTGTCTAACAGCCTCTTAAACGCCGCGACAGTATCTGCTTCCAGCACGCCCTCCAGCAGCCAAGCCATGCTGAATCAGATTCGCTGGGGTTGTGAGGCACTGGCTCTAACAGGCACCAAAAAAAAAAATGGGAGGAGAGTGGTTATACTAACTCTGCATTAATTTCCTTTTAAGGCTAATATTCCACTGTGGTTGGAAATTATATCTGAGGAATTTAAATTGAATGAGTTAAGTCATCTGGAATGAAACACCAGGCATGTAAGTGTGAGCCAAGATGTGGTAAAATCCCTTGAGTTCTGCACTGTCCTTCAACTATGGAGGTCTACAGCCCCTACTCAGTATAAAGACCTGCAGCCTTGTGGCTGGCTCTGGGAAGTCCTTGAGGAACACCTGACTGACCCATCCAGTGGCACCAGTCCATTACCTTAGCCACACTCCTGCCGCCATTCAGGGGAAATGCCTCAGTGCTGCCCTCTTGTGGGCAAGCAAGACATGCAAAAATGCTGACCTTTCTGGTGAGGTCTACCTCCTGAAATAACATATAAAAAGAAATAGGGAGGGAGGGGGTTGTTTGCAATAAATAGTTGTCAACACTTACTTCTAAAACTGGGATCTGTACATGGTGGAAAAAAGGCTGCAAGACGACTGTGAAATCTTCTCGTGTGTCATATCGGCCTGATTCAACAAGCATCCGAGTGGTATGCTGGGGGGTTGGTGAAACAAGAAGAGAAATAGGTAAGTGTGGTCCCACAGTGAGGTGATCCAATGCCCTACTGTCTGGTTTTCAGCTTATTCTCTGGGTACTATATTATCAGTGCCATGTTTCTTTAAGATGTTGGTCCTTTGAGATGCTTAGTCTTGGCACCAGGTGAAACCTTAGCTGGGGTATGCCTTCTGAATTCTACAGCAAGTTCACCATGTCACGCACTGGCTCTGTGGGTCTCTATGCTGATAGAAGGTGCTCAATATGCACTTCCTCACTGTAACGACCCCTCCCAAACTCCGAACCTCTGACACAACAAGGACAAGCACATGGGAACACCACAATTTCCGGATTCCCCTCCAAGTCACACACTACCCTCTTTAGGATGTTTCCTTCTTTGTTGTTGAGTCTAAATCTGGAACTCCCAACTCACAGCACGAAAGGGGATTCAGAAGTACTGCAACAGCTGAAGGTGGCAGCTCCCTGTCATTTTCTCAGAGGCACTGGGGATAGGCAACATATGGTGGTGGCCTTTCCAGAAAAGCCCACATCAAGAAAGTGTATCTAATAATACTTATGAAAAGAAGCGGATGTAAACCCTTGAAAATCTCCCGTCTGCTTCTCGATGGCTGACAGTTTATTTCTGTTTCTGTTCCTTGTGCAGCCATATATCTGGAATCCCTTCATAATTTAAAATGTACCAACTCCTGCTTTGACTGTACTCGGTTACTGAGCCTCCATAGCATTCTTAAATAGAGAACTCCAAAGTTTTATCACCTTATGGGTGAAGAAATTTCTCCTGAAGGAATGAAAGGGTTCCCATATGAGGGACATCTGGCAGCTCTTGGGCTGTATTCCCTGGAGTTCAGGAGAATGAGGGGGGATCTCATAGAAACATTCCGAATGTTAAAAGGCCTGAACCGATTAGACATGGCAAAGTTATTTCCGATGGTGGGGGATTCTTGGACAAGAGGGCACAACTTCAGGATTGAAGGACGTCCATTTAGAACTGAGATGCGGAGAAGTTACTTTAGTCAGAGGGTGGTAAATCTGTGGAATTTTTTGCCACATGTGGCTGTGGAGGCCAAGTCATTGGGCGTATTTAAGGCAGAGATAGATAGGTTCTTGATTAGCCAGGGCATCAAAGGGTATGGGATGAAGGCAGGGGAGTGGAGATGACTGAAAGAATTAGATCAGCCCATGATTGAATGGCAGAGCAGACTTGATGGGCCAAATGGCCTACTTCTGCTCCTATATCTTATGGTCTTATGATCTCTGCCCTGAATGGTTGATCCCACATTTTGAAACAGTGACTCTTGGTTCCTGACTTCAAGGCCAAGGGAAACGCCAAATTTGTAATCACTTTGTCCGTTGTGAAGACTAAAGGATTTTGTACCTATCTGAAGAGCAGGGCAGCTCCCAAAGCACCATCAGAATTTTGTGTTTAACAGTTGATAATTTTTTTCCTGTATTCTGTTTCAGGATCTGGGTATCACCATACGGGCCATTGTTTATTGCCCACGAGAAGGCGGGAAGGCAGTAGTCAGCAATCTTCTTGAGTCAAGGATATGACAAAGTTCCACACGGTAGGCTTATTCAGAAAGTAAGAAGACATGGGATCCAGGGAAGTTTGGCCAGGTGGATTCAGAATTGGCTTGCCTGCAGAAAGCAGAGGGTCGTGGTGGAGGGAGTACATTTGGATTGGAGGGTTGTGACTAGTGGTGTCCCCAAGGATCGTTTCTGGGACCTCTACTTTTCGTGATTTTTATTAACGACCTGGATGTGGGGGTAGAAGGGTGGTTAGCAAGTTTGCAGACGACACAAAGGTTGGTGGTGTTGTAGATAGCGTAGAGGATTGTCGAAGATTGCAGAGAGACATTGATAGGATGCAGAAGTGGGCTGAGAAGTGGCAGATGGAGTTCAACCAGGAGAAGTGTGAGGTGGTACACTTTGGAAGGACAAACTCCAAGGCAGAGTACAAAGTAAATGGCAGGATACTTGGTCGTGTGGAGGAGCAGAAGGATCTGGAGGTACATGTCCACAGATCCCTGAAAGTTGCCTCACATGTAGATAGGGTAGTTAAGAAAGCTTATGAGGTGTTGGCTTTCATAAGTCAAGGGATAAAGTGTAAGAGTCACGATGTAATGATGCAGCTCTATAAAACTCTGGTTAGGCCACACTTGGAGTACTGTGTCCAGTTCTGGTCGCCTCACTATAGGAAGGACATGGAAGCATTGGAAAGGGTACAGAAGAGATTTACCAGGATGCTGCCTGGTTTAGAGAGTATGCATTATGATCAGAGATTAAGGGAGCTAGGGCTTTACTCTTTGGAGAGAAGGAGGATGAGAAGAGAATGATAGAGGTCTACAAGATAATAAGAGGAATAGATAGAGTGGATAGCCAGCGTCTCTTCCCCAGGGCACCACTGCTCAATACAAGAGGACATGGCTTTAAGGTAAGGGGTGGGAAGTTCAAGGGGGATATTAGAGGAAGGTTTTTTGCTCAGAGAGTGGTTGTGCGTGGAATGCACTGCCTGAGTCAGTGGTGGAGGCAGATACACTAGTGAAATTTAAGAGACTACTAGACAGGTATGTGGAGGAATTTAAGGTGGGGGGGTATATGGGAGGCAGGGTTTAAGGGTCGACACAACATTGTGGGCCAAAGGGCCTGTACTGTGCTGTATTGTTCTATGTTCTACGTTCTATGTTGACTAGAGAATTCCAGGACTTTGATCCAATGAAAGCGAAATCCGATTTACTGATTAATAACACTGAGCATTCTCCAGTGCTTTCATTTTTTGTGATGTGTTGATCCAAACTGAACCTAGTACTCTAACTGCTGCTTTAGTGTAGGGGATGCCTACCCTGAAGTAGTTTAAATTTTACTTCGACTGGAGTTCAGTGAAACCCTCTCTCACTGCTCCCCCTCTGTGATCTCTGCTGCCCTCCAACTTTTCACTCCTCCTATCATCTTCCAGCTAGTTTCTTTCCCCTCTCCCCCTCACCCTTTTGTTCTGGCATCTTCCCCTTTCCTTCTCAGTCCTAGAGAAGGGTTTCGGCCCGAAACGTCGACTTTCTATTCACTTCCACAGATGCTGCCTGACCTGATGAGTTCCTTCAGCATTTTGCGTGTGTTGTTTTGGTTTTCCCAATCTGCTTCATTCCATGGAGCCCTATCATTAACTGAGTTGGAAACGCCTGCTCTAGTGCTTTGTACAGCTCGGGTAAGACCTCCCTAATCATGTGGAGTCAGAGAGTCAGACAGCATGGAAACAGGCTCTTTGGCCTAATTGAACCATGCCGTTTCTGTTGTCCAGAAGGCTGGTCCCATCAGCTTGTGTTTGGCCCAAAGGCCTGTAAGCCCCTCCTCTTCATGCACTTATCTACACGGCATTTAAATGTTGCTAATATGTCCACCTGAGCCACTCATTCCAAATACACACCACCCTCTGTGTGACGAATCTGCTTCTGATGTCAAACTTAAATCCCTCACTTCTGATCTTAAAACTATACCTTTTTGTTTTTGGCACCCCTCCCTGAGTATAAGACTACGTGGCTTCACCCTCTCTCTACCCTCATGATCTGACATGCCTCTATCTGGTCACCCCTCAATCTCCGACTGTATTACAAGTTAATAAGCATCCCAGTTGCCTCTCTAATAAATTGATCACCTCTCTTCCTCTGTTGCATCCTGCCACTTTCACTGTATCACAGAAAGAGCTGCCAGAAATAGTGGTGGAGGCCGTCACATTAAGAATGTTTAAAAGCCATCTGGCTATGGGGCGAATGCAGCAGATAGGAATCGCTTACTGGGCAAGATGGACGAGATGGGCCGAAGGGCCTGTTTCTATGCTATATGTTTCTATTACTGTATCTCAGTACATGTGGCAATAATGAACCAATTACCGTTTGCCTTGATTCCCTTCCCCAAATGTTTCATCTCCCACTTAATGAATATGAGGGACGAAATTGGCAGGATGCTTCCAAAACCAGTGACCATGGTACTTGTCAATAGGGAGCTTTGAACACTGAGAATGCTCCTAGTGTGGAACTCACCATCACAGAAGGTGATTGAGCCAAATGCCTCCGATAGATGTAATCAGAAGCTGGATACGTGGATGAAGGATTTGGTCAGATGCTGTGTGGTTTGAGAATTACTTCCAGCCTACTGAATTGCCTGATTCAATAATGTAAGTCAAGGGTGACAAGATCTAATAACTGGGAGCTATCAGTATGACAGCTCAAGAGATCTCAGCCTTATCTTCAGAAGGAGCTAACATTTTGATATATTAGGAGACAGACTTTCATATTAGGAGGCCTTAACAAGGAGTAGTCGCAGCTCTGGTGGTATCTCAGCTGAGCAACTTCAAGGCTCAGCTCAGAATTTCACTGCTGATTGCCTCAAAAATGTCAAGTAATGTGGTAGGAGTGCTGAGTCATCAACCGTTAAAGCCATGGAGATACCTGATAGGCCTTGTTTGCTTCAGACATCATCTCCAGCTCTGGAGAGTTTTCACTGGGCTTCATAACACAGAAACACAACATCCTGCAAATATACAGCAGACAATTTATTCATCACCGAACTTGTGTTTCTTTACATCACATAATCCCCCTGTTTCAGCACCAGTCAGGCACAAGTTTCCCTCTGGTTTGGGTGTGCCTTTCTTCTGCTCGATAACCACTTGAATAACAACATCAACCAAGAGTCATAAGAGAGAATCCTTACAATTAGCATTGAGCATTAAAACATAGCCCAAGCACAAAGTGAGTGACCTCACCAGGCAACAGTAGCTTAACGGTTTTATTGACGGAACAGAGTTTGAAAGTGTGAATTCCAGTTCTCAGCAGTAGTTGATTTCATCAGTTCTGATGAAAGGGCATGATCTTTCTCCACAGATAATCAGATACTCAGTATTTTCTGTTTTTATTTCGCATTTCCTGCATCTAAATTAAAGTTCAGTAAATATATAATTCCGGAGTATCCAGAGTAAAGGTAGCATCAGGCTGACATTGAAAGTCAAATTGCTGTAGAAATTCTTTGAAATTTCAACTTTGAAATTCCCCTCACTGCTCTTCTGGAATGATATGTTCTCTCTTTATCTGGTCAGACTATTGTCAGACCACCAAGTTAACTCTCACCTAACCTTTGAAATACCTAACTATTGAACTCAGTGTGAATTAACAATTGGCAATACATCCCAATTGATTGCATGATTGAATAGGTTAAATAAAAAACCCTCTTTCAACATTCTCATGCATAAAGTTAAACATAGGACATCCTACGGGCCCTTCAGTTTACAATGTTATGCCGACATTTAAACCTGCTCTATGATAAATCTAACCCTTCTCTCCTAGATGACTTTTTGTTTCTCTCTCAGCTATAGCTTCTTACAGTATTTGTTCTTCAGTGTTGCTTTTGCCACTGACGGAATACTCCCAATAGAATATTTGATCCTTTCCTGTATCTGACTTCCACTCACACTGACTCAGTAGACAATCCCTCCATGAAGTCCTCCCTTCCTGTAGCTGTGATACTATCCCTGATTAGCAATGCCACTCCCCCACCACTTTTACTTCCTTCCCTGTCCCTTTTGAAACATCTAAACCCTAGAACATCCAGCAGCCATTCCTGCTCTTGTGACAGCCAAGTCCAGATCATCGTCTTTCCATGTATCGACCTGTGCTCTAAGTTCATCACTGTTGTTCCTGATACTTCCTGCATTAAAACAGACACAATTCAACCCATCTAAATTTCCTCCCTCACAGACACCCCGTGCACTGGATGTACCTGTACACCAAATGCCCCACCCCCTGACCTGTCCCATACTGCAGCTAAGCTAATTTAAACCTTCCCCAACTGTTCTAACAAACCTGCTCACAAGGATATTGGTTCACCTCAAGCTCAGGTGTGAACCCGCCTTGTCGTGCAGGTCATATCTTCCCCAGGACAGATCCCAATGGTCCAAGAAATCTGAAAACCTGCCCCCTGCACCAATTCCTCAGCCATGTGTTCATCTGTCAAATCATTGTATTAGCTCCCAAAGATGGGATGTAGTGGCAAGATAAGGGAAGTATACACGAGGTGAAGTTACTGTACCTCATAAGTGTTCTGGGGCAGCTCACTTCCTTATCCTGATAAAGACGTCGTAACGGAATGAGTTCCAAAGTCTCGATCAAGTTGACGAATGCTCTGGGAACCTGAAGAAGTCCAGTAAGCACCAAAGTTAAAAGAGTTGCATGAATAGATTGTAACCAAGCCTGCAGCAAAAATGCATTTAACTGATGTAACAGCAGATGCTGCTCTAACTGATTGATATAAACATTTCAGAGGGATGCGATAAAGTTTTAGAGAAATCTATCTCAATTCTTGCTTGGTGACAGGTTGATTGCAATGTTTGGATCAACATACAGATGTTTTTCCTTGGATTTGATTTTACACCTACAAGGGGTAAGTGCATCTGAGGAGCTTAAGTCAAGAGTTCCCACATTATCGCAGTAAGAGTTCCAGAGCTCAGGACTTGGGCACTTCCTAAACTGTGAGGACAAAATTGTCAGCGGCTTTAGGTCCCATATTGGAGGATGGGCATGCTGACCCTGGAGAAGGTTGAGAGGAGGTTCGCAAAAATGATCCCAGGAATGTAAGGGTAATGTATGCGGAGGGTTTGACATACCTGTGTCAGTAGTTGATGGAGTTCAGAAGGATGGGGGGGGAGGGGTGGGATCTCACCGAAACCTACAGATATGACAGAGCTTGAATAGAGCCGGTGTGGAGAGGATGCTTCCGTTAATATGAGAGTCTAGGATCTGAGGGCACAGACTCAGGATAGGGTCACATCCCTTTAAAACTGAGATGAGGAAGGATTCCTCCAGCTAGAGGATGGTGAATTTGTTAATACAGAAGGCCGTGGAGGCCAAGGAATTGGGTGGATATAAGGTGAAGATTGATACCTTATGTATTGGGGGGGTGGTTTAGGAGTTACAGGGAAGTGGCAGGAGAGTGGAGTTTTAGAAAATCAACCATGATTGAATGGTGGAGCAGACTAAGGAACTGGTGGTAGACCTGAGGAGAGCTAAGGTACCGGTGACCCCTGTTTCCAGCCAGGGGATCAGTGTGGACATGGTGGAGGATTACAAATACCTGGGGATACGAATTGACAATAAACTGGACTGGTCAAAGAACACTGAGGCTGTCTACAAGAAGGGTCAGAGCCGTCTCTATTTCCTGAGGAGACTGAGGTCCTTTAACATCTGCCGGACGATGCTGAGGATGTTCTACGAGTCTGTGGTGGCCAGTGCGATCATGTTTGCTGTTGTGTGCTGGAGCAGCAGGCTGAGGGTAGCAGACACCAACAGAATCAACAAACTCATTCGTAAGGCCAGTGATGTTGTGGGGATGGAACTGGACTCTCTGACGGTGGTGTTTGAAAAGAGGATGCTGTCCAAGTTCGATGCCATCTTGGACAATGTCTCCCATCCACTACATAATGTACTGGGTGGGCACAGGAGTACATTCAGCCAGAGACTCATTCCACCGAGATGCAACACTGAGCGTCATAGGAAGTCATTCCTGCCTGTGGCCATCAAACTTTACAACTCCTCCCTTGGAGGGTCAGACACCCTGAGCCAATAGGCAGGTCCTGGACTTATTTCCTGGCATAATTTACATATTACTATTTAACTATTTATGGTTTTATTACTATTTAATTATTTATGGTGCAACTGTAATGAAAACCAGTTTCCCCTGGGATCAATAAAGTATGACTATGACTATGACTATGACTAAGACCTGTTGGCCTGATTCTGCTCCTATATTGAAACACTAAGGCTATACTTGTAGTCTGACCAAACAGAAAACTCAAGTGTTTTCAGAGTCTGGAAACAGACGGTTTGACCCGGTGACTCTGCATCAACCATCAGGCACCCACATTACCACTCAGGAGTCTCTCACAGAGCCAAGCAGAAGTGAATTTCCTTTCCCCAAGACCGATGTCAGGCAATTAGAGCTCTCAGGTTGTTGTAGAGCCTGTGGCTTTCTTTGTGGCGTTGCAAGGATTGTAGAGCAGTAAGACTA
The DNA here is from genome assembly GCF_030028105.1 of Mobula birostris. Lineage (NCBI taxonomy): Eukaryota > Metazoa > Chordata > Chondrichthyes > Myliobatiformes > Myliobatidae > Mobula > Mobula birostris. The sequence goes on from NC_092371.1 coordinate 121,595,130, forward strand.
CACACAGAAGAGCCTCTTCTGATGACAGTGGCTCTCAACCAAACATCAGTATAGGATACAACAACGTGTAACGTTCATATCACACAGTGTGCTCAGTTGTTAAAGACAATCGCGCACACACTGAATATAAACTACAATTACCAGTCCTCGTTCTGAGGTCTTGGCTCAATTTGAGGGCTGGGATGAAGCCAAGCCTTCTCTTAGTGGTGGTTGGTTACCTAGGCCTAGTAAGCCTGAGCTGATCTGAGTCCCATGCCTAAAAAAACCTTCAGGCGCACGTCAGAGGTGGCTGTAGACATGGGCAGAAGTAACCAGTCGCACTCTGACTGGAAGTTAGACCAGACAGCAATGTGGCAGATTCACCCTTAAGCTGTATTCCATTAGCTGCTGAGTAAACTGAGTATTTGATGGTGGTAATTGCTACTTGCATAAGAGACCATGTCACATGTTTACCACCTATATCATTGTCAGTACCATGTTTGCAGTTCATTTGAAGACTGGCCTGCCACAAAATAAAGGTTTCTTTGTTCCTCTTGTGTCTAAGTGATTTAACATGATGTTCAGCTGCAGAGACCAAATACATAAACTTAACCCAGAGTTTTCAATCAGATGGTCTTTGAAGGCTATAATAAGGAGGCCAACATGTGACTCCATTTATCACAATCCCATCACAGATGTCATCGACTACCTTCAACGTCAATTGGGTATTTTCACAATCCAATCTGATTACTTTCTAGAGAGCTTTGTTTTAGTCATGGCACAGATACTCTCTAAAAAGCTAGAGTTCTTAGGTTTGAGGTGAGAGGGGAAGAGTTTTAAAAGAGATCTGAGGGACAACTTCCTCATATGGACAGTAGCATGTTCTCAGCACTCGGACAGGTCCATAGATAACAAAGCTTTAGAAGTGTTGGGCCAAATGTAGGCAAATGGGACTAGCTTTGATAGGATTCCTGGTCAACGTGGATGAGCTGGGCTGCAGGGCCTGTTTCTGTGTTGTAATACTCTTTGACATACACACTGGAAGACTGGTCAGCCCACAGTGTGTTAGGGTCTCAGAAGCAAGGATTATTGTGAACTTACCTCGTTGTGGAGGATATCCAGTGCTTCCTCAATCCGTTTAGCAAAGTTTATAGCGGAAAAATATGCCTAGGAAGACAAAATGGAAAATAGCTTAAGATCAGCAGCCTATGAACACAAAGAACCAAGGGCTTACTGGGAAAATTGGTCCTAACATTCAGATGCACCTAACCTAGCTAAGAAAATAGCTGTCTGTTCACACTGGTCTGAGCTATGTAGACTGCAGGCTTTTTAAAAAAATACTGTTTGGAAATGTTGGTTGAGAGATAAATATCAGCCAGGACACCAGGTGTGATTCTTCCTGGTCTTTCCTACAGTTCCATGGATCTTTTGTTTCTGTCTTTGAGAAAGCAAGTGTCTCTGTTTAACACTCCTTCCAAAGGGCAGTTACTCTGACTGGTTGCACCACGTTCAAGTACAGAAATTTAAATGAGCAAGAATGTAGGAAACTGCAGAAGGTCGTTGATTCAGCCAAATACATCATGGCAACAACCCTCCCCACTATCAGACATATCTACATGAGGTTCTGAGGTTCTGCCTCAAGAGGGCAGCATTGATCATGAGGGATTTGCTTTGATTTGATTTGAGATCCCCACCATATGGGCCAAGCCATCTTCTCACAGCTACCATCAGCAGAAGTACAGAAGTCTGCATGGTTTATATTGAGTGAATGCTGTGCACCTGATGCTTTCTGCCCATGATGCCGTTGCAAGTAAGTTTTTCATTGTACCGGCACATACATGAACTTGTGCATATGACGATAAGCTCAAGTTTGACCTTGACCTATGCCCTTCCTGAACCCACAGAAAGAAAAAGGCTCATTACCGAATCTGTGCAGTAATTGCACAAGTCGTTGCCCCCGATAAAGAGGTTGATGATCTTCCAGTCGTTCTGAAAGTCAATTTTCTGCAAAAGAAAGCAAGGAAGACTTATCAGCCAGTTCCATCAGAAGAGTTATTGTGTCTGCAGTGAACTTCCCCTTGCTCTGGGGTAAAGCCAACCCTCCAATCTGTTGGTAGACTGGTCTACTAATTAAATATATTCTGGAATTAAAAGGCTGCCTTGAGAACAGTTGTTTTAAATCAGTCTGGTTTGCTGATACCCACCACGGAAGGTAGTCTCCCCTCTTTTCCTACTCTAGTCTGTCTGAACCAAACCCATCTAATGTTGGTGATACCTAATTGTTCTTCGATATGGTATGTTGTTCTTTTCCGCGCCTTGTGGCTTCTTTGCCGTTTCTGTAGCATTTGACTGATTTTTATGAGATCAAGTTACTAGCTCAATGCTCAACCCAGCATGGATGGAAAACGGGCAAGGAGCTGGCCGGATTTGAACCCTGGACCGTTCGCCTCAAAGTCCAGTGCTGATGCCACTACACCACTGGCTCCATCAGGTTATTGAGTTCAAGGGCAATGGGAGGCAGGCAATAAACGCCAGTCTTACCAGCGAAGCTCACACCCCATGAATGAAACAGAGATGCAGCTGTGGTGGGCCAGTGTCAGCACTGATGGCGATGAATTATGGGGGAGTGCAGACATGAATAGACAGACAGCCTCTAACCTAGAATGTTCCAAATTGATCTCTCAAGGACTCATCAGATGTGCAGTGCGTGATGGTGGAAGGAGGCATCTCAGGCAGGTCCAATCCTGGGGAGTGTTGTTGAACAGAAGGCCTGGGAGTACAAGTACATTGTTCCCTAAGCACAGTATCACAGCTGGATGGGGTGGGGAAGAAAATATTTGGCACACTGGCCTCCATCAGCCATGGGGTTGGGAAGGTTTGATGCAGTTTTGCAGTACGTTGGTGAGACCACAGATGGATTATTGTGTACAGTTTTGGTCATTTTGTTATAGGAAAGACATCATTAAACTGGAAAGAATGCAGAGAAGTTTTATGAGGAAGCTGCCAGGGCTTGAAGGCCTGAGTTAAAGGGAGAAGTTGGACAGACTAGGACTTACTTCCTTGGAGACTGAGGGGCGATCCTATAGAGACGTACTGTACAAACTCAAGAACACACAGTCTATTTTTCCCCAGGGAAGGGGAAATAACAACTAAAGGGTAAAAGTTTAAGTTAAGAGGCAGAAGATTTAAAAGAGACCTGAGGGGCAATCTATTCATGCAGAGGGTGGTGGTATCTATAGAATGGGGTACCAGAAGAAATGTTTGAGACAGGACAATAACAACAGTTAAAAGACATTGGATAAGTACTTGAATATGAAGAGTTTAGAGAGATATGGGCGAAAGACAGGCAAATGAGACTAACTCGGTGGGCACCATGGTGGGCATGAGTGACTTGGGCCAGAGGGCTTGTTTTTGTGCTGCATTACTCTAGTCATTCGAGTCATGGAATAATGATGAGAACTTGTGGGGTGGAAAGTTCTGAAGACATTGCAATATATTAGAGGGGCTGACAGGTATTCCATGATACTGAGGTCGCCTGTGCCAGATCACTTGTGCTAAGTATCATGGGTACTGTTTGGTCTCATTTGGATTTATCTGCTATTGGAAGAGTTTCTCATATCTGCAGCTCTCACAACCTCAAAGATGTTCCAAAAGTGCTGTTCAGACAATGAAGTAATTATTTTAAAGCAAGGTTTCTCTGGTAATGTACAGCAAGCTCCTTCAGGAATAATCAGCTCATCTCTTGACCTCTTTTACAATAAATACAAACACTTAATCTCTCGATCAAACTGATTATTGACTTCAGGAGAAGGAAACCAAAGGTCCATGAGCTAGTCCTCAGAGAATAGGAAATAGAGAGGGCATGCAAATTTAAATTCCTTGGTGTTATTATTTTGCTGGACTTATCCTTGTTGAAGGCACTTGAGATATCAAAAATCTTCATCCTCACAGTGCTGCCCCACTTATCCAAGTGGGAATTGGCTCTGTTCAGCAGGTAGATGACTGCACCGTTGACTCCAATGTGCCGCAGGTTATCAAGGGCTGATCTGACCAAGGGTTGGAGGAGAGCCAGTACCAGCCTCACTAGGGTCTTCATGATGTGTGAGTTCAAGGCCACTGGACGGTAGTCATTGGCCCTACTTGAGTACTGGGACCACACATTATGTTTTCCACATGGTCAGGACACTTTCCAGGCTGAGACTCAGATATAAAATGCACTGGAGAACTCCACACATCTACTCACACTCCTTCAGGACCATGGGGTTCATACCATCTGGTCCCAATGTTTTGCTGTGTCTGAGCTTCCCCAGAGGCCTTCTCACACGCTCAATAGTGGAGGTGAGTCCGTGATGACTGGGGAGTTGGTAGATGGGGGCTGGAAGAGGTGAAGACTAGGACAATTGGAGTTGGTATGTGGAGATGTGGACGATAGGCTTAGGGCAAGGAGGGGACATAGACAGTGGTAGCCTGGTAGCCTGTGTTGTTCATCCACGTGTTGAACCGGAGGGGGGAGGAGGGAGGAGTGGAGGCATTGGTGCTGAGGGTGCATTGGGTGCCTTGGCACTTGGACTGGTGTGCTGAGGGGGTGTGAACAGGGGGGGCAATTGTCAAACCTATTGAAGAATTGATTTAACTCATTAGCCTATTCATGACTGCATTCTGAGGCTGCTCTATAGTTAGGCCGATTGAAGCCAGTGTTGTCTTTCATGCCTCTCCACACCTCTCATGTGCTACTCTGCCCAAGCTTGCTCTCCAGCCCTCTCCTGTATTCTTCTTTAGCCACCTTTAGCTCCCTCTGCACACGCTTCAATTCCTCCCTGTCTCCTGATCTAAAGGCTCTCTTTTCATGGTTGAGAAGAGCCGTTAGATCATTGGTGACCCATGGTTTGTTGTTCAGGAAGAACCAAACAGTCCTTGATGGTATTACAATGTCCATAATGTAACCTGTAATGAATTATATAAACAACAAAGAATGCTGAATCAAACAACGTATTTGCAATATTACTCAAATATTATCGAAATATTAAATACTCAACAGTCCTCCTTGCCCAGCTATAAATTCCAACTCAACATAGAATGCAATGCAACTCAAATATATATTCTATTACTCCCTAGTTATATTACTCTCTTTCTCAGCGCTGGGAAAAATAGGAGAACTGGAGTTTTCTGCTGCTGATTTCAGCAGCCGTACGAGGGGCCATTCAAGGTGATGAGGAACAACGGGTCCATGTACGTTCTGGACATTGGGAGGAAAGAGGAGGTTTTCACAGTGGACCAACTGAAACCGGCCCATGTGGACTTGGCGTAGCCGGTCGAGGTTCGGGCACCACGGTGCAGAGGCAGACCGCCCAAACAGAGACTGATCCAGACTGTGGACATTGGGGGATGTATCGCCGGTTCTGGAGGCAGGGGGGGGTGTTATGTGGCGACCCACTTTCTACACAGGCAAACCGACTTACAAAATGGCGTGCGCGTCGGCAGACAGGCCAGCCCCAAAATGGCACTGGGCCTTCTTCTTCACCAGCAAGGGAGAAAGCCCATGCGCGGGAAGAGACTTTTGTAATGCACCTCTGACGTCATTTACGCCCAGAGAGGGCGGGAATGGAACTGCGTAAAAGCCAGTGCCGCGAAGTTTGAATAAACTAGTCTGTGTGTCGTTATTTCTAGCTCTGTGTGTAGCATGTCACGACAATCTATGATTTTGACAATGTCTATCTTAATCTTGGTTTATATTGTTACTGATATATATATTTGAAATAATTCTCCTCTTGATTGTATTTATGCTCCTTTTAAATCAATAACAAGATTAATAAAGAAAGGATATGTGCAGGCTTCAGTTCAGTATCTCTGAAATGCCATTCCAGCTTATTTTGTAGAATGACTGAAATAGCTGAGCCAGTGTCCAATTCCATTGTAATTAATTTGCCATTCACTTCTGGTGAAAGACATATTGCTCATCCCGTTAGCTTTCACATTGTGAATCTTAAGGCTACTCAGTCCTGTGACACTCTCATCATTATCAGATCTCCTTAAACTTCTCAATTTTTACCCTTAACCCATGACCTCTGGTTGTAGTCCCACCCAACCTCAGTGCAAAAAGCTGGCTTTCTTTTATCCTATCTATAACTCTCATAATTTTCTATACCTCTAACAAATCTCCTCTCAATCTTCTATGTTCTAAAGAATACAGTCCTAACCTTTTCAATCATTCCTTGTAACTCAGGGTCTCCAGACCCGGCAACATGTTTTAAATTTTCTCTGCACTCATTCAGCATTGCCTACATCTTTCCAGTACGTAGGTGACCAAAACTGCACAAAATACTCCAAATTAGGCCACATCAATGTCTTATGCAACTTCAACATACCATCCTATCTTCTGCACTAAATGCATTAATTTATGAAGACCAATGTGCCAAAAGCTTTCTTTACTACCCTATCAAGCTTTGATGCCATTTTCAATGTATTATGGACTCCCAGATCCCTTTGTTCTACCACACACCTCAGTGCCCTACTGTTCACTGTGTAAGACCTACCCTGGTTGGTCCTATGGAATTGAAAAGCCTCACACTTGTCTGCGTTAAATTTCATCTGCCATTTTTCAGTCCGTTTTCAAGCCATGATAGCTTTCCTCACTGTCCACTACACCCCCAATCTTGGTGTCATTTGCAAATTTGCTGATCCAGTTAGCCACACTATCATTCAGATCATTGATATAGATAGCAAATAAAAGAGGATGCATCACCGATGCCTGTGGCACACCACTAGTCACAGGCCTCCATTCAAAGAGGCAACCCTCTGCTACCGCTCCCTGGCTTCTCCCACAAAGCCAATGTCTAATCCAATTTACTACCTCATCCTCAGTGCCGAGTGACTGAACCTTCTTGACCAGCTCCCCATATGGGACCTTGTCAAATGCCTACTAAAGTCCATGTAGACCACATCCACTGCCTTGCCTTCATCCACTTTCCTGGTAACCTCCTTGAAAACTCCATAAGAGGGATTGGACATGATCTACTATACACGGATCCATACTGGCTATCCTTATTCTGACCATGTCTATACAAATACTCATATCTGGTCCCTTAGAATACCTTGCAATAACTTTCCCACAATTAATGTCAAACTCACCAGCCTATAATTTTCTGGATTCTGTTTAGAGTCTTTTTTAAACAGCAGAACAACGTTGGCTATCCTCCAATCCTCTGGTACCTCTCCTGTTGCTAAGGATGTTTTAAGTATCTCTACTAGAGCCCCATCATTTTCTGCACTTGCCTCCTGTAGGGTCCAAGGGTACATTTTGTCAGGCCCTGGGGTTTTATCCACCCTGATTTGCCTCAGGGTAGCAAACATCTCCTCTGTAATCTGTACAGGGTCCTTTAAATTGATGCCACTTTGCCTCTTATAGACTCTGTGTCCATCTCCGAAGTAAAGACAGATGCAAAGAATGTATTTAAGCTCTCCCCAGTCTGTTTTGGCTCCACACGTGGATTACCATTCTGGTCTTCCAGAAGACCAATTTTGTCCCTTGTAATCCTTTTGCTCTTGATATATCTGTAGAATCCCTTAGGATTTGCCTTCGTCTTGTTTGCTAGAGCAACTTCATGCCTTCTTTTAGCCTTTCTGATTTCTTTTTAAAGTGTTCTCTTGCATTTATTGTACCCCATTTGTACCTACCTGCCTATACTGGCAATGCACCTCCTTTTTTCTCTTAACCAGGGTCTCAATATGTCTTGAAAACCAAGATCCTCTACAATTGTTATCTTTACCTTTTATCCTGACAGGCACATACAAGCTTTGTACTCTCAAAATTTTGTTTTTGAAGGCCTCCTGCTTTTTAAGTACACCTTTGGCAGAAAACAGCCTGTCCCAATCCTCACTTGCTAGATCATTTCTGATATCATCAAAATAGGCCTTTCTCCAATTTAGAATCTCAAACCATGGACCAGGCCTATCTTTTTGCATACTTACTTTGAAACTGATGGCATCGTGGTCACTGGATACAAAGTGTTCCCCTACACAAGCTTTTGTCATATGCTCTGTCTTATTCCCTAATAGCAGGTCCGATGTTGCAGGCTCTCTCATTGGGACTTCTACATACTATGAAGGAAACACACTTGACAAACTCTGTCCCATCTAGTGCTTTGAGAGTATGGGATTCTGAGTCAATATGTGAAAATTTAATCACCTACTATAGCAACCATAAGTTTCTTGTAATAGTCTGCGATCTCTTCACAAATTTGTTCCCCCAAATCCCTAGGACTGTTAGGTGGTCTGTAATATAGCCCCATCGACGTGCCATATTTATTTCTCAGTTCCACCCATAATGCCTCACTAGTCGAGTTCTCCAGTCTGCCCTGACTGATCACTGCTGTGACATTTTCCCTGAGTAGTAATGCTACCCTCCTCCTTTAATCCTTCCTGCTCTGTCATGTCTAAAACAACAGAACCCCAGAATACTGAGCTGCCAGTCCTGCACCTCCTGCAACCAAGTCTCACTAATGGCTGTGACAGCATAATTCCAGATATTGATCCATGCCCTGAGCTCATCCAGCTTGCACTGAAATGGACTCTCCTTCCTTTTGATTCCGCTTATGAAACCTAAATTGTTCTGCAGTCAACAACATGTTTGGTTCTAAATGTTCCTGTATTACTTCCACAGCTCATTTCAGCTGGTTTGGATGGAGCAGTTAAATTCTAAGCAAACTGTTAGCCTTTAATCCGAATGCACTCAGCAAAACTGGCATTTGCTTCTCATCGTCTCTTCTACTTGTTTTAAAATACTGCTTAATTTGCTCAGTATACAATATCCAGTTATTTCTTGTGCCTTGAGCTTGTCTATCTTTCCAACGTAGCCACTCATTTCCGCTTTTTTTAAATTTATAATTATTATCACCTGGTACTCACTATTTATGAACCTTTATTCACACTTTTTAAAACTCGACCTTTTCTCTCCTCTCCCAAAGAAACAAAAGCTGTGCTGCTCTCTATCTAACTTGAACTTCTCACTGTGCCTTTTTTAAAGTTCGAATGTCTTGCTACACTTTAACAGGTCTTGGGTTCATTCAAAACTTCCTATTCACCACTGGTATGTTTTGTAACTCCAAAACATAAAATGAATTGATAGCTGGGAATGTGTGTCTTAGTTTTGTCTTTACTTTAGCCAGGCACACATATGACATGGTGGCATGGTGACACATGCCATTCATGTACTTCTACACGTAACACATAATGAATTATGTAAACACAAGAACATACATAATAAAACAATAAATTCACAATATTATCAAATGTTACTGAGATATTAAATACACAACACTATCAATCTTTGCAATCTGTGGCCAAGCCAGTTCAGAATTCACACAGCCAAGTTTCCATTGATCCCCTGCTTCATGACTTTCTCAATAAGCCTTCCACAAGGAACTTTGTCAAATGTACAGAACTCCAGTCTTTTCAAGATGAAATCTTAGATATGACATAGGCCTTTGGTTCAACACATCATTTGAAAGGCAGCCATGCTTCTGTTCTGCACTGAAGTATTGGACTAGGATTTTGTACTCAAATGCACAGAGTGGGATTCTTGCTTAGAAATAAGAGTGATAATGTCTGAACCATAGCAGAAATTAATAAACAGAAGGGCTGTACACCAATTCGATTACAGATTTAAAAAAAGCAAATCTTTTCTCATTAAGTGTTTCTTACCGAATTATTTTTCATGATGTCTACTAATTTTCTCACTTGACCTGGAAGATCTCTAGATGGCGGGGGATAAAACACACAATAAATGATAATATTCCTTTGAACATGGAGATGAGAATGGCAGGGTAGCAAGCTTTAATTAATGCTGTTGGATTTTGATCTTCTCCAAGAGTGCCTTGTATTAAAGGCGTTATTGCATTGTGCTTAAAGATGAAGTGTCTGCTGACCACAAAGCAGCAGAGAACTTCATTGAGTTTGCACAGATCGTTGCTGATGAATATCTAACACCAGAACAAGTCTACAATACTTATTGTTTTCATGCCTTACGTAAAACCTAAATAAGTAAAACACAAATACAGTCTACCTTAACCTTTTAATTAAAACATGGCATTGTAGGTGGAGACTGAAAGTCTGCTGTTGTTGTTCAATAGCTGATTCAGGTATTCTTTTGATGCTGCTGTGCTGATTTTGTTACCCTGCACACGTTATTTTTTCATTAATGGTATGTAATACCTTTTACTGTTAAGTGCGTATGGGTGATGAGCAAGTGTAAGACAGGACTGCTTACCACTAGCACAAAAATTTCAGTGGGAAATGATGGCGATCCTAAACTATCTCATTATGAATTTAAAAATCTGAAAAACTCCAAAATCCGAAACTCTTGCAGCCCCAAGCTTTTCAGGTATGGGGCACTTAACCTGTATTCATGGAAAGTTAACATACCCAGCCAAAGCTCCAGGGAAAGCCTGATTCAGGAACACGTTTGGCTTCTCAAGGTTCCCTTTTCCAGTAGAAAATCCAGTCAAAGAAGGGTTAAATTCACGGAGGATATCTGAGGGATAGAAACCAGGAAGATATCACAAGGAGAGGCAATGCTGGCCGCCGCTTAATATTTCTTCAAATCCAAGGCAAAGTTAACAATCAGCAATATTTTTGATGAACTGACTTCCAAGGGATGTGATCAGCAGAGCAACTTAGATAATAAATACACTGAACCATACTTGTTCAAGAGCAGATTCTACCTCCCCAGCCTCAATGTACCATTCAACAGTCGCTTAATTGATTCTAGGAACATCACTCCCACCACCTTACCAGACATCCACTGTTCAACCTCTGTTTTTTTGAGCCCAAGACAATTTTGCTATTAGGGTCTTGATTGATCTCAAGAATGACTTTTACTGACTTTCTTTCACTTCAAGTAAAACTGCCAACTTTGACCCCAGAGTAAGCCACTCGTGCTGTCTGTCATTCCTCTAACATGTTTCTTGATGCTTCTTGATGCAATCCATCCTGATCTCCCTTTTGGTGGCTGAGTGTTAAATCATGATGAATCAGTGTTTGGCAGTGCTCCTGCTGAGTGCCTCAAACTATTCCTAAACAAAACGGCTGCGATATAAGGAGAAGTTGCTGTTGCTGAACTCTCCTAACAGACAGGGGACTTTGGTTGAAATCTTTACTGGGAGCTGCTAAGTAGAAACAGAATTTTTCTGATTTTACTTCAGATTTGCAGCAACTGCAGTTTTTTTCTATTGTCACTAATTCCAACAGGCTGAGTCCTTCATGCAGTGTGAAAATTCCAAGTGTTGACTTGCATTTACATTTAGATCTGCTAGTGATTATTTTTCACTTGTTTCATTTCAATCTTAAAACTGATGGGACAAGTTACACCACAGTATAATAAAACACTGTAGCAGAATTGGGCAATTTGGCCCATAGAGTCTGCTCCACCATTCCACCAGCTGGTTTATTATCCCTCTCAACCTAATTCTCTTACCTTCTCCCCATAACTTTTGATCTCTGACCAGTGAAGAACCTATCAACCTCCGCTTTATATATACCAAACGTCTTGAGCTCTACTGCTGTCTGTGGCAATTAATTCCACAGATTCACCACCCTCTAGTTAAAGAAATTCCTCTTTATCTCTGTTCTAAAGAGATGTCCTTTGATTCTGAGGCTTTGCCCTGTTGTCCAATACTCACCCACTATAGGAAACATCTTCCCTATGTTCACTCTAACTAGTTCTTTCAATATTCAATAGGTTTCAATGAGATCTACCCCCCCTCATTCTTCTAAACTCCGGTGAGTACAGGCCCAGAGCCATCAAATGCTCCTCACACATCAGTCCTTTCAATCCCAAGATAACTTTTGTGAACCTCCTCTGGACTCTCTCCAATGCCAACACATCTTTCTTGGATAAGGAGGCCAAAACTACTCACAATGCTCCAACTGTGGTCCCACCATTGCCTTATAATGTCCCAGCATCATGTCCTCGCTTTTATACTCTAGGCCTCTCAAAATGAATGCAAACATTTCATTTGCCTTCCTTACCACTGACCCAACCTACGATTTAACCTTTAGGGGATCCTGCATAAGAATTCTCAAATCCTTTTGCACCTCTAATTTCTCAATTTGCTTTCCATTTAGAAAATAGTCTACACCTTTATTCCTTCTATCAAAGTGCATGACCATACACTTCCCTGCACTGTATTCCATCTACCTCTTCTTTGACCATTCTCTCTATCTTGAGTCATTTTGCAGCTCTCTACTTTCTCGATGACCTGCCCCTTCACTTATCTCCGCATTGTCCAAGAAGCCAACAATTCTGTCATCCAATTTACTGACATACAGTATAATGTGAAAAGAAGTAGTCCCAGTATCGATCTCTGTGGAGTTCTACTAGTTGGCGATAGACAACCAGAAAAGGCCCCTTTACTCCCATCGGTCATTCACTCTTCTATCCATGCTAGTATCTTTCCTGTACTGTAGTACCATGAGTTCTTATCTTGTTAAGCAGCCTCATGTGTGGCACCTTGTCAAAGGCCTTTTGAATATACAAGTAAATGCCGTCCACAGACTCTCCTTTGTCTCTTCTATCCGTTATTTCCTCAAAGAGTTCTAACAGATCTGTCAGGCATTGGAAGATTGGTGCACTTACAGAAATAACATCACGTTGATGTACTTACTTGGTAGAGTTGTAGTAGTTCGCAATGATCCATCCCCTCCAATACTGCAAAAAGAGAAAGTAAATCAGAACCTGGAAAAAATACCTGCATAGATTTTAAGAACTGTTTCTAATAGTTTATATAATATCTCTCAAATATTTTTATTCCAGATTTTTTTCTTTACCAGAGTGGTCATTCTCCAGGTGCTAAAGCTGGAGTCGAACTCTTATCCTACAGTAACCTCATTGTTTTTGTTCCATATTCTGTGCTTATCAACAGAGGAGCCATTGCCTTGAGCTGTCTCAAACTATGAGATATGACCTCAGGTCAAGGGACTAGAGACTCAGTACAGAGCTGAGGAGAAATTCACTCCAAATTTTTCTGGACTCGTACCCAGGATAAGCATACAACTCATGATTTGACCTCTGGGAGTTGACTATGCTGGTAAATTAAATATCTGGGATAAAAAATCTCTATAAAGGTGAGCATGAAGTTACTAGATTGCCATAAACAGTCATTGGTTCATCATCTGCCATCCTTACTGAGTCTGACTTTTATGTAGCCCAGACCTACCATTACTGATGAACTGGGTGATACCTCACGCTATTCAGGAAACTAGTAGCGACAACAATAAAGCATTTGTTGTCAGTGGGAATTTGTTGGGGAAGTCCAAAACTAGAAAACGAAGGTTAACGGTGAGAAGGGAAAGAATTAAAAGGGACTTGAGGGGCAACTTTTTCAGACACATAAAAATGATGCTGGAGAAATTGTAATGGGAGATAAGGAGATGGCGGAGGAACTGAACCAGTATTTTGCATCAGTCTTCACTGAGGAAGACATCAGCAGTATTCCGGACACTCAAGGGTGGCAGGGAAGAGAAGTCTGTGCAGTCACAATTATGACAGAGAAAGTACTCAGGAAGCTGAATAGCCTAAAGGTAAATAAATCTCCCGGACCAGATGGAATGCACCCTCGTGTTCTGAAGGAAGTAACTGTGGAGATTGCGGAAGCATTAGCGATGATCTTTCAAAAGTCGATAGAGTCTGGCATGGTTCTGGAGGACTGGAAGATTGCAAATGTCACTGCGCTGTTTAAGAAGGGAGCAAGGAAGCAAAAAGGAAATTATAGACCTATTAGCTTGACATCGGTGGTTGGCAAGTTGTTGGAGTCGATTGTCAAGGATGAGGTTACAGAGTACCTGGAGGCATATGACAAGATAGGCAGAACTCAGCATGGATTCCTTAAAGGAAAATCCTGCCTGACAAACCTATTACAATTTTTTGAGGAAATTACAAGTAGGCTAGACAAGGGAGATGCAGTGGATGTTGTATATTTGGATTTTCAGAAGGCCTTTGACAAGGTGCCACACATGAGGCTACTTAACAAGATAAGAACCCATGGAATTACAGGAAAGTTACATACGTGGATAGACCGTTGGCTGATTGGCAGGAAACAGAGAGTGGGAATAAAGGGATCCTATTCTGGTTGGCTGCTGGTTACCAGTGGTGTTCCACAGGGGTCCGTGTTGGGGCCGCTTCTTTTTACATTGTACATTAACGATTTGGATTATGGAATAGATGGCTTTGTGGCTGATGATATGAAGATAGGTGGAGGGGCCGGTAGTGCTGAGGAAACGGAGAGTCTGCAGAGAGACTTGGATAGATTGGAAGAATGGGCAAAGAAGTGGCAAATGAAATACAATGTTGGAAAGTGTATGGTTATGCACTTTGGCAGAAGAAATAAATGGGCAGGCTATTATTTAAATGGGGAAAGAATTCAAATTTCTGAGATGCAACGGAACTTGGGAGCCCTCGTACAGGATACCGTTAAGGTTAACCTCCAGGTTGAGTTGGTGGTGAAGAAGGCGAATGCAATGTTGGCATTCATTTCTAGAGGAATAGAGTATAGGAGCAGGGATGTGATGTTGAGGTTCTATAAGGCGCTGGTGAGACCTCACTTAGAGTACTGTGGGCAGTTTTGGTCTCCTTATTTAAGAAAGGATGTGCTGATGTTGGAGAGGGTACAGAGAAGATTCACTGGACTGATTCCGGGAATGAGAGGGTTAACATATGAGAAACATTTGTCCGCTCTTGGACTGTATTCCTTGGAGTTTAGAAGAATGAGGGGAGACCTCATAGAAACATTTCGAATGTTGAAAGGCATGGACAGAGTGGATGTGGCAAAGTTGTTTCCCATGATGAGGGAGTCTAGTACGAGAGGGCATGACTTAAGGATTGAAGGGCGCCCATTCAGAACAGAAATGCAAAGAAATTTTTTTAGCCAGAGGGTGGTGGATCTAAGGAATTTGTTGCCATGGGCGGCAGTGGAGGCCAGGTCATTGGGTGTATTTAAGGCAAAGATTGATAGGTATCTGAGTAGCCAGGGCATCAAAGGTTATGGTGCGAAGGTCGGGGAGTAGGACTAAATGGGAGAATGGATCAGCTCATGATAAAATGGCGGAGCAGACTCGATGGGCCAAATGGCTCACTTCTGCTCCTTTGTCTTATGGTCTTATGATGGTGGATATATGGAATGAGTTGACAATGGAAGTATTTGAGGCAGGTACAATAATAACATACACAAAGCCCTTGGACAAGTACATGAGTAGGGATGTGGGCCAAAAGAAGGCAAATGGGACCAGCTTAGATGGGGTTCGCAGTTGACATGAAGCAATTGGGCTGAAGGGTCTGCTTCTGTTCTGGTTATTCAATGCTTCTAGTTTGACATTTTTAAAACATACCCCCACCCTACTAAATGCTTCCTTATATAAATCAGGCTGGCTGAAACCTTTGCACACTATATACCTCTCCTGTTTGCAGGGAAAGAGGGGAAACGGGATAGATGGCCATTCGCTGTTGATTCTTGCATCCTATCAGAGGAAGCCAAAATGGCCACCATTGTCACTTGGTTGTGCTCCTCACTTTAATCAAGACTACAAGCCATTGGTGTGTGGCGCGTGGCTAGGTGGTTAGCGGGTTGGGCTCACGATCTGAAGGTTCGAGTCTCGGCCAAGGCAGCGTGTTGTGTCTTTGGTCAAGGAACTTAACCACACATTGCTCCAGTCCACCCAGCTGAAAATGGGTACCAGCAAATGCTGGGGGCTAACCTCGCGATAGACTGGTGTCCTATCCGGGGCGTCGGTGGGGGTGGTGGAAGTCTTGTACTCTCAGTTGCTTCACGCCACAGAATCTGGCATAAACACCAGCCTGATGGGCCACAAAGGCTCGGGACAGACTTTAACATGCCATTGGTTCATTGTCTAAGTTCCTCGGAAATAATGCAGTGAGAGAAACCCTTCAGTGGCTCATCCCATCTCACTATCTGCTGAAGCCAAATCTACAAAGCAAACACTACTCCAAAACCAGTGGATTTAATGTGGAGATTTACTAGTTTGTACATGCACTTTGCACCCAGATAAGATTAGAGAACATCTAGTGTGTTCCTGTGTTTCTAACTAGCTGCTCATTGTTGCCTGTTCTGTAAGATGCAGCAACAAATAGCCAGCTTCAGGAAGCAGCACCAATGCAGCCAACAAAATCACACACAAAATGCTGGAAGAGCTGAACAGAAACAAGAGAAAATCTGCAGACGCCAGAATTCTGAGAAACGTACACAATATGCTGGAGGAACCCAGCAGGCCAGGCAGCATCTAGAAGAGTACAGCTGACTTTCCAGGCCGAATCATTGACTGTATTCTTTACCTAGATGCTGCCTGGTCTGCTGAGTCCCTCCAACATTTTGTGTGTGAAGATCTCGGCAGATCAGGCAGCATCTACAGAGAGGAATATAGAGCTGATGTTTCAGGACGAGACCTTTCGTCAGGACTGGAAAGAAAGGGGGAAGAAGCTGGTGAAAGAAGGAAGGGAGAGGGGAAGCAGTACAAGCTAAAAGGTGAAAGATGAAACTAGGTGAATGGGGGTGGGGAATGAAGTGAGAAGCTGGGAGGTGATAGGTGGAAGAGGTAAAGGGCTGATAAAGAAGGAATCTGAGAGGAGAGGAAAGTGGACTATGTGAGAAAGGGAAGGAGGAGGAGCACCGGAGAGAGCTGATAGGCGGGTGATGAGAGGGGGTAAGGAGGGAGCCAGAAAGGGGAACAGATAAAGAGCAAGGGGGAGGGGTCTTTTTATTCCTTTCCATGGATGCTGCCTTACCTGCTGAGTTCCTCCAGCATTATGTGTGTGTTACTCTGGATTTCCAGCATCTGCAGGATCTCTGATGTTTACCAATGCCCCAGATGCTGTAAGATGCAATGCCTCATACCTGAAGGACAGCCCCCTATACTGCGTTAACACATCCAGAATGTCATTGGGTTTTGAGCCTATCCCGTTGCCTGCCTGTAAAACACAAGGAACAGCATTGATTTCTCCTCCAAAGATGAGATACATTCTTCT
The DNA here is from genome assembly GCF_030028105.1 of Mobula birostris. NCBI lineage: Eukaryota > Metazoa > Chordata > Chondrichthyes > Myliobatiformes > Myliobatidae > Mobula > Mobula birostris. The sequence goes on from NC_092371.1 coordinate 121,612,138, forward strand.
CCAATGGTTGTCAAGGAAGAAGCTGATGATGAGACAACATGGAGCGGTGAATGAGTGGATGCAACCAATCTCACCTTCTTGGAAAAAAGAAAATTTGTTCAAAATTAATTTACTTAGCTCCAGTCGTTGGTTCAGTATCTTCATATTAAAAGTGACCTGTCATTTGAAACAGGTTGGTACTTTCGAGACACCGAGCAGCCAGCCTTTCCATTCCCAGATACAGCACCGCTAGTTAGGCTAATCTTCATATCTGGACCATTTTCAACCCCTCTTGAGAAAAGGAAACTAAGACAGGCAAGACATGGATCTAGTTCAATAGTGGAACAAACTTGAGGTGGAATGGTCTACTTCACGGCCTAGTAGATGAAGGAATCAGCTTGATTACATTTGATCGTGTGTAGCAGGTGCTGCCACGTTGTAAGGAACTTTGAAAGCAAGTTTTTCCAAAGGAGTGCACAGTGACAGCGACAGCAAACCGAGCTGCTCTGAACAATCATTTGGATGGGTACTTGGATAGAAAAGGAGTAAAGGGATGTGGGCCCAATGCCGGCAAATGGGCTTGGTGTAGATGGGCATCGTGGATGTGAGGGGCCAAATGGTCGTTTTGTGGATGGGGTGCCAATCGAGCAGGCGACTTTGTCCTGAATGGTGCTGAGCTGCCTGACAGTTGTTGTCACTGCACCCATCCAAGCAAATGAAGAGTACCCCTTCACCCTCCTGTTTTTTGTTGCTAGTTTGGGCAATGTTGAATCAGGGCGGCCTGCAGATAGTGAAAACTAAGCTGAACTGAAATATGCCTTTTGATTTTATGTTTTATATTTTGTGTTTTTGCTCATTTTTTTTGTTGTTGTTGCTATTTGCACATGGCGGGGGAGTTTGATGTTTTTCTTTAAATGAGTTCCAAGATTCGTCTTTGTTTCTTGGCTGTCTGTGGGGAAGACAAATCTCGGGGTTGTATACTGCATACATGCTTTGATAATAAATGTACTTCGATTCGTTGAAACAGTTTTGGGGTGTCAGGAAAGAAGTAAGTCATCCGCCCTGGGAGCTGCAGGATTTATGTGGTTCTCCGAACTCAGTTTCTGGCTAGTAATGACTTCCAGGATATTGACAGTGGGTTTCTCGGTTATGATACCGATGTAAAACCTCAAATGTAGGTGGTTAGACTTGCTCTTGTTGGAGCTAATTGTCGCTGGGGTTTGTTGTGGAATAGAAATAATATGACATTTATCAGCTGGTGCTTGAATGTTGAGATAATCCTGTATATCCATTTCGCAAACATCTGACGTACATTTACAATGTTAATGGAGTTTAAGAAGTCCTTGTTCACCATGGTAATAAATATATAAATAACAGGTGGTGGGAATTAATAACCAAGTTGGACATAACACAGTATAGTTGCTATGTTATCATATTTTTTGTTATCTTTATGGTCCATTAAGATTATTGAATAACAATGCACAAAGATTTCAATTTGCTCTTTGAAACAACATACATTGATGTTAATGACTCAGACCCCGCACTAACCGTCAGAGAGTCTCCCACAGCACCGACAACTTTCACATCTGCTGGTCGCAAAGAATGAACTGGAAAAAAAAAGTCAGGCAAAGAATGGTTGTAAGTCCTGCATACTATTGATAGTACAAGTTCATGTTTTTTAGAGAAGCTTTAATGAGGAATTCAATGGGTCAGGCAGCATCTGTGAAGGCGATGCAATTGGAGGTATTTTAGGTTGGGACCCTGCACCAGGTCTGTAGTAATGTGGAGCCCAAATCCCAAATATCAACCATTTCTTTGCTTCCAGAGATGCTGCTTGTTCCACTCAGTTCTTTCAGCAATTTTTTTTTGCTCCAGATTCCAGCATCCACGGTCTCTTGCTTCGAAAGGGACACTACTGCCTTGTGCCAAATTCATTTTAAAGGATATGGTAAATCATGGACCAGAGTCAGATAAAAACCTCATTGGAGGTTGTGGGGGCAGATGGAATTTCCTTGTGGAATGGAAAGAGGCCTTTTGTTCCATCAAACTCATGCTACCTCACAGAGCAATCCTCCACTAATTTTCCCTATAACCTATTCTCCCTAGATTCCCATCAGGGCCCCTGCCCCTTCCCTCTTCAGTCCTGACAAAGGGTTCCGGCCCAAAACGTTGACTGATTGTTTCCACGGATGCTGCCCGACCTGCTGAGTTCCTCCAGCATGTTGTAAGTGTTGCTTTGACCCCAGCATCTGCAGATTATTTTGTGTTTACGTAGCGAATTAGCCTACCAGCCTGCACATCTTTGGGATATTGGAAAAAATTGGAGCATTCAGAAGAAAAACACACAGGCACAGGGAGAATGTGCAAACTCCACATAGACAGCACCTGAGATCAGGATTGAACCCAGGTCACTGGCATTGTGAGGCAGTGGTTCTACCAACTGCACCACTGTGCTACCCAGACTAACTGGAACCTTGCTGCAGACACTGGTAATCTGACTAATGATCAATCAGTTGATACACACGCACCAATGCAGTAAAACGCTAGCCTCGGCTGACCAAAGAAGATATGGGTTTAATCTAGCCTCTGGATTAGCTTCTAACTAGCACTTCAGTGCGGCGGGGAGGTGTGTTATTGTGTGAGTACATAATAAAGAACTTCAGTTCTCAGCGTGCAATGTGGGTGGTTCACCTAGAACAGGAAGTGAAGTTGGTGAATGGGTCACACACGCTGTTGGTGGGCTGGAGGGTCCGGAGTAAAATGTGCTCGAGATGAAGCCGTTCTGTAAACCAGTCAATAAATAGTTCTAGCGTTTTTACCCAAGCAAGTTTGTCTTCGTTAAAGAACAAACATAACAGGAAGGAGTGATCCCTGTCAGATATATTGACTTCTGGATAAAGCTTGAAACCAAGCTCACATATTCTCACAAATTAACTTTATTCATGTTTTCTTACAGGACGTGAACAACCCCCATTTCTAATCGCTTGTGATCTCCCCAAGTAGGACAAGATTAATGGACTCCTTGTTGAGTTGTAAACCATACCAACCTATAAATACATTGCTGTTCCTTTGCATCTAAAATTTATAACTGCCTACTTCATTAAAAGGACAATATAGGTTCAGTGTTACAAGGTCAGTAAGGGATCAGCAATAAATTAACAAAAATAAGATACATTTCCCTTTCTCAAAGCAATAATATAGGCCCTGCAATTACTGAAGTAGTCAGAAATACTCAAGAAAGTTCAGCATGATAGCATTAAAAGCAATTCCCTGAAAGAATAAGGTACAGCCAACCAAGGTGCCTGGGAATCCCAGTACAGTTGCCTTGGGATTGCTGTCAACTGGCTAAACACAAGAAGTAGAGGTTAGTTTCACAGATCACTTACAATGAAACCCATACAAGAAATAGTTTGCATGTTAGGAGCCAAATAAAGGAAGATTTTTTTTGAAAAAGTAATAGAATAAAATATCTATAGCTACCTGAGTTTGGAATGACATCTGATGGATGCTTGTCTTTGCAAAGCAGTTTACTGCCATAAACCTGGTAAAGATCACATTTAAAATTCATTCCATTGTCACATTGGCAATGAGCAGAATATTTTCCCTTAGCCCCACAGGTTGCATTGGAAATGATTTCCAAATGGCACTCGATGCCAAAGTGTCCTGCGAGTCTCAACAAAGTGTTAAAAATAAGCAGAAATCAGATCAACAGCAGTGAAAGGAAAGGGTGAAACTTGCGCCACTGTTGTTGGTGATTTGACACATAATTAGATTTGGATCATAAATCAAAACCAGGAAACCATTACTTGCAACCCAATAAGCACTGCACACTCAGGAAAAGATAGCCTTGGAAATTTATATTTCATAATCCCAGGCCATTAGATTACATTCACATATATTGTATGGAGAATACAATTCTAGGTTTCACAAGGAACAATGACTATAAGCTAAAAAGACTGTACCCTTATTACAAGGACTACACTCCAGAGTTCTGAAAGAGGTAGCTGAAAAGATACATTAGTAGGGATCTTTCAAGGATCACTAGATTCTGGAATGGTTCCAGAAGACTGTAAAATTGCAAATACCACTCCACTCTTTAAAAAGGAAGACAGGAAATTATAGGCCAGTTAGCCGGACTTAACTGGTTGGTAAAGGTAAATTGTTGGAGTCCGTTATTAAGGTTGAGGTTTCAGGGTACTTGGAGGCACATGACAAAATAGGTTAAAGTCAGCATGGTTTCTTCAAGGGGAAATCTTGCTTGACAAATCTGTTGGAATTCTTTGAGGGGAAAAACCAGCAGGATAGACAAAGGAGAGTCAGTGAACATTGTTTACTTGGATTTTCTGAAGGCCTCTGACAAGGTGCTGCACATGAGGCTGCTAAGTACGATAAGGGACCATGGTATTGCAGAAAAGATGTTAGCATGGATAGAAGATTGGCTGACTGGCGGGAGTGGGAACAATGGGGGCTTTTTCTGGTTGGCTGCTGATGACTAATAGAGTTCCACAAGGGTTGGTGTAGGTTCCGGTCCTTGTCACGTTACACGTCAATGATTTGAATGAGAGAATTGATGGCTTTGTGGCCATGTTTGCGGACGACATGAAAATTGGTGGAGCGGCAAGTAGTTTTGAGGAAGAAGGGAGTTGGCAGAAGGACTAAGACAGATTAGGAAAATGGGCAAAGAGGAGGAGGGTGGTGTAGTATAGTGTAGGGAGGTGTAAGGTCATGCACTTTGGCAGAAAGAATAAAGGCTTAGACTCTTCTAAATGCGGAGCTTATTCAGAAATCAGAGGAGCAAAGGGACTTAGGAGGACTTGTGCAAGATTCTCTAAAGGTTAACTTGCAGGTTGAATCAGTGGTATGGAATGGAAATACAATGTTAGTATCCATTTCGAGATGACTAGAATAGAAACATGAAGATGTAATGCTGAGACTTTATAAGGTACTGGTCAAACTGTACTTGGAGTATTGTGAGCAGGTTTGGGCCCCCATCTAAAAAAAGATGTGTTGGCTTCAGAGAGGGTTCAGAGGAGGTTCATAAGTATGGTCCTGGGAATGAAAGAGTTAATGTATGAGGAAGGTTTGGTGTTTCTGGACTTGTACTCCTTTGAGCTTAGAAGAATGAGGGAGGATCCAATTGAAACCTACTAAACATTGAAAGGTCTAGACAGAGGGTAAGTGGAGAGGATATTTCCTATAGGGGGTGAGTCTAGAACCAGAGGGCACAGACTCAGAATAGAGGGATGTTCCTTTATAACAGAGATGAGGGGGAATTTCTTTAGCTAGAGAGTGGTGAATCTACAAAAGTTCATTGCTGCAGATGACTGTGGAAGCCAGGTTATCAGGTATATTTAAAGTGGAGGTTGATTGGTTCTTGATTAGTAAGGGTATCAAAAGTTACAGGGAGGAGGTAGGAGAATGGGGTTGGGAGGGATAATAAATCAGCTATGATGGAATGGCAGAATAGACTAGAGGGGCTGAGTGACCTAATTCTATTCCTCTGTCTTATGGTCTAAACATAAAATAATGTTGCACTGAAAGTAGCTTCACAGGTAGACTGGGCATTGAAGAATGCTCTTGGCAGAGAAATGCGTATAGAAGCTGGGATGTTATACTGCATTTGTACAAGTCGTAGGTGAGGCCGCACTTGGAACTTTGAGCTCAGAGTTGGTCACCCTTCAAAAGTAAAGGTGCCATTCAGGTGGAAGGAAGGCAGAGGAGATTTACGAGGATGCTGCTGGGATGAGGGAGGGAGGCATGGAGAGAGGTTGAGCAGAATGGAGTGTAGGAGAATGAGGGGTGATTTAATAGAGATGCATAAAATTATAAGGTGCACAGACAGAGTGAAAGCACACAACCTTCTTCCCAGGGACAAACTGTAGGTTTAGGGTGAGAGGGGAGTAATTTAAAAGGAACTTGAGAGGCAAATTTTGACACATAAAGGGTGATGGGTATATGGAATGAACTGCCAGAGGAAATGATTGAGCGTGGCACAAGAACAACTTTTAAAAGACAGTTGGACAGGTTCATGGATAGGAAGGGTTTAGAGGGATATGGGCTAAATGCAAGCAAATGGGATTAGTGTAGATAGGAACGTTGGTCAGCATGGGCCAAAGAATCTGTTTCTATGCTGTATGAACCTGAACTGTGACCAGGTTCTCTCATATCATCATATGATCTCTTCAGTACTGGCATCTTTCAATTGGAATTGGGATTATATTCATAAGAAAAGCAAGGTTTCTGTGAATTATGCAAATATTTGTAGAAATATGTGCACTAATTGGGAATCTGGGTTTCTTTTGCACCCAGAATTTCCTCAAATCAATCTTCTAAATTTGAGGAAATTCTGGATCTCCCTTGTGGGATCAGGTCAAAGAGGGTCAGCTGTATGCTGAATCATTTTATCAGGTTCATTCAGTGACAAACATCCACTGGATAACGTGATAAGCCATGCAAAATCTGCCCAGCCCCTCAGAACTGTAGATGAGTTACTTCCTCTCCAGATTTTTTATGTTCTAAAGATGACGGAAGATGCCAATACTGGAACCACAGATCCTTCCACATACATGACAGGAGATACCAGCAGAATCAAGGTTGGGATGTGGGGTGGGGGTGGTGCAATAGCTTGAGAAGCTGCCTCCTCCTTAGGAGCTCAGTATCTCTAAGACGTGGACATGAGGAGCTCAGTGCCACCTTGAATGCTCCTGCTCCACTTTCAATGTTTATGAACTGGATTCCCAGGAGCCCAGTGGGAATGTTATATATTTTTCACAGAGGCTTTGAGCACATCCTTGATGTTTTTTCCCCTTTGTCCACGAGGTAATTTCCTCTCATGTCAGATCATGAAAGACTGAGACTGGTGTCAAACATGTAAATAACAAGGCCTGCCCAGTGTGGATTTAAGGTGTGAGGGGTGAGATTTAATAGGAACCTTTTCACTCAGAGGGTCGTCACCATATGGAATGAGCCACCAAAGAAAGTTGTTGAGGAAGGGACACTAACATCATTTAAAAGGTACTTAGACAGGTACACAAATAGGAAAAGAGGGATATGGGCCAAATACAGGCAAATAGACAACACCATAGTGTAGTGGTTATCATGATGCTTTACAGTACCAGCGGCCCAGGTTCAATTCCCACTGCTGCCTGTAAGGAGTTTGAACGTTCTCCCCATGACTGTGTTGGTTTCCTCCGGGTGCTCTGGTTTCCTCCCACAGTCCAAAGATGTACCGGTTGGTAGGTTAATTGGTTATTGTAAGTTCTCCCATGATTAGGCTAGGATTAAATTGTGTGATTGCCGGGCAGCGCAGGACTGGAAGGGCTGTATCTCAATAAATAAATAAACAAGCAAACAAATAAATAAGATAGAATGAGTTTTTCTGGGAATCTAGGTTGGCATAGATCAGTTGGACCAAAGGGCTATATGCCTGTGAGTCAAAGTGGGCCTCAGTGTTGCCTTGGGGTAGGACACCAACACTGGTTCACTTATCCTTCCAGTAAATTTGGAAGATTTTGAGGTGACTCTTCAATAATTACCACAAAAATCCCAAGTGTAAGTATGATAATTCTCCTCTTGCTCTCTGATTCATTGCTATCAAACTGAGTCAAAATATGTATTTCCAGTAGAAAGTTGCTAAAGTACGTAGTAAAGTTTTAATGGAATATGTTGCTTCCCACCATCTCCCCTTCCAGCATTGATACTGACCTGATTGGGCTCTCCTGTGGTTCCAGGGATGGATGGTGTAGTTTGTAAGGACACTTGTGATGTAAATGACTGGAATCACAAAAGGTAAGTTAAGTCTTTCATACAAATGATCTTTTTTCCAATGAAATACCTAAAGCATAAAATATCTATGAAAGAAAATCACTGTTTTCTGTATCTTATCTTTGCATTTTTAATTCAGATGATTGATAAATCCAAAAAGTAGCATGGATTAATTTATCAACTGAACTTTCCAAATTTACTAAACTTTGAACATGATTGCTAAATACACCATATACTGTACATCCAAATTTTGCTGCACCTTTACAGTGTCCGTTCAAAGTTGATTCAAGTCCAGAAAACATTAACCAGTTAAGTCAAGCCTCCAGTGATTTAAACAGGACAACTATTTGAATGATGGGTGTGTGAAAGACTAAGTTAGATTTGCACAGCACTTCTGTGATATTATGTCACTTATGTGGACATTCTGGGTTATTCCTGTGGGATTACTTCAAGGGGCAGTCTCATCCTCAACCATTCTGTCACAGTGATGGGAGACTTCCTTTAGCACCACAATATTAAAGTATTAATACACAATAAACTTTACCTCCTTTAAAAATGAAGCAGGGGAATACCCTGGGGTTGCATATACCATTCCTCTGTGTTTTCCAGCTGGTGACCTTAATTAAACACATTCCATTCTTGCCTTCTCAGTTTTCTAAACTCCCGTAACTAGAGTCCCAACCTGTGTATCCTGTCCTAGTACGACAACCCTTCTATATTTGGGATCATCTTGATGAATCATTTCCTAATGACCTCTATTTAAATAGCACTTTTACTGAAATTGGGGTCCAAGATTGTTCACACTACTCTAGATATGGTCTTACTAGAGTCTTATACATTACACGACTTCCCTACATTTATACTCCAAACTCGCTGAAGTAAATGTCAGCTTTTCATCAGCTCTCCCTCTTACCAGGTTTGTTTCTATGATGATCCAAGAAACTGCAATGAAGGGTTTTAACCTGAAAGGTCAATTGTTCATTTCACTCCGCAGATGCTGCCTGACCCACTGAGCTTCTGCTCTGCTTTGTTTGTTGTTCCTATGTTTCATCCCAAGAACATCCAAATCCCTCTGTACTTCAGCCTTCTGCAATTTTGCTTCATTTAAATAATACTATTTTCTCTTTTTCTCCCGCTAAGATGAGCACCTTTGTATTTTTCCACATCATACCCCACTTGCCAACTTTTCACTCACTCGCTTAACTGACTAACATCTCTGTAAACTGTTTGCATCATCCCTCTCAAATCGCTTCCCGCCTGTTTTTGTTTCATCCACAAATTTGGCTACTGTACTCTTGCTTCCTTCCTCTGAGCCATCAGTATGGATCATAAATGGCTAAGGTCCCAGCATTAATTCGCTTTGGTACCACACTGGTTGCCATCTTGAAAATGACCTCTCTTCCCTTGCTCACTGATTCTTGCTTGTTAGCTAATCTTCTATCCATGCTAATATGTTCCCTGCATCACCACGGGTTCTCATCTTGTGACTTAACCATTTGTGAGATAACTGATAGACCATAAGACCATAAGAGATAGGAGCAGAATTAGGCTGCTGATCCCATCAAACCTATCTTCCTCCACCTTAAGTACACCCAATGACTTGGCTTCCACAGCCACCTGTGGCAATGAATTCCACAGAATCACCACCCTCTGGCTAAAGAAATTCCTCCTCATCTCTGTTCCCAAATGGATGTTCCTCTATTCTAAGCCATGTCCTCTGGTCCTAAGCTCCCCCTAGAACTCTATGCCTTCTAGAAGTCTAAATGCAATTTACTTACTGGTTCCCTACTATCAATGTTGGAGATATCCTCAAAAAGCTCTGATAGATTTGCTCAGCTATAAAGTTGCAGCACACACCATTTTATCTCTCTCCCTCTCTCTTCCGTCTTGTGAAGTACAGTATATTTCACATTCATGGAAGCATTTCATTGAAGCAAGCTGAGAGTGGAGGTCTTACCTTCTGCGTTGTTATGACTGTAGTTTGAATGCTGCTGGGGGCCACTGAGGTTCTTTGCCCAGATTTATTTGGATAAGTATAATTACTGTTTTTGTATGTTCTCAAGTATGGCTCATCCTGTCAGAAGAGAAAACCTGATTAGTTTGCCGTGAACTTCAAAACCAGATTTACTCAATTCATTTGTACTTTCAGATCACACCGGAGAACTATTTAGAATGAGAGATTCCTCCAATGATACCTCCTCCACACTCACGATCAGTGTAGGTGCACCACAGCGCTGTGTGCTTAGCCCCCTGCTCTACTCACTTTATAACTGCATAGCTAAATATAGCTCCAGTGCCACATTTAAGTTTTCTGATGATTGTTGGCCGAGTCAATCTGGTTGAATGGTGCTACAGCAACGACCTCTCACTCAACTTCAGCAAAATCAAAGAGCTGATTACTGACTATTGTCGGAAGAAACCAGAGGTGCATTTCGCCAGCATTCAGTAGGGAAATGGAGGTGAAGAAGTTCAGTAGCAATAAATATATCTAATCTGGGACCAGCACATGAGTGTCATCACAAGGAATGCACTACAGTGCATTTACTTCCATAGAGGTTTGCCAGGATTTGGCATGTCAGCAAAATCTGGGGCAAATTTCTATAGATGTACACTGGAAGGTATCCTAACTGCTTGCATCATGGCCTGGTATGGAAACACCAATGCCCAGGAATGGAAAAGACTACAGAAAGTGGTGGATATAGCCCAGTCCGTTGCAGACAAAGCCCTACCCACCATTGAGCAGACTTACCTGGAGTACTGGCACAAGACAGCAGCATCCATCATCAAACGCACCCTGCCATCCAGGCCATGCCCTCTTCTCATCATTACCATTGGGCAAGAGTTACAGGAGCCTTATGTCCCACACCACCAGGTTCAGGAATAGTTATTACCCTACAACCATCAGGCTCCTGAACCAATGTGGATAGCTTTAATCATGACCACTCTGAACTGATTCTAAGACCCATAGACTCACTTTTGAGAATGGTTTGCAATTCATGTTCTCTATATCTTTTTACTTGCACAGTTTGTTTTCTTTTGCACATTGGTTGTTTGTCAGTCTTTGTCAATGTATAGTTTTTCATAAAATTCTATTAATATTTTTCCTGTAAACGCCTAAAAATGAATCTCAAGCTAGTACACAGTAACATATACACACTTTGATAATAAATATACTTTGAACTTCTAGATATAATCTATACTGTATATCTGATCTTTTACTATTATTGAATATCCTCCTAAACTACGTTGGGAATGCTTCCTGCAGTATTGATGCTATTTGCCACATTGATCCAGCATTTCCTTTTCCACTGGTACTTAAAGTTCAAAGTTCAAAAAATAATTATTATCAAAATACATATGTCACCTTATACAACCCTGAGATTCATTTTCTTGTGGGCATACTCTGCAAATCTATGCCTGCAACCCTCCACCAGACTTGTGCTCAAACTTGGCTCATTGGCTAACTCCGCTAACAGCTCTGTGACTCGGTGGTGAGAAGGCCACCTTTCATAGGCAACACACGCCCAGGGTCAGTATGAGTTGGGGTTCAAGCAAACAGGAAAGTTAGGATAATCTGGGGAGGAGCATTGATTGTAGTAAATGCTGCTCCATGCAAAGCTATTGTTCACCAGTAAATTAACAGATGATACTCCGGCATAAAGTTACAAAAGAAATTTATTTACCAAATTTTCAACTTTAACCAACAGTTAGAGAAAAGGAAAAGAAAATTAGAATGACCCCTTACAGTTAAACCAGTCTAAAAGTGCACATAAACGTTGGAGCTCATTTCTGGAGTAGTTGGGTACATTGCTTTACTCATGGGCTGGACCCACGGTCTGTGTGAAGGTACTTGCCACAGTCTGAATTTCCATCAAAGACCACCTTGAGTGAACTGGCTCTCTCAGGAGTATTGGCCGAGCCTCCTTGGAGCCAGCCATCTACACAAAGCACTTCTTACAATGGGTACGCTCCTTCAAATGGCATTCTGCATCTTCCCTTGTGTCCTGCTCCACACCAAAAGACCCCAAACAAGACAACTGTCCTTCATAAATCTGATCCCACCCAGCTCTCCTGAATCTTCCACTGGGCACAAAGTTACAACATGTACAAAGACAATCCTGGCTGGCTGACACCAGATTCTTAAATTGGACAACATGGCTCCTTATCTTTAGCTGAAGCCAAAACACTCTTACTAACAGGACACACTGCTTTTGCAGAAAGCTGCTTAAATAAAATACCTCACATCATAGCAGTAGAAATTTTAACCAGAGCATTACATACCAATAACACGATCAATGAAAGATCAACTAGAGTGCAGAAGGCAACAAATTGTGCTAATGAAAATACAAATAAATAGCAATAAATAACAATAATATAAGATAATGAGATGAAGAGTCCTTGAAGTGAGATAATTGGTTGTAGGAATATTTCAATGATGGGGCAAGTGAGTGTAGTCATCTCCTTTTATTCAAGAGCCTGATAGTTGAGTGGCAGTAACTGATCTTGAACCTGGTGGTGTGAGTACTGAGGCTCTGGTACCTTCTACCTGATGGCAGCGGTGAGAAAAGAGCACGGCCTGGGTGGTGAGGGTCTTTGAAGATGGATGCTGCTTTCCTACAACAGCACTTCATGTAGGTGTGCTCAATGGTTGGGAGGGCTTTACCCGTGATGTACTGGGCTGAATCCACTACCTTTTGTAGGATTCCCTGTTCAAGATCAGTGGTGTTTCCATACCAGGCTGTGATGCAGTCAGTCAATATAGTCTCCATTCACACCTATAGAAGTTTGAGATGCCATGCCAAATCAGCAGACTCCTGAGGAAGTAGAGGTGCTGCCACACTTTCTTTGCAGTTGCACATGTGCTCGGTCCAGGACAGGTCCTCTGAAATAGTAACACCCAGGAATTTAAAGCTTCTAACCCTCTCCACCTCTGTTCCTCTGATGAGAGGATGTGTTCCGCGTACAGTACCTTATCTCCTCCTGTTGGTTGTTATTCATAAGAGTCACAGAATAAAGGAATGCAGCACAGAAACAGGTCCTGAAGCCAGTGTCCATGCCGACCAAGAGCTAGTCCCATTTGTTTGCTTTTAGCCATCTCCCTCTCTAAATTTTCCTACCCATGTGCTTATTCAACTGTTTTTTCTAAATGTCATTATTGTAACCATTTCACTTACTTTTTCTGGCAGCTTGTTTCATATTCGTACCACCTTCTGCATGAAGTTGCCCTTCAGGTCCCATTTAAGCCCTTCCACTCTGACTTTAAACCTGTATCTTCTAGTTTTTTCCCCCTTGGAAAAAAGACTGTGTGCATTCACCCTACCTAAGACCCTTATGATTTTATAAACACTTATAATGTCACCCCTCAGTCTCCTACACTGCAGGGAATAAAGTCCCAGACTGCCCAATTTCTCTGTATACTCTAAGCCCTCGAATCTTAGCAATATTTTTATAAATTGTCTTTGCACTCTCCAGCTTTCCTATAACAGGCTGTCCCTTCACGATGTGTTACTCTTTAACCTCCGCCATCAACAACATAGTCAACCACATTATGGCCACTCAGTAGTCATCTTCCATCTTTCAGCTCTTCTGACTTTCGCCACGTTCTTCCAGTGCTGTTATCTTTCTGGCTCTATATCATTAACTTGGGGCGTCTCTCCTGTGCATAAACTGTAGGGATTTAAGCTAACAATGTTAACCTGGACAGGATCAGGATGAGATGCATGGAGGGTGCAGAATTCTAAAACTGCATTCAGGGAACATCTTCAGTAGAATGTAACAGGCTCAGAAAGAGAGGAGAACTATTGGGCAAAGACTAGACAGAGCATCTGAAAAGGGTACCAACGATAAGATGAGTAACACTAAAAATTCAGGCGAACTTAGCATTGTTATGATATAGGTAGATCTAGAGACAATATTTTCATTTGAAATAAAACCTTTTAAATAAAACATGATACAATTTGTCAGAGCATACTGGAGACAAGGGTCAAAGGGAAATGTTTAAGGAAGTGACAGTGAGTGTGTACTTCCAGAATGAAACTTCTCTAAACTAGAACCCACTGATATCCAGGAGCAAACAGGGAAGGACAAGGGGATATGATAAACAATAAGATTACAATTCTGTAAGAACGTAGAGGAGTATAAAAATAATTTCACTGAAAATTTGAGTAAACAGCAAGGAATTGTTGAAGTAGGGCACGATGGCCCAGGTAGACTCTGGCAAGGGAATTGACACAGTCCAACAAGGATATGACACCTTCCGATTGATTGTTACAGTGAAAGCCTATGGGAGCCAATGGATAAAGGCAGCTGAATACAGCATTTGAGCTGTGATAAGAAACAAAAGTTCTAAAGCCCTATAAGAAAGATCAAAATCTCCAATGAAGATGGAGGCCAGCTCTCCCAATGTTTCCCAAGGATCGACATCAATACTTCTTCTAAACATTTCTGTGAAGAACTTTGGGGAATCTTTTATAGTAAGTGTGCTCATTCAATACCCAAGCTCTTCTAGCACATTCTTCTCCAGAGGCTTGATCTGCATTTGATGTAGTAACTGAGAAACCTGATGCAAGATTGGTTGCCACTAATTTCTGAAATAATATATTGAATACAACCCAGTAAAATTTTAAAAAGAACTCTAATATTACTTTATTTTTATATTTAATGATATCTGCTTAAAGGCCATTCTCATACAAACGTTACCTTTGAAGGACAGCTGAGGTAAACGGGCTTATCAAGTGATTGATTCATAGTCTTTTGGCCCACTGGCTCCAGCTGAAAAGAAAGAGAAGGTGGTTGATTTAGCTAACTGTACTGATCTCATTTTGAGCCACGTCCAACCACTTATTTGCCGAATTCTTACTCCAGACTCATCTCTCTACTCCCCATTGAATTAGGAGAGGGTGAACTATTTCTTGAATGTAAACACAAGAGATTCTGCAAATGCTGGAAATCCAACGCAACACACACAACTCAGCCGATCAGGCAGCACCTATGAAAATGAATAAACAGTCGACATTTTGGATTGAAGGTCTTCATTAGGACTGGAAAGGAAGTGGGAAGATGCCAGAATGAAAAGGTGGGAGGAGGGAAATGAAGATAAGCTAGAAGGTGAGGGGTGAAGCCAGGTTGATGGGAAAGGTAAAGGACTGGAGAAGAATGAATCTGATAGGAGAGGAGTGTGGATCATGGGAGAAAGGGAAGAAAGAGGGGAACTGGTGGGGGGGGGAGGGGGAGGGGTGGAAAAAAGCGAAGGGGCCAGAGTGAAGAATAGAAGGAAGGGAGATGGGAAAAGAAAATAAAAAGAAAAAAATGACCAAAAGAAGAAACTGATGTCATGTCATCAGGTTGGAGGTTACCTAGATGGAATATGAAGTGCTGTTCCTCCACCTTGAGAGTGGCCTCATTGAGGCAGAAGAGGAACCTATGGACCGTGTTTGGCTGAACCTGTGTTTCCAGCACTCAGATGCCTTCCTGTTTCTGAAGTCATAATCGTTCACTGTACAGAGACAGTTTTGTATGGGGATAAAGGCTCAAAAAGTCTCCTCTCATTCTACTTCATTCTACCAACCAATCTATCCTATGCTCTTGTCCCTTGTGTTCATCTTGCCTCCACTTAAATGCATCAGACCTGAAAGAAAATCTTGGATTGCTGCTGACATTTTAGATAAGATAAGATAAAACTTTATTTATCCCGAAGGAAATTATTGTTGCTCAGTCAGAAATATATACTTTAAAATACAAAATGTAACATTGAGGTACGAAAAGAATACAAAATGTGTATTAGAAAGTAATAGTGCAAAATACAGATGTGCAATGAAACCATATAGTTATATAGTTAAGGAGAAGGGGTTGTAGAATCCTACAGCCACAGGGTGAAAGGATCTCGTGTGGTGTTCAATGATGCACCTCGGAGGAATCAATTTGTTAGTAAAGGTGCTCTTCTGTTTGTCCAGTATGTCATGGAAGTGGTGAGAGGGATTGTCCATAATGCTATGTAGCCTCTGCAGCATCCTCCTCTCACACACAACCACCAGGGAATCCAGTTCCACCCCCAGAACAGAACCAGCCTTCCTGATGAGCTTATCAATCTTCTTGGCGTTAGCGGCTCTCACCCTGCTGCCCCAGCAGACTACAGTGTAAAACAGAATGCTGGCCGCCACTGAGTCATAGGACATCTGCAGAATAATGCCATAGATGTTGAATGACCGGAGCCTCCTCAGCACAGACAGTCTGCTCTGTCCCTTCTTGTACAGAGCCCCTGGTATTTTTAGTCCAGTCCAGTTTATTGTCCAGGTGAGTTCCCAGGTACTTATAGTCCCGGATGACTTCCACATCTGTCCCCTTGATGGAGATGGGAGTGTTTTCACTTTCCTGGTCCACCACCAACTCCTTTGTCTTAGTGATGTTGAGCTGCAGGTGATTCAGCCCACACCACTCAACAAAGTTGTCCACCACTCTTCTCTACTCAGCCTCTTGACCCTGGCTGAAACAGCCCACAATTGCCAAATCGTCCGAAAACCTCTGCAGGTGGCAAGACCCCGAGTTGCATCTGAAGTCTGAAGCTGGAATTTCATGCTGGAATTGTTGGATGGATTCTAAGGAAAGTTAGTGAAGGAATGCGACTGTCAGCAGAGCCTCAATGGCTCAATGGGCAGTGCAGTGGTTAGCACAACGCTTTACAGTACCAGCAGCATGGGTTCAATTCCTGCTGCTGCCTGTGAGGAGTTTGTACGTTCTCCCTGTGACCACATCGGCTTCCTCCGGATGCTCCATTTTCCTCCGACAGCCCAAAGACATACTGGTTAGTAGGTTAATAGGTTGTTGTAAATTACTCCTTAGTACTGAGCGGTAGAAGAATCTGAATTGAGGGGCATGTGAGAGTGAGAGAGAATTGCTGCAGGGTTATGGGGAAATCAGAAGAAAGGAAAAGAAAATGATGTTTATTTTTGTACTTATTGAGATACAGTGCAGAACAGGCCCTTCCGGCCCTTCAAACCACGCTGCCCAGCAACCCCTGATTTAACTCTAGCCTAGGGAGGGAACGTCGACTCAGACCATGAGAGGCCTGTGTCGGGAATTTTCATGCCTTACAAGGTGCAGATTGGAAGTCTGTGTGGGGCGCCACTCCTCGCACAGACACTAGAGCAATGTGTGGTTAAGTGCCTTGCTCAAGGACACAAACACGCTGCCACAGCTGAGGCTCGAACTAGCGACCTTCAGATCAGTAGACGAATGCCTTAACCACTTGGCCACATGCCTAAACAAGCGACAATTTGCAGTGAGCAATTAACCTACCAAATGGTATTGTACGTCTTTGGACTGTGTGAGTGATTACTATGGTTGGAGTTGGCATGGCTCTGCTGGGCTGAATGGCCTTCTTGGTGAGTGAATCATTAACAGCCAATTATTGGTGACTCGCTGTAGGAAGGATGTGGCAGTGCTGGAGAGGGTGCAGAGCAGATTCACCAGGATGGAGTATTTCTGATATGAGGAGAGACTGGAGAGGTAAGATTTTGGTTCACCTGGATGGTAAATCTTAGTAAAGGATGTAAAGTTATGTGGGGTATAAATAAAGAAGGCAGCAGGAAACTTCTCACCATATCCAGAGTAAATAAAACTACAGGATATAGATTTAGGGTAATGGGTAAGAGATTTAGAGGGGAACTGATGGGGACCTTTTTTCACCCCAAGGGTGCAGAGTACCTGGAGTGCACAGCCAGGGAGAGTGGTGAAAGCAGAGTCCAGATCAGCTCTGTAATCATACAGGAATTGAAGGTAATGGATCAAGTGCTGGAAGATGGGATTAATACACATTGGTGCTTACTGGTCAGCATGGACATAACGGGCCAACTGGCCTGTCCCATGTTGTATGATTCTACGAACAACCAGGAGCACACACACTCACGTGCACCTTCTCATATCTGTATGCACACATCTGGCCCCCAGACGTACTTGCACACACGTCCACACTCCCATGTATACATGGAAAAGAAGATTGAAGATTTAATGATCAAATACTCACCAGGTTCTTCCACAGAGCCCGCGCTGCCTGTGAGTGGGCCTTCACATGGAAATGAAAGCAGTCTGGTGCAAAGTAGGACTTATCAGGCATGCCGTTCTGGTGAGAGGGAAAGACATTTGTCATTGGGGAGGTCAGCAGCTTGCACAGACCTCTGTCCGTATCTGGAGACAGGCGCGGTCGTTTAATCAGACGATTAGTACTCCCAATCCCCAGGGAATGTGCAAAAACAAGCACCTGAGGTTCAGATACATAGTTCCCTTGAAGTGGCTACACAGAATGCTTTTGGGACGCATGCCTCCGCCAGTCTGGATATCGAGTACAGTATTTGAGATATCCTGTGACAGGCTGTTCAAGATGTTGGAAGAGCCAGATTTAGAGGACTGTATACATCTCTGGTTATCCTGCTATAGGAAAGATTAAGTGGGAAAGAGTGCAGAAAAGGTTCATGAGGTAGTTACGGAGACCGGAGGAGGGCTTGGGTTGTAAGGAGAAGCTAGACAGGTGCTTTTTCCCCCTTGGAATGTAGGAGGCTCAGTGGTGTCTTTATAGGGATTCATATAAGATCACAAGGGGCATAGATAAGGTGGATTGGCACTGTCCTTTCCTCAAGGGTGGGGAGTCCAAGTTATAGAGCAAAGGTTTAAGGTGAGAGGGGAAAGGTTTAAAAGAGACCTGTGGGCAAACTTTTCTACACAGAGTCTGTGAGTATTTTTGCCATGGAAGGTGGTAGAGGCAGGTACATTTACGATTTTTAGAACACGTTTGGCAGGTGCATGGGATTGGAGAGGTCCAAGGAATATGGGCCACACAAGGGGAATTGCACAGGCAATCTTGGTCTGCATTGACTGGTTGGACTGAATTGACTGTTTCCCTGCTGAATCTGTTACTCACAATGGGCAACCATGTTGCAATTAGGATTCCACAAAAGGTACCAATCCCTTTCCTCCCCAACAGGACCTCATCTTACTCTTCCAGCTGAAGAGTCTCCAGCCTGTCAGTCCAGCAGCTTGAGTGGAAAGCCAACATGAAGCCTAACATTACCTATCTGCCCTCAGTAAAGAATGCTCCTCTGGTCAATTGTACTGTTATAGGAGATGAAACAGTGATGAGGAATTTTGCTGGGAGCTCCCACTGGTCTATCTGGCAACAGCACGTTATTGTGTTGTGGTTACCTTGTCCCTTGGCATTTGGATGTCCTCGAGAAATGGCTGGATGACCACGGTAAAGTCCTCCTTGCTGTCGTACCTTCCAGACTCAATCAATAAGTGTGTTCGCCTCTAAAAGACAAACGTGAGTTTGTTTTAAGGAATTTGGATCCTTTGTGACTCCCACAGACTCCTGGTCTGGAGCCACAGGATTACTTTTACCTTGGACTGTCTTTGGGAACCGAATTCAAGGCTCAAGATACAAGATTGTAATTCTTCATTATACGAGTGTAAAGGAAAACAAAATGATTGTTACTCTGGATCCAATGCAGCATAAAAGAACACAATGTAAGCATAAAAAAACACATTAAAAATAAATACAAATTCAATCCTAAAAAGCACAATGTTCAAGTAAAGTGGCAGTGCATGGGGCAATGGCAGGTGCTGAAGAGCTGTGGAGAGGTGTGACTGCTATGAATATGGTGGTGATGGGGGCGAGTGGTGGGGTGGGTTAATGGCTGGAGGTGTTGATCAGCCTGACCAACCCCTAAATGATTTCCCCCACTGGATTCTCATTCATACTCAAGGGCCCGGTTGCCGAAAGGACAAGTGTCCCAGGAATGGAGGAATGGGGTTAACAATTTGGGAAGCTGCATTCCTGTTGAGGCAGGCGAGCTACCATACGCTCCAGTCCTGAAGCAGGGTTTTGTTCAATTAGGACCTAAATTACTATGTAAATTTATATTTTTCTTGTAGTTTAACTTTCTTTATATTTGCTTATTTGTTTTCACAATCACTTGTTTGTCTATAAACTTTTGGTGGATCTTCAAGTTTCTCTGTAAGTTTGAGATGTCATGGCAACACAAATCAAGACTGTCCTTGTTGTGAACTGACTGTTCCCATCAGAGAAGACTCCCTTGTCTAACCAGCTTAAACTCGTTTGTAGTATAAACGGTCTCCAGCCCTTTTTTATTTGCCTTATCTCCCTTGACTTCTTACTTGCTGTTCCTTGTTGCCACTCACTGTTACTTTTTTTTTTAAAAACTTGTCTCATTCGACTTACTTGTTTTTAATTTGAGTGACTTGCTGTTTCAAATGGACACTGCTGGAAATTTGATGAAGGTCTAGTGTTCAAGATGTCTCCATTGAACAACATGACCAATAGCAACATCCTGCAGACAGTTCACAAAACGAATGCTTTTACTTCCTTCTTCTTCTTCTTCTTCTTCACTCAGATAGGTTCTGCTACGATGTGTGATTGGAACTTGTGATTTACATTTTGCTGGTGCGTTTTTGGGCCAATTGAGTGATCTGGCACTCTGCTGTCTCCGAGAGAGTTCGGTGAGGTTGGTGCAGAGTGTGTGGCCAGGAAGCGCGGGCGCGGGGCATGAGCCCATGCTTCTCTCTGATTGAGGTACTGAGCAGGGAAGACTGAGTGAAGTGCGGGTGGGTGTTCGGTGCCTTCAGCCTGTATTTGACCAGTCTTCCTTTCCCTCTCGCTAGCTGCTGTTGGAGGAAAGTGCCAGAGTCTCGTGTTCCACGTTGCAAGGATTGATTGGCAAGGCTCGTAGCTGAGGACTCATTTTGGAAAACTTTGAGGCTCATGTTGCATGCATTTCTGGATTCTGATTACTGTCTTTTGCTGTTTTTGAGTGGTTTGATTGGTGCGTACTGCGGCGCCTCAGCGAAGACTGGCTTTCTAGCTTGCAGTCAGCTAGCAGCAATGAACTGCACTAAACTGAATACTCCTGGACTCCTGGTTTGATGTTGATATTCTGTGTGTTGTTCGCTTGCTTTTTGCCATTTGTACAGCTTGTTCTTTTTCCACGCATTGGGTGTTAGACATTTTCTTTGAACAGGTTCCATGGTGTTTCTTTGTTTCATGGCTGTCTGCAGGAAGACAAATCTCAGAGTTGTATTCTGTATACGTTATTTGATAATAAATGTAGTTTGGATATCTGAAAGTTTGAATCTTTAACAGAAGAGCTGTAAGTGTAAGACTTACACTTCATTCTTGGCCTTCAAAGAATCTTTTGGACAATTATCATCTCCAAATCCACCAATTTTAACCTGAAACCTTGACAATTTCTTCCCCCTCCCAACCCCAGAGATGCTGCATGACCCACTGAGTTCTTCTAGCAGATTGTTTGTTGCTCCAGGTTCCAGCTTCGGCCGTCTATTGCACCAATTTAAGGAGGTTCTGCTTGTCATCAAACAACATTCTGCTGGTCTATTGTTCAAAGTATCCTGGCTGGTTGCATCATGGATTGGTACAGCAGATAGAACATGCAGAAATGTAAGAAGCTGTACATTCGGCCCCAATATATCATCAGCATGTCCCTCCCAACCATTGAATGGACCTACACGATGCACTGCCTCAAAAAGGCAACATCAATCACAAATGATTCCCACCACCTTAGACATGTCATCTTCTTGTATCTACCATTGGGCAATAGATACAGAAACCTGAAGTCCGTCAGTTTCAAAAACATCTACTTCCCTTCAACCATTCAGTTCTTGAACCAACGTACACCACTCTAATCACTACCTCAAGAAAGCCACACTATGACCACTCTGACACGGCATTACAATGGACTTTCTTTTCACTCTCATTGTGTTTTACTCTTGTATAATTTCACATAATCTATGTTTGATTTATGTCTTCCTTATGAATGTTGCGTATCAGATGCTATGAGCTTGTGATTCTGCTGCAAGTAAGTTTTATTTATTTAGACATACAGTGCGGAATAGGCCCTCCCAGTCCTCCGAGCTGCCCTGCCCAGCAACTCCTGACAACCTTGATTTAATCCTAACCTAATCACAGGACAATTTACAATGACCAATTAACCTATCTGGTATACCTTTGGACTGTGGGAGGACACGGGAAGACCCAGAGAAAACCCACGCGTTCCACGGGAAGGACATAGAGATACCCCTTACCGAGGATAGCAGAATTGAAGGTTGAAGGGAAGATGCCCCGAACTGTAAGCGCATTGCACTATCCTCCATGCCACCTTGGCACCCGTACCTGTGCAGATATGAACTTTCACACATGACAATAGACTTGACTTTGGACCTCCACTTTGTGCCTGCTTCTCAGCTGTTGAATTGGTTTGAATGTGGATGCTGATTTCAGACCTGCAGAGAGGGGCTCCACAGGTGGTAAGATGCCTAACTCAACTGCCTCCTCAGGTCATTGTAAACACCCATCTGCAAAATATAGTTCTTCTCCTCGGCTACTCCAACAGTATCACTCAAACCTGTGACCTCTTCCACTTAGATGAACAAAGGCAGCGGGAGCACCACTTCCAGCAGGTTCCCTTTCATGTCACATGACACAGGGGAATTGTCCTGGTGTCCTGTCTATACTCATCTCCTATTTAACAGCAATAAGTCAGAGATTGCTGTATTCCTGTTTGACGGGATCTTCTAATGTGTCAATTTCTTTCTGTGCTTCTAGCCAGTCAGCAGATTATGTAAAAGCACTTTGTTAGCAGTGGAATATTTTGGGATGTCCGGACAGCTTGGATGGCATTGCCTGAATGAAAGCCAATACCTGATATTCCCGATTTAGGGTTTTCAGTTCGTTCAACTCTGTCGAGTTGTCTAGAGGTTTAACGACACACTTGCAAAGTGACCTGTGGAGAAACAAAATGTAGATTCTGATCAAATATGCAGAATACTGGGAAAATATTCCACTTTGGGAAAACTACCTCTTCACTCAATGAACATGCCTGGCTCCCATATCTTTTAATGTCCATGACTGGTAAACTTGCTTATCGCAATACAGAAGGAAGTAATTCAGCCCAATAGGTCCATGCTAGCTCACATCAGAGCAATCCCATCCCCACTATTCTTACTTGTTTGGAGCTCTGCAACAATTTCCTTTCTCATACACCCATGAACCCTCTTTGGTTTCTTTCTTTACTTCCTAAAGGGGTAATTTGCAGTGGCCAACTAATCTCCCAGTGGATTTTTGAGTCATAGATTAACACAACAAGGAAACAGGCCATTTGTCTCCTCACATTCACTCCAACCAGTGGACACCCACCTATATTAATCCCATCTTCCTGCACTTAGCCTTCAATGCTTAGATGATTCAAGTGTTCATCTAGACACATCTTAAACGCTGCTGGTGACTCTGCTTCCAGCACTCTCATGACAGCGTACGTCAGATACTCACCACTCTCTGCGTGGAAAAGTTCCCCATCAGGTCCCTTCCAAAATCTCTTACCGCTTCCCTAAATCTATGTCCTCTGGAAATGGGAAAGGTTTTCTGCGGTCTACCCTATCTATAACCCTCATGTGTTTATATGTCGCAATCACATCCCCTCTAAACCTCCTCTACTCCAGGGAAAACAGACCTAAATACCACAGTCTCTGCTCACAACTGAAGTTTACTCATTGAGATAGAGCATGGAGTTGGCCCTTCTGGCCCCTGGAGCCACACCGCCCAGCAATCCTCTGATTCAATCCTAGCCTAACCATAGGACAATTTACAATGACCAATTAACCTACCAACTGGTCGGTCTCTGGATTGTGGGAGGAAACCAGAGCACGTGGAGGAAACACCTGCGGTCACGGGGAGAGCATGCAATCTCTTTCCAGGAAGTGGTGGGAATTGAACCCGAGTCATCTGTACTGTAAAGCGTTGTGCTAACCATTACGTTACTCTGACACCCACCTTTGACAACATGCTGGTGACCTCTTCTGCACTCTCATTTTTCCCATAGTGTGGGGCCCAGAACTTTACCCAGTACTCTAGTTGAGATCTGGCCAATATTTTATCAAGTTGGAGCATAACCTCCCTGTTCTTGTGTACAATGAGTACAAAAGCCAACCCAGTGTCAATAAGATCAAGGAATTGATTATAGACTTCAGGAGAGGGAAACCAGAGGTCTTTGAGCCAGTATTCATCAGAGGATCAGAGGTAGAGAGGGTCAGTAACGATAAATTCCTGGATGCCACAATCTCAGAGGATGTGTCCTGGACCCATCATATAAATATAATTGCAAAGAAAGCACGGCAGTACTTCTACTTCCTCAGAGGTCTGCGGAGATGCCATCTAAAACCTTGGCAAACTTCTATAGATGTGCGGTGGAAAGCGTGCTGACTGGCTGCATTATGGCTGGTTTGGGAACACCGATGCCTTTGAGTGGAAAATCCTCAAAAGGTAGCGGATTTGGCCCAGTACATCATGGGTAAAACCCTCCCAACCATTGAGCACATCTACATGAAATGTTGCTGTAGGAAAGCAGCATCCACCATCAAAGATCCTCACCACCCAGGCCATGCTCTCTTCTTGCTGTTGCCATCAGGTAGAAGGTACAGGTGCCTCAGGACTCGCACCACCAGGTTCAAGACCAGTTACTACCCCTCAGCCATCAGGGTCTTGAACAAACGAGGATAACTACACACTTTCTGTTTCTGGTGTTTTCACAACTCACTTTATGGTTTCTTTATCTGGTTATTTCATGCTCAAGTTACTTATTACTATTTATTTATATTTAATTTGCACAGTTGGCTGTTTATTGATCCTGCTTGCAGTTATCTCTCTGCAGAGTTGCTAAGTATACCCGCAGGAAGGAGAATCTCAGGGCTGTATGAGGTGATAATAATTTTTCCTTTGAACTTTGAAGCCGGTATCTTAATGGCATTAACTACTGGCACAGCCACTTGCAAGGATCAAGGTGGGAAGTCGGAACCTGGACCACTCAGGGAAAATATGCATGGTCACGGGGAGAACGTGCAAGCTCCACACAGACAGCACTAGAGGCCTTGACCTTGGAGCTATGATGCAGAAGGTCCACCAGCTGTGTCATTTTGCCACCTAAAGGTCTTCGGTTAACCCATAGTGGCCTTACATAAACAATATGGCCATTGTTCTCTGGGAGAGTTAAAAAAAGAATTCTCTATCAAACAATAAGTGAGCGTATACACTTAGCTCCTCTCTCACTTATCTCCTACCACGACGATTTCCAAAAAAAGCGCATTCGTCAGACACGCAAAGATACAATTTTGTACAATGCAATTAAATTGAATACAAACTTTAAGAGGAACAGTGGACATTTCATTCGTTTGTCAGTGACAAGCTCCCGTAATGGAACAATGTTGAGAATTGTCACCAAGTTCACAAGGGCCCTTGGGACCTGCAAACAAAATAAAGTACAATATTGGATTAATCTGGTATTTGCTAGCTAGTTAATTGTAAGCATGCAAGAGAAGTCATTCCTGCCTGTGGCCATCAAACTTTACAACTCCTCCCTTGGAGGGTCAGACACCCTGAGCCAATAGGCTGGTCCTGGACTTATTTCCTGGCATAATTTACGTATTACTATTTAATTATTTATGGTTTTATTACTATTTAATTATTTATGGTGCAACTGTAACGAAAACCAATTTCCCCCTGGATCAATGAAGTATGACTATGACTGTGACTTTGACTATGACTAAATTGCTCCTGGCTCAGGAGCTGATCAGGGGATGATGCAAACTGTCTTGGGAAGTTCCTGGTACGTTTCATTCTGTCTGCATAGTGAGCATTCTGTCTGCATAGTGATCAGGGGATGATGCAAACTGTCTTGGGAAGTTCCTGGTACGTTTCGTTCTGTCTGCATAGTGAGCAAATATTCTGTTTGTACTGTATGTGAGAATGCTCTTTATTCTGATGCCCAACATACAGGGACAAGAGGAAGTAATTAGTTCCAGTCTATGAAGTGGCAAGTGAATACTGCTGACTGGCACATTCCAAGGTGTGATAGCAAGTGCTGAGTGATACGCTGAAGCCGGATGCAAATCCCCACAGAATTCTGCACAATAGCCTCCAAAATGCTTCACTGCAACAATATGCGGTGTGATGCATTGTAAGAGAATGCATTGGACTGAGAGTGTAACGAATATAGAGAAAGACATGTACTGATTGTATTTGCAATATATATTGTAAATGAAGTATATTTTTGAAGTTTAATGAAACTCAGTGGGATTCATGTCTTTGAAATAGTTCAACGTTCCTTAATACCTCTAATGAAACAAAAGCATCAATTTCAGGATTTAAAATTAACATTAACCTAAATTAACATTTGGTTCATGTCTGGTGTACATGCTATTAAAACCTTAGTGTCGGTGGCACATACTGTTGAAGTGTTTGGCTTCAGATCAACTGTATATTTTGTGAAGTCATTCTATTTCTAGACGGGTGTACATACTGTTGAAATATCTGGGTTCTGGACAGCTGTACATTCTGCTAAAATATACCTGGTTGTGCGGAGGCAAATTCTGTTCAAATGTTTAGGTTTGGGTGGGATCTATATCAGAACATAGAACACACCAGGCAGCACATTCCAGGCATCCATCACTCTCTGAATAAAAAAAACTTATCCCTCACATGCCCATTGAACCTACCCCCTCTCATGTTTAATGCAAGCCCTCTTGTACCAGGCATTTTTACCCTGGGAAAAAGATACTCCCTGTCTACTCTGTCTATGCTCCTCATAATCTTATGAACCTCTATCAGATCTCTGCTCAGCGTCCAGTGCACCAGGAAAGACAACCCAAGTTTGTCCAGCCTCTCATGATAGCCCATGCCCTCTAAACCAGGTAGCATCCTGGTAAACCTCTTCTACAAAGCCTCAACATCCTTCCTATAGTGGATTGACCAGAAATGTATGCATTACTCCAGATGTGGCCTAACTAGAGTTCCATAAAGTTGCAACATAACCGCTTGGTTTTTGAACTCAATGCCTCAACTAATAAAATCAAGCATTCAATAAGCCTCCTTAACCACCCTATCGACCTGTATAGCCACTTTCAAGGAGCTATGAACTTGAGCTCCAAGATCTCTCTGCTCGGCAACACTGCTAAGAGTCTTGCCCCTAACAGTGTACTCTCCTTGCATTTGTCCTACCAAGACACCACACCTCACGTTTATTGGGTTGAACTCTATCTGCCAATTTTCCATCTATATTTGCATTTGCCAATCTTCTACAATATCCACAACTCCACCAATTTTGGTATCATCTGCAATCTTACTGACACTCCCATCTACATTTTCAAACAGGTCATCTATATACATCACGACCAACAGAGATCCCATTACACATCCCTGCAGAGCACCACTAATTACAGACCTCTGGCTCAAATAAGTCCCTTTGACCAATACTCTGTCTTCTATGTGCAAGCCAATTCTGAATCCAAGCAGCCAATTTCCCGTGGACCCCATGCATTCTAATCTTTCAGTCTGGGTTGGGTTTTATGATTATAAACATGCTGACTCCAGTCCAATAGCAGGTTTTGCAGATGAATCGATAAACATTGATTTTCTAAAACATCTTTGCATATTAAATAGAAGGACGTGATACCCTTACCTCCCGGTGAAGTGTATCCAGTACTTCCTGTATGTTCTTGACAAAGTTATCTGGAGAAAATTTGGTCTACATTTTGAAAATGAAGGGATAATTATTAATCATAATTATCACAGTTTTTAGTACCATTGTAAAATATGGTCTCAAAGTACATCAACCAATAATTCTAAAGTACAGTGAGTGTTGTTTGGAGACTTACAGTGGTGCTAGAAAGTTTGTGAACCCTGTAGAATTTTCTCTATTTCTGCGTAAGTATGACCTAAAATGTGATCAGAACTTCACAAAAATCCTAAACCTAGAAAAAGAGAACCCAATTAACTCAAGAACATTATACGTGTTCATTTACCTACTGAGAAAAAGTGATCCAATACTACATGCATTTGTTGGAAAAAGTATGTGAACCTTTGCTTTCAGTAACTGGTGTGACCCTCTTGTACATCAATAACTTCAACCAGACATTTCTGGTAACTGCTGATCAGTCCTGCACATCGGCTTGGAGGAATTTTAGGCCATTCCTCCTTACAAAACTGCTTCAACTCTGGGACATTGGCAGTCTTCCGTGCATGAAATGCTTGCTTTGGGTCCTTTCACAACATTTCTATAGGATTAAGTTCAGGACTTTAACTCAGCCATTCCAAAACACAAATTTTCTTCTTTTTAAACCATTCTATTGTTGACTTACTCTTTTCTTTCGGATCATTGTCTTGTTGCATTATACAACTTCTATCAGCTCCAAGCGCGCAGCGACCCTAGCTTTCTCCTGCAAAATGTCTTGATGCAATTTTGAATTCCTTGTTCCCTCAATGATTGCGAGCTGTCCAGGCCCAGAAGTAGCAAAGTAGCCCCAAACCATGATGCTCTGTCCACCCCACCCGACCAGGGATGGGGTTCCTTGTGTCCTCGTCTACCACCCCTCCAGCCTCCGCATCCAGCACATAATTCTCTGTAACTTCTTCCACCTCCAAGGGGATCCCACCACCAAGCACATTTTTCCCTCACCCACACTTTCTGCTTTCCGCAGGGATTGCTCCCTACATAACTCCCTTGTCCATTCATCCTTCCCCACTGATCTCCCTCCTAGCACTTACCCTTGTAAGCAGAACAAGTTCTACACCTGCCCCTACATTTCCTTCCTCACTACCTTTCAGGGTCCCTAACAGTCTATCTAGATGAGATGACACTTCACTTGTGAGTCTGTTGGGGTCATCTATTGTCTCTGGTGCTCCTGGTGTAGCCTTCACTTTGTCGGTGAGACCCGACATAGACTGGGAGACCGCCTCGCCGAGCAACTATGCTCTGTCTGCCGGAAGAAGCAGGATCTCTTAGTGGCCACCCATTTAAATTCTGCTTCCCATTCCCATTCCGACATGTCAATCCATGGCTTCCTCTACTATCGCGATGAGGCCACACTCAGGTTGGAGAAGCAACACCTCATATTCCATTTGGGTAGTCTCCAACCTGATGGCATGAATTTTGATTTCTCAAACTTTCGGTAATGGAGCCTCCTTCACCACTCCCCATTCCCTTTTCCCTCTCTCGCCTTATCTCCCTGCCAAGCCCATCATCTTCCTCTGGTGCTCCTCCCCCTTTTACTTTCTTCCATGGCCTACTGTCCCCTCCGGTTAGATTTTCCCCTCTCCAGCCCAGTATTGCTTTCACCAATCAACTTCCCAGCTCTTTACTTTACCCCTACACCCCATCCCCAACCTTCCCAGTTTCACCTATCACCTTGTGTTTCTCCTTCCCTTCCTTCACCTTCTAACTCTGACTCCTCATCTTTATTTCTCCAGTCCTGCTGAGGGGTCTCGGCTTGAGACATTGACTGTACTCTTTTCCATAGATGCTGCTGGTCTGCTGAGTTCCGCCAGCATTTCGTGTGTGATGCTCCTTCCACCATGACTCACAACAGGGATGAGGTTTTGGTGTTGGTGTTGGTGTGCCGTGCCCTTTTTTCTCCAAACACAGCAATGTGCATTCCTGCCAAAAACCTTTGTCTCATCTGTCCACAGAACATTGTCCCAGAAGCATTGCAGAACATCAAGGTGGTCTTTTGCAAACTTGAGACATGTAGCGATTTTTTTTACAGAGCAGTGTTTTCTTCCATGGTGTCCCTCCATGAACACCATACTTATTCGGTGTTTTTTCTTATAGTGGACACAAGGACAGAGATTTTAGCAAGTCCTAGAGAGTTCTGCAGGGATTTTGCTGTTACCCTTGGGTTCTTTTCCACCTGCTTCAGCATTGCACATTGTACTCTTGGTGTGATCTTTGCAGGAAGCCCACACCGAGGGAGAATAGCAACAGTACTGAATTTCCTACATTTGTAGACAATTTCTCTTACTTTGGACTGATGAACACTCAAGCCTTTAGAAATGCTTTTGAAGACTTTTCCAGCTTCATGCATCTCTACAATTCTTCCGCTAAGGTCCTCTGAAAGTTGTTTTGATTGGTGCATGGTGCACATAAAAAGATCTTTCTTGAGAAGAGCAGGCTCTGTTCACACCTGACACACCTGACTTTGTGTGTCTTTTTTATGGGGCAAGGCGTCTCTACAACCTATACCTCCAATCACATCTCATTGATTGGAACATTCGACTCCAAATAGCTTTTGAGGAAGGCTTTACCCCAGAGGTTCACATACTACTTCCAACAAATACATGTAATATTGGATCATTTTTCTCAATAAGTAAATGAAGTTTTTTGTGTTATTTATTTAACTGGGTTCTCTTTATTTAGCTTTAGGACTTGCAGGAAGATCTGATCACATTTTAGGTCATATTTATCCGGAAATAGAGAAAATTCGACAGGGTTCACAAACTTTCTCGCACCAGTGTAGGTGATGCTCTATGCACAAGTTCATTGTAAGCAAGAACAAAACTTGATAAACAGGAGCAGGAGAATAGTTGTATCTCCTTGAGCCAGCTCCTCTACTCATTCATTGACCACAGCAGATCTGTCCCAGACCTCCTCTCCCCTTCTGTACCAGTTCCCCATTTCTTTTCATTCTCTGATCTTTCAAGAAGTGATCTATCTCCTCTTTAGGTATCTTCAATGAACTAACTTCTATCACCCTCTGTGATTAGGAATTCTAGAGATTCACCTCCTTGTGTGAATTGTTCTTGTGCACCTCAATTGTAAGTGAGCCTCTCCTTACTTTTGACCTGTGACTGAGTATCTTCTTCACAGGTGGAAACATCTCGACATCCGCCCGACGGATTTCATTTGTTTCAGTTACAAGTTACAAGTTCAACTTTATTGACATCTGACTGTACATATATACAACGAACCAAAACAACGTTCCTCCAGACCACGGTGCATTCACAAAACATATCACGCACACACAACACAGAAACGAAAATATCACCATAAATAAGTTAATAAAATATAATTGAAGGTGCACATAGTGCACAGAGCAGCTCAGTAAACCTAGTGAAAAGACCTTAGTGGTGCCAGGGTATTCATTAGTCTCACAGCCTGAGGGAAGAAGCTGTTATCCAGTCTGACAGAACAGAATGGAGGGCCGAGGTTATGGCATCATTAGTAAACTGGAAAGGGTCCAAGGTAGCTGGAGGGTGGAATTTTTTACAACCCATTATCAGCCACTCAAAGCATTTCCTGACTGTAGAGGTCAGTGCCACTGGGCAGTAGTCATTTAGTCCAGTTACCATTGCTCTCTTGGGCACTGGAATGATGGTGGCAGCCTTGAAGCCTGCAGGATAGTGGTCTGTTTCAAAAGAGATACTTAAGCTGTCCGTGAAGACCTCTGTTAGCCGGACCGCACAGCACCTGACCAGATATGTTGTTTGGACCCCCAGCTCTGTGTGGGCTCACCCTGGCTAGGATCCTCCTCCCCTCGGCTGCTTCCAGAGAAAGTGCCTGTTCCTCAGGAAGAGAGGGGACTTTCTTCAGGGTCATTTCATTTATAGTGTCAAATCATGCACAAAAGGCACGCAACCTGTCAGGAAGGGAGCAGTTGCCATTGACGCACATGGCGGACATAATCAGAATTGGTTTGTATGTCTTCAAAGTTCAAAATCCAAAGTAAATTTGTCATCAAAGTACGAGGGATGATTGATAAGTTTGTGGCCTAAAGTAGAAGGAGACGAGGAGAAACTTCAAACTTTCTGCATTTTCACTCAAAGAGTTGAACTGCACGTGCGTGTAACAAGAGCTGTATAACTCATCTCCTTCTACCTTAGGCCATGAACTTATCAGTCACCCCTGCTGTGGACCACTTCTACAAAGAAGGGATCCGTATGCTCCACGACCGCTGGACTACGTGTGTAAATGTAGGAGGGAACTATGTTGAAAAATAAATGTGCTAGGACCGGTTTTCAATAATTGACTCCTTCTACCTTAGGCCACTAACTTATGAATCACCCCTTGAATCTGTGTGTCACCATAAACAACCCTGAGATTCATTTTCTTGTGGGCATACACAGTAAATACAAGAAACACGTGAAAGACTGCACCTAACAGGATGGACAAACAACCAATGTGCAAAAGACTGTGCAAATATAAAGAAAATAATAATAATAAATAAGCGATAGATATCGCGAACATGAGATGAAGAGTCCATGAAAGTCATTTCATAGGTTGTGGGAACAGTTCAGTGATGGGGCAAGTGAAGTTACCCCTTTTGGTTCAACAGCCTGCTGGCTGACAGATAATAACTTCCTGAAACTGGTGGTGTGGGACCTGTGGCTCCTTTACCTTCTTCCTGATGGCAGCAGCGAGAAGAGAGCATGGCCTGTGTGGTGAGGGTCCTTGATGAGGGATGCTGTTTTTGCTTGTGACAGCGCTCTGCGTAGGTGTGCTCAGTGGTGGTGATGGCTTTACTTGTGATAGACTGGGCCACTGCTTCTTGTAGGCCTCCCCATTCAAGATCATTGGTGTTTCCATACCAGGCCATGATACGACTGGTCAATATACTCTCCATTACACATCTATAATAGTTTGTCAAAGTTTTCGATGTCGTGCCGAATCTTCGCAAACTTCTAAGGAAGTAGAGGCACTGCTGTGCCTTCTTCATAATGGCACTTAGATGCTGGGCCCAGGACAGATCCTCTGAAATGATAACACCGAGGAATATAAAGTTGCTGACTCTCTCCACCTCTGATCTCTGG
This sequence comes from Mobula birostris, assembly GCF_030028105.1. Taxonomy (NCBI): domain Eukaryota; kingdom Metazoa; phylum Chordata; class Chondrichthyes; order Myliobatiformes; family Myliobatidae; genus Mobula; species Mobula birostris. The sequence continues at coordinate 121,644,533 of NC_092371.1, forward strand.
ATGAGGACCTGCTTGTAGCTCTCCCATTTCCTTCTCCTGAAGTCATTGGTCAGCTCCTTTGTCTTGCTGACATTGAGTGAGATGTTGTCTCGGCACCACTCAGCCAGATTTTCAATCACTTTCCTAAATGCTGATTTATCAATCCCTTTAATTCGGCCAATGATAGTGGCATCACCAGCAAACTTAAGTGTAGCATTGGAGCTGTGCTTATCCTCATAATCATATGTAGAACGTGAGTAGAGCAGGGGGCTAAGCACAGAGCTTGTGGTGCATCTATGCTGATGGAGCTTGCAGAGGAGATGTTTTTGCCAATCTGAACTGACTGAGGTCTGCGAGTAAGAAAATTGAGGATCCAGTTGAACAAGGAGGTACTGAGGCCAAGGTCTTGAAGCTTATTGATTAGTTTTGAGAGGATGATAGTATTGAGTGCCGAGCTATAATCAATGAGGAACATCTTGATGTATACAGTTTTGCTGTCCAAACGTTCCAGGGTTGAGTGAAGAGCCAGTGAAATAGCATCTGCTGTCGACCTGTTGTGATGGTAGGCAAATTGAGGTGGATCCAAGTTGCTTCTCAGACAGGAGTTGATACATTTCATCGCTAACCTCTCAAAGCACTTCATCACAGTGGATATAAGTGCTACTGAACGATAGTTAATGAGGCCAAAAGAGAGAGAGGAGAGGAGGATTCCAAGCCATACAGAGATTCTGGGGAGTAGAACTCTCTCTGCCCAGCACCTTGTCAGCAAATGTACAGTTGTTGGGAAACAAATTGAGGACCTAAGGGAAAGATTGATACATTGGAAAGAACTGAGGAATTGCTGTGTTCTGTGTTTCACGGAGACATGGCTCACTCTGGAAATGGTGAATACGTTGGTAAGACCTGACTCTTTGTGGTGCTTGGACACAGCAGCCTTACTGGACACTTGTTCCCCTGACCTGGAACAACTAACGATTAAGTGCCGACCATTCTACTCACCAAGACAATTCTCCTCCACGATCCTGACTGTAGTGTACATATCGCCAAAGACTGATGTTAATCAGACATTCAAGATATTGAACGCTGCCATCAGCAAACTAGAAACAGCCTACCCTGATGCCTTTCAAATCATTGTCAGGCACATCATTCAGGTTTGTTTAAATAAATCTCTGCCTAATTAACATCAGCATGTAACTTGCAGCACCAGGGTTCACAACACACTTGCCCACTGCTAGACTACGATTAGGAATGCCTACTGTTCCATGTGTAGTCCAGATTTCAGGAAATCTGATCACTTGGCTGTCCTCCTACCTGCAAACAGACAGAGACTAAAGAGCAAGGCTTCAGAGATAATGAGAACAAAGCTGTGGTCGCAGGAGGCGGAGGAGCAGGTATGGGATTGCTTCGATTCGGTGGACAGGGCCACGGTCAATGACTCCTCTTTGGATCGGAATGAAAACACCACGGTTGTCACAGACATTATAAAAACAGTCGTAGATGAGTGTGTCCCTACAAAATCATTCCGCGTCTTCTCCAACCAGAAGCCTTTGATGAGCCGTGAGATCCACAATCTGCTGACGGCCAGATCAGCGGTAGTCAGATCCGGCCACCAAGTAAGATACAAGAGCTCCAGGTACGATCTCCAGAAAGCCATCTCACATGTGAGGTGGTAATTCCAGACCAGACGAATCCCTGAAGGATGCTCGACAGCTGTGACAGAGCTTAAATGCTATCACATTCTACAAAGTGGAACCAAGCGACATAGGTGACAACATGGCTTCGCTCCCAGATGAGCTGAATGCCTCCTGTGCTCACCTTGACCAACAAAGAATGGAGTACAGGTGTCCCCTGCTTTTTGAACGTTCACTTTATGGCACCTCGCTGCTACGAAAAACCTACATTAGCTACCTATTTTCGCTAACAGAAGGTGTTTTCACTGTTACGAAAAAACGCAGCGTGTGAAAAAAAGGCAGCGCGTGCCCCGAGCAGCCAAGCTTCTCCCCCGGAACGGCATTCTAGCCGGCATTGCTTAAGCACGTACCTGCAAGCATCTGTGCTTTATGTCCATTTATTTTGAGCACCCGTTAGCAAGATGAGTTCTAGGGTATCGGAAAAGCCTAAAAGAGCTCGTAAGGGTGTTACACTAAGCATAAAACTAGACATAATTAAGCGTTTCGATCGTGGTGAACGAAGCAAGGACAAAGTGAGTTTGGCTTGTGAAAGTTGACGAACATGATATTGAAGAGGTTTTGGCATCCCATGACCAAGAACTGATAGATGAAGAGCTGATGCAATTGGAAGAGGAAAGGATAACAATTGAAACTGAATGCAGTAGCAAACGGACCAAAAGTGAAGTCGTCCAGGAACTGAACGTGAAGCAACTGTGTGAGATTTTCGCTGCAATGATTGCAGAAAAGTACGACTTTAATTTTGAAAGGGTACATAGGTTTAGGGCATATTTGCAGGATGGTTTGAGTGCTTACAAAGAACTGTATGATAGAAAAATGCGCAAGGCTAAGCAGTCAAGCATACTGTCATTTTTCAAGCCTTCCACATCGTCCACAGCAGACGGCGAACCTTGACCTTCGACATTAAGACATGCAGACATAGAAGAAGATGATGCAAACATGAGGAAATCTGCAGATGCTGGAATTTCAAGCAACACACATAAAAGTTGCTGGTGAACACAGCAGGCCAGGCAGCATCTCTAGGAAGAGGTACAATCGACGTTTCAGGCTGAGACCCTTTGTCAGGACTAACTGAAGGAAGAGTTAGTAAGAGATTTGAAAGTGGGAGGGGGAGGGGGAGATCCAAAATGATAGGAGAAGACAGGAGGGGGAAGGATGGAGCCAAGAGCTGGACAGTTGATTGGCAAAAGCGATATGAGGAGATCATGGGACAGGAGGCCTAGGGAGAAAGAAAGGGGGAGGGGGAAGCCCAGAGGATGGGCAAGGGATATAGTGAGAGGGACAGAGGGAGAAAAAGGAGAGTGAGAGAAAGAATGTGTGTATATAAATAAATAAATAACAGATGGGGTACGAGGGGGAGGTGGGGCATTAGCGGAAGTTTGAGAAGTCAATGTTCATGCCATCAGGTTGGAGGCTACCCAGACAGAATATAAGGTGTTGTTCCTCCAACCTGAGATGACTTGACTGCCCTGATGGAAACAGACGACAATGAGATGACACCCCAGTGTCCCACCACCCCAACCTCCGACGACTCAGCCTAACACACCATCATCAGTGTGTTCGCTGTCTTCCTGATTCCGGTAAGTGATACTACACTGTACATACATTATTTCTACTTTATATAGGCTGTGCATTTTTATGCATTATTTGGTATGATTTAGCGGCTTCATAGCTTAAAGGTTACTGGAGACAGTGTTTCTGCTGAGAGCGCTTGTGTGAGATTTTCGCTACGGAGAACAGTGCGGCAATGATTGTGGAAAAGCATTTCTACTTCATATAGGCTGTGTATTTATCATATCGTTCCTGCTTTTACTATATGTTACTGTTATTTTAGGTTTTATGTGTTATTTGGCATGATTTGGTAGGTTATTTTTTGGGTCTGCGAATGCTTGCAAATTTTTCCCATATAAATAAATGGTAATTGCTTCTTCACTTTATGACATTGCGGCTTACGAATGGTTTCATAGGAACACTCTACCTTCGGATGGCGGGGAAACCTGTAATGTTCACGAATTCCAACAACCCCCGATGACCTCGTGATTTCAGTTCCTGAGGCCAATGTAAGAGCATCCTTCAGAAGGGTGAACGCACAGAAAGCATCTGGCCCAGATTTGCTTCCTTGTCAGGTACTAAAGACCTGTGCCAATCATCCGGCTGGAGTGTTTACTGATTGCTTCGACTGTCGGAGGTACATCCTGCTTCAAGCAGGCTTTAATTATACCAGTGCCTAAGGAGAACATGGTAATCTGCCTTGCTGTATACCCTACGTGTCCCTAGTGTCAGAAAGGTATCTGTGAATTTTCCATGCATGGGAGGGCATGGCTCTTGCTGATGTTAGAGTCGTCCTGACCCCGACCTGTAGGCAGTATCCTGATCCCTCAGCAGTGCACGAACCTCTGCAGTCAGCCATGGTTTCTGATTTGCCCTGGCAGTGTAGTGCTTGATACAGAATCCTGAGTGCATTTTGCTATGAAGCTGTCACCGATCCTGCATATCCATCAATATGAACGTGGTGATCATAGTTAGCTACCTCCCTGAGTATGCTCCAGTCTGTGCTTTCAAAGCAGTCTTACAGCACTGAGGTGGCGCCTTCTAGCCAGGTCCTGGTCTCCCTGTAAACTGATTTGACTCATTTAACCAGTTGTCTATATGCAGGGATTAGCAAAATGGATATGTGGTCTGAGTATCCAAGGTGGCAGCCTTGCAGGTTCCATAAACATTGGTATAGACCAGGTCTAATATATTCACTCCTCTGGTTGCAAAGTTGACATGTTGGTAGAAATTTGGCAAGATTGGTTTAAATTTGGTATGATTGAAGACATCAACACCAGACACCAGATACCCTCGGGATGGATGGCTCCGAGGTCGCAGACGGCAACACAGAGCTTCTGCCCAACAGGAGGTGGGGCAGAACAGAGACTATCCGAAGCAACTGGGGTCTTTAGTTATGCTGGCTGCTTTACCAAGGCAGCAAAAAGTATAGAAAAAGTCCAAAGATAAGGCAGAATTTTTTTCCCCTCAAAAAATTGTGAAGTCTTTGGGACACTTCCTTGAAGATTAATGGAAGAAAGGTCTTTAAATATTTTGAAGGCTGAAGAAGGCAGATACTTGATAACGAAGCTGTTGAGAGGTCACCAGGGTTAGATGGGAGTGACAGAGGGATACTGCACCAAAACAGTCTCTTTGTCCCACCGAGGTCATGTCATCCAGCAACCACTCATTCACAGTGACCCTGCAGTAATCCCGTTTTTTTATTCTCCCCACATTCCTCTCCAATTTCTACACTCACTTACAGACCTGTGACATTAACAATGGCCAATTACCCTTCCGAACTGCACGCCTTTGGGATGCGGAAGGCAACCTGAACGCCTGGAGGAATCACAAACAGAACATACAAACTTCACGCAGACGTTGCCCGAGGTCAGGACTAAACTCTGATTTCTGGCACTGTGAGACAGCTGCTCTGCTAACCGCGTCACTGTGAACAAAGTTACAGTCACTTCTGCCCTGATGACCTGTGCTGTATCGCCAACTAAAAGTAAAAATAAATGGAAGGACACTCCCACACTTTCCTCAGTTATATAACATCACTTACAGTGTCCAGGCAATAGTCACAGAGATCATTCCCTCCAATAAACAGGGTAATCATCTTCCAATCTTCCTGAAAGTTGATTCTCTGTTGAAACATAATCAGAGGGAAATTAGAACAGTGCCCCACAGCCCAACAAGTTTGTGGTTTGCGTCCCCTACTGTCCCAGCACCACGCTGGTCTCTGGAGATTCTAGGTCCCACCCAGTGCCTGGCTTTCCACCCATTCCTCCTATAGCCTGCTTGTGGATCCTATAACCAGCTCCGCAGATCTACTCCAGAATGACCAGGGATTCAATGTCACAGTTATTAGGCACCCATGAGAAAAATCAACCAGAAAAAAAATAATGTTAATCTTAATTGTTTACTTTTAAGATGCAAATGAGAACACTGGATCTAGGAAAGGTGATGAGATACAGCTGATCATTTGCTAATTGGGAGTCTTCCAGGATAGCCTATGTCAGCAGTGGGCTGGTGATGATGTCCAACCAGAGATGGCATCCCATCTATCCACTAAACCGTCGGCATGCCTGTTCCTTACCGTCTAATTATGTTACTGCATCTGTGACCCTCTGCAGAGCTAGATCATTATCTTACAAAATAGCCTGGGAATTTCCACTGTCCAGACTCTTCCCACTGACCTCTTGAACTTCAGCAGTCCCTGTGTCATCTTGATAAAGCTGAGGTGATTCCAATTTTAAGTCGTCAGCTAAGAACAAATTTCCCTGAATCAGTTGAGTTCTCCTGGTTATCGTTACTGACATGATCTACTTTCATGAATTAGTTTGAATTTATATTCACAAATTTCAATGAGGGGATTTAAACAGAGCTCACTGAATAATTGGTTCAGAGTTTTGAATTGCTAGCTCAGGAATATTACTGCTCTGCTCTCTGATCTCTTTAATCTGCTGCCACCTATTAATGGATGGTGATTAATAGGCACAATCTGAGGAATATTAAAGATGAAGGAATTTATTACCGAATTATTTTTCATCAGCTGCAACAGTTTCCTGACCTGTTCCATCAACTCCCTAGGAAATGAGTAGGAATAAAAGACATGGTTAGGAAGCTCCAATTTAAATAGGACCTGCTGAGGTTAAATACATTGGGAATTAGATTTTTAAAGCAGATTTCCTTCCCGATTCAATTTATTTCTTAGTACCAGCTTCACAAACATCTGTGCTCTCAGTGGAAAATAATTACCAGCATTGTGCATATTGGTAAACTATTCCTCATCCAGCTTATGAGGACGCATCAGCAACCTCCATCACCAGGAGATATGTGGTCATAAGAATTTAATCACGGGAGATCAGTGTGGAGTCAATGGAGATCCTTCACCTTACCAAGCTCATTCCCATCCAAAGACCACTGGCAATTTTCCCACCTCTCCCCAGTTCCTTCTGGACAGCAAACAATTATTAGCCAATCCCGAGACAAAGTGTTGAGTGGAACTTCTCCAGGTTGTGCTTCAATGGGCAGGGTAGTTCTCTCATCTTCTCGTCCAATATTCATTGCTCAGTCAACATCACCAGAATGGTGTATCTGGGTCATTACTGCACTGCACATTGTGGAGGTTCACTGTGTGTAAACCAGGTGTGTCAGGACCAAACAGCCCATGTAATAAGTCGGGGGTGTACAAACCAGACACAGTATGTAATAACCTGGGAGTGTAAGGTCCAGGTGCCCCATGTTTAAACACCTGCGTGTTTGAAAATAGGACACCCCATTTAATAACAAGACAATGACCTGATCACATAACCAGATAAGAATCCAGAGGGAAAATATTTACCCAGAAACAGCTCCTGCAACAGCCTGGTTCAAGAAAGATTGTGGCGTGTCTTGACGACCAGTACCAGTGGAATATCCAACCAAAGAAGGGTTAAACTCTCGGAGAATGTCTGAATAGAAAATCCAATTAAGGAGGCAGTCAGCGGACTCTCAATACCAGTCAGCCAAGGTCAATAAAACATTGTCAGTGACATCAGCACCTGACACAAATATTACCAGTATGTTGTAAAGTTAGTAGAAACTTGAGGGGCAACCTTTTGTTTATACAGAGGGCGCTACACTTGTAGAAAGAAATGCCAGAGGAAGTGGCAGATGCAATAACAACTTTTTAAAGACAGTTGGGTAGGTACATGGATCAGAAAGCTTTAGAGGGATATGGCCCACAGGCGGGCAAATGGAGTAGCTGAGATGGCTGGCATGGACCAGATGGGCCAAAGGGCTTGCTTCAGCACCGTATGGATCTATGACTCTGTAAGGCTGCGTGACTTGGATAGTGTTGCACTTGGCCACGTGGCGGAGGAGCGCTGTCAGATTGACCTGTAGATAAACCAATTATCAGTATGTTTATGGGGAAAAAGATGGAAGGTATCATGCTCAGATTCAGGAGTTCCAAACGTCCTGATAATTGAATATTGCCACTTATGTTGAATGGATGAGGTCGTCAAAGGTTACAAGTTATCCTCCACATATAGCAGCCTGGAGAGAAGAGTGAAGAGGTCTAATCACCATACGGACTTCCCGTGGGATGGCAACTATTCTTCAAAAACACATAGTGGGAAACTGTTCAGTTCACACCGATAAGGTCGCCCCGCCAGTCGCAGCTGCCAGATTGCAGTGTGTAGACAAGCCTTGCATTCATGGCAGCTCCGAGACTGGGTTCTGAGCTATCACTGACGAGCTTACCGAAATATATGAGAGGATTGGCCTGCACCCAGCGTCCACCTGACAAAAAGTCCTTTACCAACCTGCCTCTGCTGCACTACAATGCTCTCGGACAATAAGGGCTCATGGGAAGACTCCTAAACTAATGCCTGCTTTGCACATTTTCATTCCACTGTGTAATTTATGTCTAATTTATTTTCTGCATGTTGTCTGTATCTACGTGCTGCTGCAAGTAAGTTTTTCCATTGTACCTGTACCTCACTCCTACTTGAGCCAATGATGACAATCTTGACCTGATACCTCCCACAGACACACCTTCCACTCTTCCAGGAGGGTGATGGTGGATAATGTAATTGCGTCGTGGAGTTCCACTCTCCTATTCCTGGACTTCTGCAGACCTTTCCGTTCAATGGAAATCTCAGGCCAGGGAGTAATTCAGAAGACCTAGGATAGATTCATCCCAAAGAAGTAGTATTCTAAAGGGATGGTGAGGCATACGTGGCTGACGAGGGAAGTCAAAATCAGCATAAACGCAAAACAGACGGTATATAATATAGCCAAAAAAAGTGGGAAATTAGAGGATTAGGAAGTTTTTTAAAAAAATAACAGAAAGCAACAAAAAAGTCACAAGGGAAAAAGAAGATAAAATATGGTAAGCAAGTCAATAATAACAGAGGATGCCAATTTTTTTCAGATTATATAAAGAGTTAAAGAGAGGTGAGAGTGGATAACAGGCCACTGGAAATGATGCTGTGGAGGTAGTAATGGGGGACAAAGAAATAAGAGAGGAGCTAAATAAGTATTTTGTTTCAGCCTTCAAGATGGAAGACACTCGCAGAATTCCAAAAATGCGAGAGTGTCAGTGAGCAGAAGCGAGTCCAGTTGCTATTACTAAGGAGAAGGTGCTTGGGAAACTGAAAGGTCTGAAAGTAGATAAATCACCTGGACCAGATGGACCACACCCCAGGTTCTGAATGAGGTAGCTGAAGGGATTGTGGAGTCATTAGTAGTGATTTTTCAAGAATCACTAGATTCTGAAATGATTCCAAAGGATTGGAAAATTGCAAATGCCACTCCACTCTGTAAGAAAGGAAGAATACAAAAGATAGAGGCTAGCCTATATATTATAGCAACCTCCTTGCACTCAACATCAGTAAGAGCGAGGAATTGATTGTGAACTTCAGGAAGGGAAAGTTGAGGGAATGCACATCAGTTCTCATCGAGGGATCAGAAGTGGAAAGAGAGCAGTTTCAAGTTCCTGGGTGTCAACGTCTCTGAGGATCTATCCTGGTCCAACATATTATTGAAATTACAATGACAGCAGCTATATTTCATTTGGACTTTTGGTCGAATCGGTATCACACCAAAGATATCCACGAATTTCTCCAGATGTACTGTGGAGAGCATTCTAACTGATTGCATCCCAGCCTGGTATGGAGCAGCCTCTGCACAGGATTGGAAAAAGCTGCAGGAAGTTCTAAGCTCCATCATGAGCACTAGCCTCCCCAGCATCCAGGACACCTTCAAAAAGCAATGTCTCAGAAAGGTGACATATTATTAAGGACCTCCATTACCCAGGACATACCCTCTTCTCATTGCTACCATCAGGGAGGAGGTACAGGAGCCTGAAGACACATGCTCAATATTTCAGGAACAGTTTCTTCTCCTCCGCCATCAGATTTCTGAATGGACAATGAACCCTTGAACACTACCTGAGTGCTTTTTTCCCCTCCCTTTTCACATTACTTAATTTAGTTTTTTAATGTATAATTCTTATTGTAATTTATATTGTAATAGTAATTTATTGTAAATGCTATTTTAGTATTACACCGGATATGTTCATCACAATACACAATATTTTATTGCAAAGGGGTGCTGCCACAAAACAACAAATTTCATGATCTAGGCCAATGATATTAAAGCTGATTCTGATCCTGATTCTATTCTGATTCAGTTAACCTGACTTTAGTGGTTGGTGAGATGTTGGAATTCATTATTAAGAATAATATTTTGGGGTACTTGGAGATACATATAATACAGGCCACAATCAACATAGCTTCCTTAAGGGGAAATCTTAGATTTTCAGAAGGCCTTTGCCGAGGTGCCACACATGAGGCTGCTAAACAAGGTAAGAGCTGATGGTATTACAGGAAAGATACTGACATGAGTGGAGGTCTGGCTGACTGGCAGGAGGCAGAGTAGGATTGAAGGGGCCTTGTTTGGTTGGCTGCCGGTGCTAGTGGGTTTCCACAGTGATCAGTGTTGGGACCAATTCTTTTCACAATATATGTCAATGTTTTGGATGGCAGAAATGATTGCTTTGTGGCCAAAGTTGCGAATGGTAGGACTGGCAAATAGTGTTGAGGAAGCGGGGAGTCTGCAGAAGGACTTGGTCAGATTAGGAGAGGAGGCAAAGAAGGAGCAAATGTGATGGGGAGTGTATGGCAATGCAATTTGGTAGGAATAAAGGTATAGACTATTTTTTAAATAGTCATAGTCATACTTTATTGATCCTGGGGGAAATTGGTTTTCGTTACAGTTGCACCATAATTACTAAATAGTAATAGTAATATTACTATTAGTAAATAGTAAATAGTAATAGTCATACAAATAATAAATAGTAATAGAATAGTAATAGAAAATAGTAATAAATAGTTAAATAGTAATACGTAAGTTATGCCAGTAAATTATGAAATAAGGCCAGGACCAGCCTATCGGCTCAGGGTGTCTGACCCTCCAAGGGAGGAGTTGTAAAGTTTGATGGCCACAGGCAGGAATGACTTCCTATGACGCTCTGTGCTGCATCTCGGAGGAATGAGTCTCTGGCTGAATGTACTCCTGTGCCCACCCAGTACATTATGTAGTGGATGGGAGACATTGTCCAAGATGGCATGCAACTTGGACAGCATCCTCTTTTCAGACACCACCGTGAGAGAGTCCAGTTCCATCCCCAAAACATCACTGGCCTTACGAATGAGTTTGTTGATTCTGTTGGTGTCTGCCACCCTCAGCCTGCTGCCCCAGCACACAACGGCAAACATGATAGCACTGGCCACTACAGACTCGTAGAACATCCTCAGCATCGTCCGACAGATGTTAAAGGACCTCAGTTTCCTCAGGAAATAGAGACGGCTCTGACCCTTCTTGTAGACGGCCTCAGTGTTCTTAGACCAGTCCAGTTTATTGTCAATTCGTATCCCCAGGTATTTGTAATCCTCCACCATGTCCACACTGACCCCCTGGATGGAAACAGGGGTCACCGATACCTTAGCTCTCCTCAGGTCTACCACCAGCTCCTTAGTCTTTTTCATATTAAGCAGCAGATAATTCTGCTCACACCATGTAAACAGGGAGAAAGCTCAAAAATCAGAGGTGCAAAGGGACCTGGGTGTCCTCCTGCAGGGTTTCCTGAAGGTTAACTTGGTGATTGAGATGGTGGTGAAGAAGGCAAATGTAATGTTAGTATTAATTTTGAAAGGACTAGAATATAAAACCAGGATGTAATGCTGAGGCTTTATAAGATGTTAGTCAGGCCACACTTGGAGTATTGTGAGCAGTTTTGAGCCCCTTATCAAAGAAAGGTTGTGCTGGCACTGGTGAGGGACCAGAGGAGATTCACAAGATTGATCCCGTGAATAAAGAGTTAATCTATGAGGAGTGATTGATTGCTCTGGGCCTATATTAGTTGAAGTTTAAAAGAATGAGTGGGAGATCTCTGAAACTTATGGAATATTGAAAAGCCTCGATAGAGTACGATGTGGAGAGGATATTTCCCCAGAGTGGGGGAGTCTGGGACCAGAGGGCACAGCCTCGGAAAAGAAAGACATCTCTTCACAACAACAATGAAGAGGAATTTCTTTAGCCAGAGGGTGGTGAATCTGTGGAATTCATTGGACAGTTGTGGAGACCAAGTCATTGGATATATCTAATGCAGAATGGGGTTGAGAGGGATAATAAATCATTAAGGCTGGAATGGCAAAGCAGCCTCGATGAGCCAAATGGCCTAATTCTGCTCCAATGTCTTAAGAGCATAAGATATAGGGGCAGAAGTAGGCCATTCAGCCCATCGAGGGCCTTACGGTCCTATGGTATAACTATTGGTCAGTATCCTGGTTAATAAGGCCATGAATGAGTAAATTGGGTAGAAAGTGCTTCACTTACTTGTCAGAGTGGTGACGGTTGTTATATTATTGTCTCCTCCGATGCTGTGTAACAAAAAAGAAAGAAGATGTTTTTCATTATTTCCAGATACAATAAAATTCAAGTCTTAGTGGAGGAAAATAGCTTGAATCCCTTGGACATTGGGGTGAAAAAAGTCATGTGTTCTGCCTTCCTGCTGGTTGTACACTGAGACCTACCAGTATAGTAATGAGCCTTACTCTTTGCATGTGAACGTAAGTATTTCCTTGCCATTATTTATATCCCTCCATGGCCCCAAGCACCCTGTTTCTCCACAACCATCGGAGATCCCTCTAGTTCCGGCACTGACAGTACCATTGACAGTTGTGCCTGCAGCTGAACCGCTAAGTTGGGAGTTTCCTTCCTTATTCTGTCTTCTCTCTTCCTAATCGTGTTCCGTCTAACAATGGCATCTCAGTTGACAACAGTTCCACCTCTGAGGCACAAGGTAGCAGAACTAAGTCCCATCAGGAGGCACGATCGGGACAGACTGTCAGCATTATTCGCGGTGTGACCCTTCAGATGAGGTGCTGAACCAAAGCTGGGCTAAAGGCAGGTAAATTATACTAGCTTGGCTGACATGGATGAATTCTGCTAAAGGGTATTCTACCCTGCCAGATAAATCTGTGAATCCATGCCTCCTTTAAATACACATGGGGGATCCTGTGGTACTACACTGAAGAAGAATGGAAGGATTCTCTAAAGTTCCCCGTAGTTTTTCACTACATTAGACATATTGCACTGGCTGCTCAGAGGTCTGTGGAGCCCTGGGAAGTGGAAAGGTACAAAAAAAACCATAAGGACCCTTGCTCTAATGCTAATTCTTTGGCTTTAGTGTGTCTCTTGGGAAGTGCTTTGGGTGGGTTTAAGAGTAATTGACAGTGGTGGGACAAACATACCTGAAGCTCCAATAAACAGAAAATTCAGCTTCAAGAATCCTAATAACACTCAGGGATCTGGCTTCAGATCAACAGCGTGATTCATGCGATTTAATAGTGAATGCATGGCATCCACAGTAAAATCAGAGCTTTTCATTGTCCGGATCGGGGTCCCTTTAAATTTAGCTTGTTTATGTTACGATCCGGACCGTTGATTCCCTGTTTTCCTGTGTCCCTCGACTTTGATGATTAGAGGCAATTAACACTCGGCTGAACCGGTAGTTTATAGTCTCCGGCTTTCAGCCGTTCGAGGCGGGAGCGTCTGCAAAGTCATCAAAGGCACGGTGTGCTGATGTCATCTGGCCGGAGCAAGCCTAGTCTCTGCTGAAGCGAGTGCCGGTAATTCGCCTCTCCTCACTAGAGCAACCCTGTCCAGTTACCTCGCCAAAGTGAGCCTGCAAAGTTTCCTCATCAAGGTGGGTCCGTCAGTTAACCCGCCGGAGGGAATCAAGAACCGCTGTCTACTGTTCCCAGGCCGAGTCGAGAGCTCGCCTCTACCCGGAGGCACTAAGTCAAGTCCTGGCTCCAGCGGCATTCAAGTACCAAGTCATGTCCTGGTCCTGGTGGCATCCCAGTTCCGAGTCAAGTCCTGGCCCTGGCGGTCTGTAATTCCTGTCCTACCCTCCTGTCTGAATCCCTTCTCTGCCCCTCTCGCCTCTAGCCCTCGTCTGCAGCTCCCGCCTGCATTTTGGTCTAGTGCCATCACTGGAGCTAGATAGGTACTGTCTGGTGTTCATTCGTGTTGGTCTTGTCTTGTCTTGTCCTCGCCTCCATGGGGTAAGTCAGGCCGTCTTGCCGTTGCTCCGCTGGGGGTCATGTCTTGTCTTGTCTGGTCCTCGCCTCCATGGGGTAAGTCAGGCCATCTTGCCGTTGCCCCGTGGGAGGTCATGTCTTGTCCTGTCTTGTCCTCGCCTCTGTGGGGTAGGTCAGGCCGTCTTGCCGTTGCCCTGCGGAGGGTCATGAGTCCCGGCCCTGTGACCTGTACCCAAGGAGGGGTCCCGGCTCTCTGTTCTGTGTGCGAGTCCCAGCCCTATGTCCTGTCCCCAAGGAAGGGTCCCGGCTCTTTGTTCTGTGTGTGAGTCCTGGCCCTATGTCCTTTTCCCAAGGAGGGGTCCCGACTCTCTGTTCTGTGTATGTGTCCATGGTTCCATGTACCTGCTCCCCCAGACCGAGGCTCTGTGTTCCCATGTTCCTCCTCTCCCTAGCCCATGTCATGTCCATGCCTGGTTCTGGGGTCCGAGCCCGAGGCAAGACCCAGGTACTGGGTCCTTGCCCAGTCTCTGGCTTGGAGTCCATACCCTAGCCTCTTCATGTCTCCTCTAGTTCTGGGAGCCGATTCCGAGTCCTAGCCCAGACCCTTGGTCCCAGCCTAGTCGTAGTCCTGAGTCCTTGTCCAGTTCGCTATTTTCGGCTCCTGCCCTGCTCTCCTGGTATCGAACAATAAACTAAATCTAAGTAACCTCACAAGATGTGTCTTGCATTTGGGTCCACCCTTGCTCCCAATGCCCCCCCAGTGTGACAGAGCTGACACCAGCCGTTGCAGTCATCTGACAACTCCAGTGACTCAGATTCAATCCCGGCCTTCAGTGTTGTTAGGGCGGAGTTTGCAGGCAGGTCATTGATTTCGTCTCCAGTTTCCTCCACACCCCAAGCAAGTACTGGTTGGGAGGTTAATTGGCCCTGTCAAATCACCCCAAGGACAGGAGATTCCAGAATTTTGGAGTGGAGCTGATGAGTATGTGAGAGAGAATTATGTGAGGGATGACGGGAATGCACTGAGAGTTGGCAAAGACTCAAATGCCCTTCTCCTGTGTTGTAAGAAAATATAAGAATAGTGGAGTCCTATTTACAAAGGGTCAGCAAAACAGTTACTCACCTCCATGAAAGACCTCGGAACTGGGTGAGAACTCCAATGAGGTCATTGGGCTTTGCTCCTGCCCCATTACCTGCCTGGAGTACGAGGTGGAAGGTGTTATTTAATTATAAACAGAACTGGATTGTGTTGTACGATAGACAGCACTGTGTGAACTTACTGTGATAGAATCTCCGAGAGCAGCGATCACCTTTATATCTGCTGGTCTGAGCTTGTGGACTGGTGGAGGAAGAAAAGAATTGGACATGAGTTACTGTTAAACCACAACACTTAGAGCAACCACGACATAGTAATCGAGCGACACAGGCCACCAAGCATCATATCTGATTGAAACTCAGATATGGAAACATGAAATATAACACAGAGCACGTTAGGGAGCATCTGTGGAGAGGGAAACGCAGTTAATGTCTCGGTTCCTTACTTCTGAAGAAAGGACGTCAACCTGAAATGTTGGTTTTCAAAGTTAAAAATAAACTTATTATCAAAGTACATATATGTCACCATATACAACCCTGAGATATGTTCTCTTGCGGGCATACTCAATAAGTCCATAATAGATTAATAACTGTAATAGGATCAATGAAGGATCACACCTAGTCGGGCAGTCAACCAGCGTACCGACAAGATAGACTGGGAGACTCACGGATACCTCCTCTTATTTACCCCTCGATCGTAACCCCACTAAGGAGCACCAGGCCATTGTCTCCCACACCATCACCAACTTTATCCGCTCAGGGGATCTCCCATCCACTGCTACCAACCTTATAGTTCCCACACCCCGCACTTCCCATTTCTACCTCCTACCCAAGATCCACAAACCTGCCTGTCCTGGCAGACCTATTGTCTCAACTTGCTCCTGCCCCACCGAACTCGTTTCTGCATACCTCGACATGGTTTTATCCCCCCTTGTTCAATCCCTTCCTACCTATGTTCGTGACACTTCTCACGCTCTTAAACTTTTCGATGATTTTAAGTTCCCTGGCCCCCACCGCTTTATTTTCACCATGGATGTCCAGTCCCTATATACTTCCATCCCCCATCAGGAAGGTCTCAAAACTCTACGTTTCTTTTTGGATTCCAGACCTAATCACTTCCCCTCTACCACCACTCTGCTCCGTCTAGCGGAATTAGTCCTTACTCTTAATAATTTCTCCTTTGGCTCCTCCCACTTCCTCCAAACTAAAGGTGTAGCTATGGGCACCCGTATGGGTCCTAGCTATGCCTGTCTTTTTGTTGGCTTTGTGGAACAATTTATGTTCCAAACCTACTCTGGTATCTGTCCCCCACTTTTCCTTTGCTACATCGACGAATGCATTGGCGCTGCTTCCTGCATGCATGCTGAGCTCGTTGACTTCATTAACTTTGCCTCCAACTTTCACCCTGCCCTCAAGTTTACCCGGTCCATTTCCGACACTCCCTCCCCTTTCTCGATCTTTCTGTCTCTATCTCTGGAGACAGCTTATCTACTGATGTCTACTATAAGCCTACTGACTCTCACAGCTATCTGGACTATTCCTCTTCTCACCCTGTCTCTTGCAAAAATACCATCCCCTTCTCACAATTCGTCCGTCTCCGCCGCATCTGCTCTCAGGATGAGACTTTACATTCCAGGACAAGGGAGATGTCCTCCTTTTTTAAAGAAAGGGGCTTCCGTTCCTCCACCATCAACTCTGCTCTCAAATGCATCTCCCCCATTTCACGCACATCTGCTCTCACTCCATCCTCCCGCCACCCCACTAGGAATAGGGTTCCCCTGGTCCTCACCTACCACCCCACCAGTCTCCGGGTCCAACATATTATTCTCCGTAACTTCCGCCACCTCCAACGGGATCCCAACACTAAGCACATCTTTCCCTCCCCCCCTCTGCTTTCCACAGGGATCGCTCCCTATGCGACTCCCTTGTCCATTCGTCCCCCCCCATCCCTCCCCACTGATCTCCCTCCTGGCACTTATCCTTGTAAGCGGAACAAGTGCTACACATGACCTTACACTTCCTCCCTTACCACCATTCAGGGCCCCAGACAGTCCTTCCAGGTGAGGCGACACTTCACCTGTGAGTCGGCTGGGGTGATATACTGCGTCCGGTGCTCCCGATGCGGCCTTCTATATATTGGCGAGACCCGACGCAGACTGGGAGACCATTTCGCCGAACACCTACGCTCTGTCCGCCAGAGAAAGCAGGATCTCCCAGTGGCCACACATTTTAATTCCATGTTCCATTCCCATTCTGATATGTCTATCCACGGCCTCCTCTACTGTAAAGATGAAGCCACACTCAGGTTGGAGGAACAACACCTTATATTCCGTCTGGGTAGCCTCCAACCTGATGGCATGAACATTGACTTCTCTAACCTGCTAATGCCCCTCCTCCCCCTTGTACCCCATCCGTTATTTATATACACACATTCTTTCTCTCTCTCTCCCTTTTCTCCATCTGTCTCTCTCGCTATACCCCTTGCCCATCCTCTGGGTTTTTTTCCTCCCCTCCCCCTTTTCCTTCTCCCTAGGCCTCCTGTCCCATGATCCTCTCATATCCCTTTTGCCAATCACCTGTCCAGCTCTTGGCTCCATCCCTCCCCCTCCTGTCTTCTCCTATCATTTTGGATCTCCCCCTCCCCCTCCCACTTTCAAATCTCTTACTAGCTCTTCCTTCAGTTAGTCCTGACGAAGGGTCTCGGCCCGAAACGTCGACTGTACCTCTTCCTAGAGATGCTGCCTAGCCTGCTGCGTTCACCAGCAACTTTGATGTGTGTTGCTGGGAGATCAAGAGTTTATGTTTTTGAAATAATTGAGGCCTGAGAGCTTCAGCAGACCATTGCCCATGCATGAAGCCAAGCAAATTTTCTGTTCAGCACTGAAATTCTAATTTAACTGGGTAGAAGGTTCCTTTAAAAACGTGCTTCAGCTAGTCCATTCCAGAAGCAGGCCTAGCCTCTCAAAGTCCAACCCCATGTCCCCACTATGAGAGGTGGAAACAGGCAAGGCTAGTCAACAGGGTGAAGCTGTGAAGGCCAGTCCGCAGTACAGTGAATACAATGGATTACAGAAACATTGATGAACTCCAACCAGACCATTGACTTTGGACAACGGAGATGAAAGGTCACCAATGGCCCACGCTCCACTTGGAGCGAAGGTCCAGGAAGAAGCACGTTTGCTGAGTCAGTTGAAATAATAACACTGAAAAATCACACATATGATTTTATGAATGTTATCAGAGCTGCCATATTTTCAAGGATTGTCTTGGATTAATTGATGATTAATTGAATTACTGTGGAATGGTAACCAACAGGAAGTGTACTTTGCTCTCAATGAACAAAGGGTCAATTGGGGTCATGGCAGCATAGCAACCCTGTAACATAGCCAGTAATTCAGAGCCCTTGACTAAAGATCTAAAATCATTTTCAAATCCATCAGTGTTTAGAACTTAATTAATTAAGCATTCTGGAATGAAAACCTAGTTTCAATAATGATACTTACTCAACTCTAACATAGCTAGAAAACCCAGTCTGGTTCACACGTGTCCTGAAAGGAAGGAAATCTGCTGTTGTTCCTGAGCACGAGTCACCACAGGCAGTCCCAGCCTCTGCCATGGAAACCAGCTTCCCCTCCACTGACCCCATCTACATTTTTCACCACCTCAGGAGAGCAGCCAACATTCTCAAGAACTCCTCCCACCCAGGCCATTCTCTCTTCTCAGCCCCCCTTTCACTGGGCAGAAGGTAGAGAAGCACCAGTACAGCTTCCATCCCGCTGTCGTAAGACCCTTGAATGGACCTCTTGTACAATAAAGATGAACTCTTCATCACTCAGTCCACCTTGTCATGGACCTTGTACTTTATCTGCCTACCTGCACTGCACTTTCTCTGTGACCAGATTCAAGACTAGTTTCCTTTTATTGTGTTTGGAATGATCTGTCTGGATGGCATGCAAAACAAAACTTTTCACTGTACCCCTGTGCATATGGCAATAATAAATCACTACCAATACTGTAATGCTTGAAGCACACTAATCATATTTACCAGGGTGCAATGATATTTCTTCGTTTGGACCATCAAGAATATAGCTTGTCAACTCCTTGAGAACGTTCTGGTTTAAGGACGAGATATTAACATCCTGGATGTGAATAAAGGCTCTACACATTGCTGAAAATCTGATAAATTAAAATTTGTGGAGTCATTAAGTACAGGAGGACACCCAGTCCATGAGTCCCCGCTGATTCCAGGTAGAACAACCACATCCTCATCAACTGCTCTTTCCCCATAACCCTGTAAATTATTCTCCCAAGATAAAATTGTCATGTGATGACACTTTGTTTTGCATTGCAAAAAATATGGGTTCAGTTCAGCACATGTACTGCCATAGCAGAAGGAAAAACAATAACAGAATGCACAATGCAGTGTTACGGTTACAGGGAACCAACAGTGCAAGGCCTCAGTGAGATAGGTTGTGAGACCATCTTATCACACGAAGAAACCATTCAGTACTCCTATAACAGAAGGAGAGAAGCTGCCTTTGAGCTTGGTGGTACATACTTTAAGAATTTTTTATCTTCTACCCAAAGGCAGGGGGAAGAGAGAAAATGTCTGGGGTGGGTGAGATCTTCGGTTATGTTGGCTGATTTACCCGGGCAGCGAGAAGTGTAGACAGTGTCCGTGGAGGAGTGGCTGGTTCCCTTGATGTGTTGAGCTGTGTTCATAACCCTCTGCAGTTTTATCTGGCTTTGGGCAGTTGCCATACAAGCCGTGATTCATTCAGGTAGTATGCTTTCCATGATGCATTGATAACAACCGGTGAGGTTTTTTTAAAGTGTGCCTGCATGCATGCATGCAAGTCTGTGCGTGTGTGTCTGTGTGTGCATGCGTCCGCGATGATGTCTTTTTCATGGCTTTTACAAGGCGCGGAGCGAGAGAGAGACTGTGTGGCACGCCACTCCTCACACAGACATTTTTGCAGCATTTTTCCCTTTATTTTACGAGGTTGAGTTGCGATCTCGACACTCAACCTGGCATGGATGGAAAGCATACTCGGGAGCGGACCCGACTGGTTTCGAACCCGGGGACCTCCGCTCCCAGGTCCGGCGCCGATGTCATTGCGCCACCAGCCGGCCCACAACAACTGGTGAGGTTCAAAGAGGTCATCCCAACTTTTTTTAGCCTGCTGAGAAAGTAGAGGCATTGGTGAGCGTTCTTGGCCATGCTGCCTGCGTGGTTGGACCAGGACGGATTATTGCTGATGTTCACTCCTAGAAATTAAAGCTGTCAATTCTCTGGACTTTAGCACCGTTGATGTAAAAGGGGGAGTGTGCACCACCCTCCTCCTTCAAGCTAGTTATCAGTTGTCTTGTATTGCTGATATTGAGGGAAAGTCTGTTGACATGACACCATGTCACTCAGCTCTGTCTCCTTCCTGTACTCTGACTTATCGTTATTTGAGATATGGCGCACTTTGTGGTATCATCTGCAAACTTGTAGATGGAATTAGAGCAGAAGCTGGCCACACAGTCATGCGTTTATAAGAGGTATAGTAGGGGATTGTGGATGCCACTTTATTAAGCTCCATTGTTGAGAACAATTATGGTGGAAGTATAGATCAAATTTATCTAATTTGAATGTCACAGACCTGGACTTCAGTAGGGAGTAGATCTCATGGTTCATCTCTGGCCTCCAGTTTGGAAACATCCAGATAGACCTCCTTGCTACATAGTCCTCCACACTCTTGCTAATAAAGTCTGTGATGGTGGGGACATACTCATCTCAGCTGGCTGCTGAGTCTTTGGATGACAACCAGTCTACCTACTCAAAGTAGTCGTGTAAAGTTGATCTATTTCCTCAGACCAGCACAGTAGTTCCATTCTGGAAAGGGCTATAAGACTTTTAAAACAAAAGCCTCATGCCATCTTAAAAGTTTCTTCCCCCAGCAGTAAATCTGATCAAACATTCTAATAAGCCCTCCCTCCCCCTCCCCCTCGACCTATTATTCCTGTCACTGCACTGTAAACAGTTGAAACCACTTTTTACAATGTGAAGTACATTGTAAATGCAGACTGGTGTTTATAAACTTATGCATTTATTATTCCATATCTATACTTTAACCTCTAATTTTATTCTTTATATAATTCTTTACTCTTTATCATTATTGAATGTTGTTGTCTTGTTGCATGTCGCACTCTGACCAACACACCACAAAGCTTGGTCGTGTACAACCTTCTGTGATGGATGCTCATTGATCTTCATGGATAAGCAAATAACCATTGAATTTTCTAAAGAGTCTGGAAATGTTTTCACTTTCCTGTCACTGAAGGGAATCTCTGCTGGAAAACTTGCTGGGATCACAAGAAGGGTCCTTCATTGCCCTTCCTGTGGAAGAGGCACACGCTCTCTGAGGAACATCACTTGTCCCTATTGTATTGGAAAGGTGGAAGGAGGGATCAATCCTAGCAGCCTTCACAACTCTCAAGTTAGAGGTCATCAAATATGTTTCATGGCTAAAAATATCCAAGGTCAAAGTCGAGTTTATTGTTATATGGACAAGTACACATATGCACAGGTGCACTGAAAACCTTGCAGCAGCATCACAGGTGCAGATCACCATATATAACAGCATTCACAAGATAATGTAGATTAAAAATAAAATATACACAATTTTACGAGAAAGAACACAAGTATAAAGAAAAAAAAAACAAAGTTCCTGACATGGGTTAATCCAGTATCATGACTACATCTCCTGTAAACTACAGTATATTTCCTTCAGTCATTAAACTGAGCTCCTGCCCATTGCAGATATGCATCATCTTATACCATCTCTTGGTAAACCAATCATTTTAAGGACAAGGCATTCGCAGGTCACAGACTTCCTAAATTAGAAGATGGCTATATGCAGGTTTGTCAGTAGCTCAGAATAAACTTAAAGCATAACTCACCAACTTTATCTGAAAAATGACAAGTAGTACATGGGTAGCATTGTATCATACAGGCTAATGCAATGTTTTACAGTGCCATCTGTAAGATCGGGCTTCAATTTACGCCACTATGTATTTTCCTCATGACCCTGTGGGTTTCCTCTTGATGCTCTGGTTTTCTCCCACGTTCCAAGGATGCTGGGTTAGGGTTAGAGAGTTGTGGGCATGCTATATTGGCACCGGAAGTGAGGCAACACTTGTGAGCTGCCCAGTACGATCCTCACTAATCTGATTTTGACACAAACATTGCACGTCGCACGTAAAGCTAAT
Source organism: Mobula birostris (assembly GCF_030028105.1). Taxonomy (NCBI): domain Eukaryota; kingdom Metazoa; phylum Chordata; class Chondrichthyes; order Myliobatiformes; family Myliobatidae; genus Mobula; species Mobula birostris. The sequence goes on from NC_092371.1 coordinate 121,666,677, forward strand.
CTTTATCTTTATCACTGAAAGTAATAACTGAGCCACGAGTCATTGAGTCAGACAGCACAGAAGCAGGCCCTGTACCCCAACTTGTCCATGCTATCCAAGCTGTCTGCTCAATTGACTGTGTTTGGAAGGTATCACCTTAACTTTTTCAATCTGTGCATGTATCTAAATGTCTTCTAAACAATATAATTGGATTGGCCTCTACCACTTCCTCTGGCAGCTCACTCAAAATATCTTTCACACTGTATGCAAACCTTGCCCCTCAGATCATCTTTAATTTCTTTCCCTCTTACCTTAAACCTAAACTGGGTAAAAAGACTGTGACCAAACAGCTTACCTATGACCTTCATGATCTTATATATTTGATCTAGGGAAAGAGTTGCTAACCTATCCAGTCTCTCCTTAGAACACAAGCCCCCAGAATCCTAGTAACATTCTCACGAATCTTTTCTGAACTCTCTCTGGTTCAATGACAGCCTTCCTGTAGCTGGGTAATTAGAAACGCACACAATACTCCAAGTGCAATCTCACTTACATCTTCTACAGCATAACATGACATCCTAATTCTTATTTTCAATGTCCTGACTGAGAAAGGTAAATACTTTATGTGATAAACCCTTCTTCCCCACTTTCATCATCATTATATGCTGTGTTTATGATGATCATGGTCTTGACCATGATTGTCCTTGGCAAATTTTTCTACAGAAATGGCTTGCCATAGCCTTCTTCTGGGCAGTGTCTTTACAAGATGGGTGACCCCAGCCATTATCAACACTCTACAGAGATTGTCTGCCTGGCATCAGTGGCTGCACACCGAGGACTTGTGATATGCACCAGCTGCTCATACAACCATCCACCACCTGCTCCTATGGCTTCGCGTGACCCTGATCAGGGAACTAAGCAAGTGCTACACCTTACCAAAGGGTGATCTACAACCTAGTGAAGTGAAGACACACTTTACATCTCCTCTGGTAGAGACAATTCTCCACCCCACCACCTGCTATGTAGACACTTTCAATCACGTGCTCCATGTAGTTGCAACACAAGGTCTCTCTGTCCTACATCACTTTTCAGTACACCACCAAGTCCTGCTCTGCACTACCTTCTCAAAATTGAACTAACTGAAGTCTCAATGTTGGAGGCAGTATAATGGAACATGCTACCTAAAAGTAGTCAGTGCATGTTATATTGAATTTGTGAGCTTGTTAGAACGTTGACTTACTTTTGAGAAGTGCTACACAGATTTAAAGCAGGATAAAGTGTAAGTAGCATGGTCTGTTATAGTGTTGGACAGATTTTGTATTCAGTTATTAGAAAGGGATACCTATAGTTGTATGAACATACTATATAGAAATAACCTCACAGATATGTCAAATTTGGTTTTCTTTTGATACTTGCTACATCATCGATCCATGAATTGTAGGACAGATCAATTACATCAAGCCTAGGTGAGGACTGTCAATGAATAGAGGTCATTGAGGAAGAAGCGACAGGAAGCAGATCATATCCAATGCAACAAAAACATTATTCAGTTATTTGGAGAGGGCACCAAAGAAGCAGCAGGAAGTCCAATTCAGTCTTGACCCACACTTCCGTGTTTTACATGACTTCGGCATTTACTGAACGATTATTGTTCATGAGGTTTGTGATGGATGGACCTCGGACAAAGGTAACAATGTGTTTCTTAATGGTTGGGGTCAAAGACAAGCTGCTGAGACATCTGGAAGTACCCTGGAAGCAGACCACCTCAATTCAAAGAACATCATCAGCCATCACTCACAAGCTGAGGGTTCAGACTGTGATATTTCAGATTTAGTTATGACAGACACAGCACACTTGCCTTTACATGAATTTTCAAAGTTTATAGTGACAGAAGAATTCACACAGAACACACCATTACCACATCCCACAATTCAATGCAGTAAAAAGACAGCCATTGCTTCTGAGAGAAGAAAAAGTGCACAGAGATGAACAGCTCAATCTGTTGGCAGTGTCAAAGTTCATTTCTCATGCAGCCCAGCAACAGGAACTGCTGAACTGGAGCAACAGTCTGTTGAATCCCAAAATTCCTACTGCGATAGCAGATGGAGAAGGTAAGAAAAAGACAGGGCAGCTGAAGAGGTGTGATCCTTAAACCAGGATGATATCCAGCCCTGATATCACAAAGAGATGGTGGAAACCTATGGAAGATAGTGGTAATGACCCAGATCCTCTGGAGTGAAGGGTGAGGAGGGTGATACATTCAGTAAGAGAAATGTAATGCCCTGCTCCACATCTTTACTGTTATGCTGTAGGTATTTCATTTAGCAGCTCTGGAAGAACTGCTCTCCTGTTTCTGCTTGGGTTATTGTTGAAGATAAGGATGATGTGGAATGTGTGTCATCCAATTAGCGTGAGGTTTTCTTGGTGAAGGACAATAAGGCTGGACTTGAGGCTTTCATTCGAGAGGAGATGAAGAGAGAAGACACTGGGGAGAACCGGTCATAGCATACGACCGGGTGGGAGACCTGTTTGTTCAAGATGGATTGCGAGCGACGTTTAGAAGGTGGTGTGAGTTTTCACATTAACCAAGGGCCCAGCGCAGGAGTGACAGAGAAGTTCAAGATGAGCTCCAATTTGTGCACTTTTGACGTTTAATTTTCTTTTTGTTATTCTTTACTAACCCTTCAGTTAAGATACTTAAATATAATTCCTTTAATCGTCTGCAGTGTGCCGTCTGTTATTTCGTGGCGATAATTTGTAACAGGGCAGCAAATGACACAGCATCCACACAAACCGATCATGCAGGTGAGAAACTGCTAGAAAATTCAGCAGTCTAATGAACAAGGACACAATTAAAAGAGAGAGAGAATACGGCGCGAGTTGGGACACGAGCTGGGAAGTCACCATGGTAATAGCTCAGAGTGGTTGAGATAACGGATGCTGGAACTTTGGAGGGATTACAAAAAGTTGATCCTTCGGTCTGATAACGGCCGAGGAGACAAGACACAAGAGAACTGCGGAAGCTACCCGACAAACCACCGGTGGAGTTTAAGACCACCACGAGGGTGGAGGCCATGGACCGATTAATTTCGACCCGTGATTACCAGTGCGGGTAAGAGCTTGCCTGTGGGAGTCTGCTGTTGGTGAACCCGTGCCGTGGGTTAGTAGACCGTTCCCTAGAAGGGGCTCTGTCCATCTGTGTCTGTGTGGGGGTCACACGAAGTGACTCTGAAGACTTCGGAAGCAAGAACAACTAAAGCTGCCAACTTGAACATCAACTCAATTAACTCTCTCTCTCTCCATCAATTCAACTCGACGCAACACAAAGTGAACTGAACTGCTTAAACTTACCTGACACCGTAAGACTGATATTTACTTCCTGGACTATTATTTTTTTGTATCCACACACACACTTACAGATATATATAATAGTTTATAACCTGTATTGTATTATTCATTTTAATGATATTAATTCATAGTAATAATAAATATAGTCTTAATTTATAGTAAACCAGACTCCAGGTGTGTTCCATTTCTGCTGGACCTTCTCAACCCGTCACGGGGTTCATGACAGAGGTTTGGCATGGGATCAAGCACACCTCAATCTCGTGAGTTTGGCGGGGCCGGAGGTTGCCTTCCCTAGACTTACACAGCCAAGGAGACCAGTGTGGTTTCAGAAAGATCACAGAGGAGGTTCATTAGACTGAAGAAGATAAAGAGCTCACAGCTGCAGAACAGAGCACCCGGGCACAGTGAACAGCAGCCAATTACGACCAGATCAAGAACTGGTCATCAGGCGAACCAACCTGTGTGAACTTTGTGTTGGAGCATAAATATTGTTAGAGCAAAACACTTATGGAAGTTGTCTGAATCACACGGACTAATGCTTGCATGTTTATTTAGATCTATTGAACACACAACATGGATCCTCTGTTGTGTTGAATGTTGAAAACAGAACACCCTTAAGGCAATATTTAAGAGCTGTATTGTATCTCATGGTGGCATTATTGTGAACACCAGACACTTCCAGGTCAGGGGGTGCCAGAGAGAAGGCTGATCACGAGCAAGCTTCTAGCATGGCAAAGGAAGACATTGAATAGGCAGTCCTTTGTGAATGCTCCACCATCCATCAAGATCACTGATCTTCTACCTCAGCACCATTTTCCTGCACCAACTCCATATACCTCAGTGTCCTTTAATCCAATTTCTAATTGATGTAATTGCTCTAAGAGCTGCCCTAGTCTCCATGGGCTGAATGGTCTTCTATGCCATTGAGAAATATAAAGCAAACATTCCCACTGTTTCATTCCTATATGAAGTATGTGGTGCAGGACACACTATTGCTCTTGAACAAATTGTTTACCAGTAATTTTGCTGGGATTACAATAGGCTGAGTAAAGGCATAAGTAATGGCAACTCGTTAAGATCTTCAAGCCTTCTCTAGTATTTAACAGCATTCTAGTTTTTATTCATTTTTCCAACTGATCCTCATGTCCTAATATTCCCTTAGTATCCAAAAATCTACTGTTATGAGCCCTGAATATGCTCAGTGATATAATGCTCACAGTTCTCTGGGATGCAGAATCACAAAGATTTACCATCAGCTGCATAAAGATATTTTTCCTCAACTTAACTCTAAATGGTCAAACCCTGAATTGAGACCATCTCATTAAGTCCAGAATTAGAGGTTTGCAGAGACAGGGCTTATTTTCATTTACTTTTAACTGGAAACAAAAAAAAATAAAAGCAGAGACAGAGGTGAAGCGAGTGGAATTGCTCACAGTTCAAGGCATCGATAGTTGATCCTGACTTCTGTAACTCTCTTGTAGAGTTTGCATGTCCTCTCTGTGGGCTTCCCCCAAGTTCCCTCCCACATCCTCAAGGAGTCCAGTTTGGTAGGTCGATCGACCACTCTAACTTGCCCGTGGTGAGCAGACGAGCAATAGAATTGAGGGAGAGATGATGGGAACATGGGGAGAATAAAATGGGATGAGTTTAGAACGAATGTAACTGGGTGTTTCATGATCCACATGAAGTAGACGGGCCAAAGAGCCTGTTTTGATGCTATCTGATTCTATGACCCTGGAGGGTTGTATGACTGGAGCATATGTTACCAATGAAGGGTGTGGAGAACTTTGCTTAACTGGCTTGAGGTTACCTGATCTAATGCTAGGTTCCAATAATAGGAATCTCATAATCAATAGAGAGAGCACGTACAATTTATTACAGGTCAAAATTCTCTGGTCCAGGAATTCCCATGGTCTGGTAACTCCCGAGGTCTGGTATGTCTTGAATCTGTAGTACAAATCCATACTAATTAATCAATTCTAACTAAAATCAAAAATTAACTAAATTCTGTATTGTTTGTACTGGTAGGTAAAGCAGAAGTTAACTTGGTTTTATGGACAATTCTCAGAACCCTTACACAATCCAGGGAGTGTCTACACTTAGCTCCTGTTGTGTTTATTCCTGAGGGAGAGTGCAGAGGAAACACTAGCACGCAGCTTTCAGGCTATTCAACTGAACTTTATTGATACTCTGCTTGCACGACATGTGAGATCCTCCCATGTGGGAGCGGCTGACTGAGTGGCATAAGATTAACCCAAAAACCATCACAACAGTTCCTATGCTTGGAGGAAGATGATCAGAGGGCAATTTTGGTAGTTTAGCATTTTTTGTTGTCTGGTACTAGTCAGGTCCCAACGGTGCTAGGATAATGAGTTTCAACTTGTAGTCAATATGTTAATTATAACCGTGTCCTATTGATAATTTTTTTACAGTACATACTAAGAGAATCAAGAGGAATGAGGATAGTCAGAGAAGTGACACAGAGATAAAATATCAGCTACAATCTCATTGAATGACAGATCATTCATGATAATGCCAGACTCCAGCTTCTATTTCTTACTTTCTTTGTTATCTGACCATATACTTGCACTATACCTGAGACTGGAACTGTGTTAGACGGTGCCCTTTCCGTGCAAGTCACTTCACTGCCAAAATCCTGGTTAAAAGATCAGATGCAACTTATTAGTTGACAATACAAAGAAATGTATCAATTTAATTGTGCAAATTATGGTGAAGGTGCAAGAACAGATGGTGCTTGACATCCAGAAGATTTATGAAATTGTCTTCTCTAATAATTCTGGATATGACTGGGCCAGAACTCCCTGATGGAAACTCATATCTGAAAGTTCAACACTCGGCAATAGCAAAGCTGCAGAGAGCAGTCTTGCAATGCAAAAGAGAAACAAGATAAGTGTGGTGTGTATTGCAAAAAAAAGATGCTCAATATCTTTGGGTGGAGATGAATAGAATTGACCAAGAATTGAGAAGGGAGGGAGGAAGACAACAAAGGAACAAGTTGTGAAGGCAAGTTTCCTCTTGTGCTTTTTTACAGTTGTACAGAAAGTGAGTAAAACCACATCTCAAGTCTTATGCATATCTTGGTCACTTTACCAGAAAAATAATGCAGTAGCACAAAGGGTATGCACCAGGAAAAGGTGGGTTGAGATGCTGAATGGGTTGGGTCTCTGTTTTTTGGAGTTCAGAAGAATGAAGTGTGCTCCTTTTCAGATGGGTATTTGTGTAAAGGGCTTGACAGGGTTAATGTTGGATGTTTGCACCAGTGGGAGAGTCTCAAAGGATAGATCTAGTTACAAGTTAAGGCACCTGTTATTTAAAATGGAAATGTATACAAAACTTTTTTTTTGAAGAGTAAAGACAATTTCTGAAATTCTTTATCCCAGAAGATTGTGAAAGTTAGATCATTAGAAATATTCATGGTAGAGCTACAGTAAGAAAAAAACAACTCATTTCATGAGAGTGAGTGCTGATAAACCTGATTCTGATATTGTGGACTGAGGGTGGGAACGAGGCAGGGAGAGGGGAATCATGGTTGGGAAAAGGGGGAGGGAGCAGGAAGCAGCAGAGACACATTCTATAATGATTAATAAACCAATTGTTTGGAATCAAATGACCTTGCCCGATATCTCAGCGCTGAGTGTATCTGCACCTGCATCATCTCCCGCCCCTGGCAATCCGTCTCTGCCACTTGTCCCACACCCCTCCCGCGGTACTCCACCCTCACCATTACCAACATTGTTTGCCCCCTCCAGACTTACGAACCCGCACTCCGCTCCATGTTGACAAATACTGACCTGTGCAAGAGTCTTGGGCACCCGAGTTATATACGGTATACTGTATGTGCCTAAGACTTCTGCACAGTGAAATTCTATACATTAATAATATACATTATTAAAAGATCAGGAAGTTCTATGGGGAACTGGTGTAGAAGAGTAATTGAGATCACCCAAGTTCATATTGAATGGCAGAACAGGCTTGATGGGAATACTGACCTACTCCTGTTGCTATTTTCTTGTATTCCTTACCTTCCAGCCTGAGCTTCTGGCCTCTCCTTGCAGGTTCAGTCCATAGTTGCTATTCTGATAAGTGAAGAGGTAGGGCCTTTCCTTAGGGAGTCAGCAGACGGTAGTGAGTTAAGGCAATTCAATACTACAGTTTATACTGTAAATATAAGTTGCTGGCCATGAGACAAATAATTTGACAGCACAGAAACATATTTACTATCTGAAAACAGAAGGCACTATTGGTCTGATCTTACCTTGGTTGGGCAATGCAATCGAGGGGCTGCTGGTGATAATTTAAGGACTGTGTTTTTCTGCCCAGTGGGTTCGAGCTGTGAAGAGGAAGATAGAGAGAGAGATGTGATGTTCAGTGCCAATCTCACTGAACAGGACAGTGGCACAACTGGCAGAGCTGCTGCCTCTCTGTGCCAGAGAGCTGGCTTCCATCCTGACCTCTGGTGCTGTCTGTGTGGAGTTTGCATGTTCTCCCCGTGACAATGTGAGTTTCCTCTGGGTACATCAGTACCCCCTCCCACCTCCCAAAAATGTACAGGTAGGTAGATTAATTGGCTACTGTAACTTGCCCAGATTACAGGGATAGCATCCAGGAAGATTTAATAGGAATGGGGGGAGAATAAGATGGGATTTGGGTAGGACTGGTAACGGTGGACACTTGATAGCTGGAATAGAGTTGATTGGTTGAAGGACCTGTTTCCTTACTCTATGAGTCTATGATCGATTGTCCCCAGAATTGTCCCCCAGCACCGCCTCTGACCTTAGCAATAATCTAGCACAGATATAACATAAGCACAAGAGATTCTGCCAATGCTTTAAATCCAGAGCAAAACACACAACATGCTGGGGGAACTCGGAAGGTCAGGCAGCATCAATGGAAGTGAACAAACAAATGACGTTTTGTGCTGAGACCCTTCTTCAGGACTGATAATATTCAGTTGAACACCACCCCCCCGCCCCTTAAGCAACACATCAGGGTCTATTTACAGTGGCCAGTTAAACAACCAACCAGCATGTCTTTGGGATGTTGGAGGAAACTGAATCAGCAAGGAAAATCCACACAGACACAGGGAGAAAGTGTAAACTCCACACAGTTTTTTCCCCTCTGTTATTATGTATTATTATTGTACTGCTGCTGCAAAGACAACAAATTTCACTATATACATGCCGGTGATGTTAAACCCGATTCTGATTCAGGGGGCAGTTTTGAATCTGGCTCACTGGAGCCAGAAGGCAGCAGCTCCACTAGTCGTGAGAACAAATGAAAGGTGAAAAATTGAAAAAAAAAGTGCAGATGCCAAAAATCTGATATAAAAAAAACTGGAAGCATTCACCACGTCAGGCAATGTCTGTGAAAAGAGCAACAGGTAATGTTTCAGGGCTGAGATCCTTCATCAAAACCAGGAATGAGGGACTACTAGTTAACTTTTAGTGGCAGAGGTGGGAGAGGAAGGGGTAAAGTGAAGGGAATATCTTAGAGATGAAATAAATTCATGTAGCTGTTAGAATTAGACTGTACTTTGTCTGTGTAATGTGTTACTAATAGCGGGGCTGTTAGGCACGTCCAACAGGCCAGACTTTACTAACAGTGTACTAATTATGTGCAATTTATGCTTTCTTCTGTTTATATGATGCTGCTGCAAATCAGTTTTTCATTGCACCCTTGCAAACACATACAGTAATTGTGCATAAGCTCAACTTTGACTGAAAACAGCTGAGTCAAAAAAGATGACAGGATAGAAATGGCCAGTTCCGGTACGCACAGAAAGAGAGAGAGTTATCAAAGGGTGGAGGATTTGGCATTTACCCTAGAAGGCTGCGTGTTAGGACCATTGCTGTGTAGGGCATATGTGTTTAGTCAGCAGGACTGACTCTAATTTTCTGGTTGCTGTTCCTTTAATTCCCTGCCCTGCTCCCTCTTTCGACCTGTGTGTGGCTCCTGCACTATTCCAACTAACCTGCTTTCTTTCTTTCCCCTGTTCTGATGAAGGGTCTTGGACCCAAAACATTAACTCTTCCTCCCTCTCCATGGAACTACCTGGCCTGCTGAGCTTTCCAGTATTTTCTGTTTCGTGGTCTCAGTCTGAAGCATTGACTGTTTGTTCATTTCTGTAGGTGCTTCCTGACCTGCTGGGCTCCTCCAGCATTTTGTGTTTGTGTTGCTTTTTTCAGTATTTTCTGTTTCTATACACCTTGTCCATAAAAGGGATTTTTAAAAATATATTGCTGATCTGGAGGAGCTCAACAGGTCAGGCAGAACCTATGGAGGGGGATAAACAGTCGACATTTCGGGTCGAGACCCAACGAAGGATTTTGTGTACGTTGCCCTGGATTTCCAGCATCCGCGGAATCTCTTGTGTTTATATTTTTAGAGCTTACTTTTTAAATATTTAATAAATTGATATTTACTTATTGTTTAATTGACTTTCAATAATCTCTGAATGCTTTTGAGGCTCTAGAGAGATTCAAGGGGCTTCATCCGTTTGACAGGGAAGTTGGGCGGTGGGGTGTGATTCATGGGTCTGTGAGCAGTTAGCGTATTTGTTGGTGGAGTATAGGTGTGGTCTCAAGCCGGTCATTGTGCTGGCCTCGTTGTTTTGGACTGGACATGGATTTCAAAGAGCTGGTCATCACTGGTCCATCACGGTAGAGTTTGTTCATCTATGATGGTGACAAGAGCATCGAAAAGCTGCCTGTAGCGAGAGCCTGATGCTTCAGGTAGCCATCTTCCATCAGGGTTTGGAACTGATCCAGTCTGAAGGAAACTCAGCAAATGCATCATTATCTAAAGCATCATGCCAGTCTGAATTTCCAACCTCTCTTCCAAAGGACTCATGGAAACTCAGGGATATGCGGAGCAGGCTTGTCGTGTAATGGCATCCACACCAGACTTTGAGGCTAGTGGTCCCGGGTTCGAATCCAGCTGGTTCCTTGCACGCTTTCCAACTGTGCTAGGTTGAGCGCGAGCTAGCTAATTGACCTCAAAAAAACAGACAAAAATGCCAATGAAATGGCAAGGTTGCCGCCTGATGTGCCCCAAGGCATGGAAAGGAACAACAAAAAGGCGGCATATGTAGCAGAGGGAGAGAAATGGAGTTAAGGACAGGCCAGCTATGATCTAATGGGATGATTTGTATTTTGATAGCCTTCTGCTGCAGACATTGTTCCTGCAATAGTAGCAACAACAGAGACAGTTCTGGGAGTTGGCTACAAATTTGGGAACTGCTTCCCCTGGAAAACTATGGATCCTTCCCCACACGTGCTCTGGTGGTTCAAGAGGGCAGCTTATCACCACCTCATTAAAGGCAATCGGGGATGGGCAATAAATTTTGGCTTTGTCAGTTTGCTACCATCCAGAGAAAAATAAATGAGGATTGCTGACGGCAATAAATGGGACAGTCACAGTGATGAAAGTGAAGATAGCAGCAAAGGCCAACGATATATGGCTATCAGAATATCACTGCAGCAATTAACAACATTACCAGAGACAGGCAGATCCAACACGATTATAACATTAAAGTCCAAGATAGTACAAGTGTTTCTGCCAGGAGCACCACAACCTTGTAATGATTTGGAGGCCTGCGTGCCACAGTGACCCAGAGAGCTTTGTTGCCTGAGTCAGGATTTATGCTCTGGCCTTTGGTAGACACACCCACGCCAAACAGTTCAAAGGACAGAGGCCAGACTAAGAGTAGTGCAGGTTCAGGGGTTCAGCTCAGGGCTAACAACCCTGACTGGTAAAACAAAACTGTTACAGAAACAGCAGTGAAGAATCCTTCTGCATCTGAGTGGCCAAGGGCTGAAAGAAGGAAGAAATTCATTGCTGCCCTAAATGCCAACAGCATAATGGGCAGTAAGTAAGTAAAAGTGCATGAGTTAATTGGGGCACATTGGGATCAATACATTTTGGCCCAATTAATAGACGCCCCAATTAGCCAAAGTTTCACGGAAATAGTTTAAAAGGTATAGCAAAGATAACCTACCATTTAACTGAGTGACAAATTATGTATTTAAATGAAATGGAACACTACCAATACTACCACGGTGCTATAAAACTGTGTATTAACGGGCCGCCTGGTGGCGCAACGACATCGGCGCCGGACCTGGGAGGGTCCTGGGTTCGAAACTAGCCGTGTCCGCCCCCGAGTACACTTTCCATCCGTGCCGGGTTGAGTGTCGAGAACGCAACTTGACCTCATAAGATAAAGTGAAAATACTGCGAAAATGTCTGTGTGAGGAGTGGCACGCCACACAGTCTCTCTCTCGCTCTGCACTTTGTAAAAGCCAAGAAAAAGACATCATGATGGATGCACGCATGGACACGCAGACACACGCGCACAGACTCGCACAAAGGCACACGCCAAAATCAACTGTATTATAGTTATCGACAGAAGAATTAATCCAGTGTACGCTGCTATGTTCTTTTGATTGACTGTAAATAAAAAAAATCAGCGCAGACATTGAGCATAGGGAGTGAGTTGCCTTCATAGAATGCTGTCAATGGTTGCAGCCTCCAAATCTTTATTTTCATTGTAACATTCAAGATGATTGTCCATACCTTCAAATTTTTCATGGTTCCTAGCTTGTTGAAATAGTGAAATCATTTCATTTTCACTTACAGCCATTTCTGGCATCTCCAAACCTGAAATGTTTGAGCAAATCAGTTCTGAATTGTGAACGCAGCAGGCCAGGCAGCATCTCTAGGAAGAGGTACAGTCGACGTTTCGGGCCATTTCACTGAAAGGACGCAGACTGGGAGATCGTTTCGCTGAAAGGTGCAGACTGGGAGATCATTTCGCTGAACATCTATGCTCTGTCCGCCAGAGAAAGCAGGATCTCCCAGTGGCCACACATTTTAATTCCACGTCCCATTCCCATTCCGGTATGTCTATCCACGGCCTCCTCTACTGTAAAGATGAAGCCACACTCAGGTTGGAGGAACAACACCTTATATTCCGTCTGGGTAGCCTCCAACCTGATGGCATGAACATCAACTTCTCTAACTTCCGCTAATGCCCCACCTCTCCCTCGTACCCCATCCGTTATTTATTTATTTTTATACACACATTCTTTTTCTCTCTCTCCTTTTTCTCCCTCTGTCCCTCTCACTATACCCCTTGCCCATCTTCTGGGCTTCCCCCTCCCCCTTTCTTTCTCCCTAGGCCTCCTGTCCCGTGATCCTCTCATATCACTTTTGCCTATCACCTGTCCAGCTCTTGGCTCCATCCCTCCCCCTCCTCTTATCATTTTAGATCTCCCCCTCCCCCTCTCAAATCTCTTACTAGCTCTTCTTTCAGTTAATCCTGACGAAGGGTCTCGGCCTGAAACGTCGACTGTACCTCTTCCTAGAGATGCTGCCTGGCCTGCTGCGTTCACCAACAACTTTTATGTGCGTTGCCTGAATTGTCTTACTGCTTACTTCTCACCAAATATGAGTGACAGAAATCCCTATTTTTTGAACATAAGCACACGCAACTGACACCATTTAAAAACTGTTTGCTCTAAACTCGGTGTAGTGCCTAACAGCTGCACAATTGCACGTGTTTGATGCAAGTTAGGAACTGTTCAGCAACAGTCTCGTGCTCCATTTAGGCAGCACAGTGTCCCAAATAAATGAAGAGAATCCTGGCTATTTTACTGATTAGTTTTTGTTCTCTAAGAGTCGTCCCAAATAAGCAGCTTCCCCGAATAACCAACAGCCCAATTAACCAGAATCCGCTGCATTTGCCCTTTGGCCATCTTCACTAGAATAAAGAAAAATTGTTTCATGATCGAATTTGGTGTTTCTGGGATCTTGTTGAGCCTAATTTGCCTGATGCATTCCCTGCGTTCCCTGCACTGCACAATTCAGCAGCTCGAAAGGGATTGAGGATATTCAGAGATGATAAACTGACCTGCATGTGCGCAATAGATTCTTAGTTCCCATTTCATCTAATACTGTTTCTTGGGTTGATAAGATCAACAATATCACCGTATTAATCACTGTCTCTGAAGAAATCATTTTCTGGGTTTCAGCGGGTGATCCTTGTTACAGAATGGCATAGGATCCTGATTTATGCCAGTCTCGTGTATAGCCTTTATCAGAATTGGAATCTCGTTCATTTTGTTTTCAAATTAAACAGGTCTGCAAACACCCAAAGAATTTACCCTTTGATCTGAACAAGTCACTGCCTTCCATCACGAGGAAGAAACACAAGGACAGATAACAGTAAACAGCTCATCTATTAACAATTATCTTATCCAAAGTATCTCAGATTGAGATTAAAAAAAACAAGAGAAAATCTGCAGATGCTGGAAATCCAAACAACACACACACACGCACACACACACACACACACGCACACACACACACGCACACACACACACACACACACACACACACACACACACACACACACACACACAAAATGCTGGAGGGGCACAGCAGGCTAGGCAGCATCTATGGAAAAGAGTGAAAGAGTGCAGTCGATATCTCGGGCCGAGACCTTTCAGCACAACTGGAGAGAAAAAGATGAGGAGTCAAGTTAAAAGGTGGGGGAGGAGAGGGAGTAACACAAGGTGATAGGTGAACCCAGGAGGGGGAGGGGTGAAGTATAGAGCCGGGAAATTGATTGGTGAAAGAGATACCAGGCCTCCCACCACTGACAGGGATAGGGTTCCTTTTGTCTTTACCTACCATCCCACCAGCCTCCGCGTCTGACGCATAATTCTCCAGAACTTCCACCATCTCCAATGGGATCCCAACACCAAGCATACCTTTTCCTTCCCCCCACCTCCACTTTCTGCTTTTCCCTACGTGATTCCCTTGTCCATTCATCCCCCCACCCCCGATCTCACTCCTGGAACTTATCCTTGCAAGCAGAACAAGTGCTTCACCTGCACCTACACCTCCTCCCTCACTGCCATTCAGGGCCCCAAACGTTCCTTCCAGGTGAGGCGACACTTCACCTGTCAGTCTGTTGGGGTCATATACTGTATCTGATGCTGCAGGTGTGGCCTTCTGTATATTGGTGAGACCCGACGAAGATTGGGAGACCACTTCACCAAGCACATACTCTCCGTTTACCAGAAAAAGCAGGATCTCCCAGTAGTCACCCATTTTAATTCCACTTCGCATTCCCATTCCGATATGGCCTCCTCTACTGTTGTGATGAAGCCACACTCAGGTTGGAGGAACAACACCTTATATCCTGTCTGGGTAGCCTCCAACCTGATGGCATGAACATTGACTTCTCTAACTTCCGGTAATGGCCCCCCCACCCCTCTCCTTCACCGTTCCCCATCCCCTTTTTCCACTCTCACCTTATCTCCTTTGCTGCCTATCGCCTCCCTCTGGTGCTCCTCCCTCCTTTTCTTTCTTCCATAGCCTTCTGTCCATGGTCTATCAGGCTCCCCCTTCTCCAGCCCCGTATCTCCTTCACCAATCAACCTCCCAGCTCTTTACTTCAGCCTTCCCTCTCCTGGTTTCACCCATCACCCCTCCCCTCCCCCCTCCTTTTAACTCTACTCCTCAACATTTTTTTCCAGTCCTGCTGCAGGGTCTTGGCCTGAAATGTCTACTGTACTCTTTACAATAGAAGCTGCCTGGCCTGCTGAGTTCCTCCAGTAGTCTGTGTGTGTGTTGCTTGGATTGTGATAACTTTGTTTAATTTTTTATTAGAAAGAGCAGTGTAGAAGGCCAATGAACCCAAAATATGCAGGAATGTAAATAAAAAGTGTGAATTTTCCAAATCACTGCTGAAGTGCTTCTCAAGAAAAGGAGATTTGGTTTAATCAGGATGGGCTGCAAAGATTGGAGAACAGCAGCCAGTTAATGAACTGCTTTGGATTTTTAGATGTGCTGAGATGTTCCAATGAGGGTATTATGGCAATAGACAATAGGTGCACCAGTAGGCCATTCGGCCCTTCGAGCCAGCACCGCCATTCACTGTGACCATGGCTGATCATCCACTATCAGTATCCAGTTCCTGCCTTATCCCCATAACCTTTGATACCGCTATCTTTAAGAGCTCTATCCATCTCTTTCTTGAAAGCATCCAGAGACTTGGGCTCCACTGCCTTCTGGGGCAGAGCATTCCATATATCCACCACTCTCTGGGTGAAAAAGTTTTTCCTCAACTCCGTTCTAAATGGCCTATCCCTAATTCTTAAACTGTGGCCTCTGGTTCTGGCTTCACCCATCAACGGGAACATTCTTCCTGCCTCCAGCGTGTCCAATCCCTTAATAATCTTATATGTTTCAATAAGATCCCCTCTCAGCCTTCTGAATTCCAGTGTATACAAGCCCAGTCGCTCCAATCTTTCGACATATGACAGTCCCGCCATCCCGGGAATTAACCTTGTGAACCTACGCTGCACTCCCTCAATAGCTAGAATGTCCTTCCTCAAATTTGGAGACCAAAACTGCACACAGTACTCCAGGTGTGGTCTCACCAGGGCCCTGTACAACTGCAGAAGGACCTCTTTGCTCTTATACTCAATTCCCCTTGTTATGAAGGCCAGCATGCCATTAGCTTTCTTCACTGCCTGCTGTATTTGCATGCTTGCTTTCAGTGACTGATGTACAAGAACACCTAGATCTCGTTGTGCTTCCCCTTTTCCTAACTTGACACCATTTAGATAATAATCTGCCTTCCTGTTCTTACCACCAAAGTGGATAACCTCACACTTATCCACATTAAACTGCATCTACCACGCATCTGCCTACTCACCCAGCCTGTCCAAGCCACCCTGCATTCTCATAACATCCTTCTCACATTTCACACTGTCACCTAACTTTGTGTCATTGGCAAATTTGCTAATGTTACTTTTAATTCTCTCATCTAAATCATTAATATATATTGTAAACAGCTGTGGTCCCAGCACTGAACCCTACGGTACCCCACTGGTCACCGCCTGCCATTTCGAAAGGGACCCGTTAATCGCTACTCTTTGTTTTCTGTCAGCCAGCCAATTTTCAATCCATGTCAGTACTCTGCCCCCAATACCACGTGCCCTAATTTTGCCCACTAATCTCCTATATGGAACTTTATCAAAGGCTTTCTGAAAGTCCAGGTACACTACATCCACTGGCTCTCCCTTGTCCATTTTCATAGTTACATCCTCAAAAAATTCCAGAAGATTAGTCAAGCATGATTTCCCCTTTGTAAATCCATGCTGACTCGGACGAATCCTGTTACTGCTATCCAGATGTGTCGTAATTTCATCTTTTATAATTGACTCCAGCATCTTTCCCACCATTGACGTCAGGCTAACCAGTCTATCATTCCCTGTTTTCTCTCTTCCTCCCTTCTTGAAGAGAGGGACAACATTAGCCACCTTCCAATCCACAGGAACTGATCCTGAATCTATAGAACATTGGAAAATGATTACCAAAGCGTTCACGATTTCTAAAGCCACCTCCTTAAGTACCCTGGGATGCAGACCATCAGGTCCCGGGGACGTATCAGCCTTCAGACCCGACAGCCCATCCAACACCATTTCCTGCCTAATATAAATTTCCTTCAATTCATCCATTACCCTAGGTCTTTTGGCCACTATTACATCTGGGAGATTGTTTGTGTCTTCCCTAGTGAAGACAGATCCAAAGTACCTGTTCAACTCCTCTGCCATTTCCTTGTTCCCCATAATAAATTCACCCGTTTCTGTCTTCAAGGGCCCAATTTTGGTCTTAACTATTTTTTTCCTTTTCACATACCTAAAGAAGCTTTTACTATCCTCCTTTATATTCTTGGCTAGTTTACCTTTGTACCTCATTTTTTCTCCGCGTACTGCCTTTTTAGTTACCTTCTGTTGTTCTTTAAAAGTTTCCCAATCCTCCGGCTTCCCACTCGTCTTTGCTATGTTATACTTCTTTTCTTTTATTTTTATACTGTCCATTACCTCCCTTGTCAGCTACAGCCTCCCCTTACTCCCCCTAGGATCTTTCTTCCTCTTTGGAATGAACCAATCCTGCACCTTCCGCATTATTCCCAGAAACACTTGCTATTGCTGTTCCACTGTCATCCCTGCTAGGGTATTGTTCCATTGAACTCTGGCCAGCTCCTCCCTCACAGCACCATAGTTCCCTTTGTTCATCTGTAATACTGACACTTCCGAGTTTCCCTTCTCCCTCTCAAATTGTAGATTAAAACTTATCATATTATGGTCGCTACCTCCTAATGGGTCCTTTACCTCGAGGTCCCTGATCAAATCTGGTTCATTGCACAACACTAAATCTAGAATTGCATTCTCTCTGGTAGGCTCCAGTACAAGCTGTTCTAAGAATCCATCTCAGAGGGACTCCACAAACTCCCTTTTTTGGGGTCCAGTACCAACCTGATTCCTCCAGTCTACCTGCATGTCGAAGTCCCCCATAACAACTGTAGCATTACCTTTGCGACATGCCAATTTTAACTCTTGATTCAACTTACACCCTACATCCAGACTACTGTTTGGGGGCCTGTAGATAACTCCCATTAGGGTCTTTCTACCCTTAGAATTTCTCAGTTCTATACATACTGACTCTACGTCTCCTGATTCTATGTCCCCCCTCGCAAGGGACTGAACATCATTCCTCACCAACAGAGCCACCCCAACCCCTCTGTCCATCAGTCTGTCCTTTCGATAGGACGTATATCCTTGTATATTCATTTCCCAGGCCCTGTCCACTTGAAGCCATGTCTCTGTTATTCCCACAACATCATACTTACCAACTTCCAACTGTGCTTCAAGCTCCTCTACTTTATTTCTTATACTCCATGCATTCATATATAATACTTTTAATTCATTACTCCCCTCACCTCCCATATCAATTCCTATTTCACTTGGCCATACTGTATGATCCCTTCTTGAGCTTTCTGCTCTGTTGATTCTGCTGTCTTTCTTAACTTTTCTTATTCTCACTTTCCCTTTATCTCCATCCTTATGTTTTCAGTTCATCCCCTACCCCCACTACTTAGTTTAAACACACCCGTGTTGCAGAGGCAAACCTGCCTGCCAGAATGTTGGTGCCCCGCTTGACAACTATATTGAGATACATTGAGCCAGTGGGTAGAAACTTTGCAAACTGAGTTTAAAAGTGAGCTATGCACCTTGGCAAGGAGAATTATAAAGGCAGGACATATCTACTTGAAGGAAGATTGCAGCTGAGAGAAGTACAAAGAGATCTATGTCTTTCCTATGCACAGATAACAAAAAGTTAGCTTGCAGATGCCTCAACTGGAAAAGAAGGCAATTAGCATTCAGCCTTTATTACAAGTTGGTTGGTGTTTTGAAATAGCGAAGAATTGTTACAATTGTACAGTGTGTTGGTGTGACCAGGCATAACTTTGGTCCCCTAATTTAAAGGAGGATATATTGGCAATGGTTGCAATCCAGAAGAGATTCACCAGGCCAGTTCATGGGCTGATAGGGCTGTACTATCATGATCAGCTAAAGAAATTAGACATGTTCTTCAGCATTACGAAGAATGAGAGAGTGATCTTAATGATGCATGAAAGATCACGAGTGGCTGGTAGGAGTATATATCTCAAATATAGGGACTCATTTACATCGTTGAGAGTGAATTGAGCAGCTGCATCTCTGTCTGGTACAGGAATTGCAAAGCATCTGTCAACAAATGATTGTGAGGACTGTTGAGAGGATCATTGAGGGTTCTCTTCCACCCTTCAGAGATATTTATTAGAATTGCTGCATATGCTAGGCCCTTGGCATCGTCAAGGATGCCTCTCATCTGTCCCATAATCGCTTTGACCCCCTACCATCAGGCAATGGGTACAGTAGTATTAGGACAAGAACTTTTAGGATGGAAACAACTTCTCCCAACAGGCCGTGAGACTACTAAACTCTGCCACCACCTAGATCTCATCACTTATGAAGTGCCAAAAGTGTTGTACTGTTAACTTTTGACTTATGTTATAAATGCCCCTTATACTAAATGTCAATCTTCTAGAGTATATTAATGTATTTGTGGTAATATTACTTTATGTGTTGTGTGAGAGTATTATGTACTGCATTGTGCACCTTGGTCCCGAAGAATGATGTTTGGTGGCATATATGCATACAGTTGAATGAAAATAAACTTGAATTTGAACTTGAAGATTATTAGCAATCATGTGAAATTGAGGTGAAGAGGAACTAATATTCTCAGAGGCTTGTGAACATTAAGAATTCTTTACTCCAGAGAGTTCTGGAGGCTGGATCATTAAGAGTACTTAGAGAGGAAGTTACATTTTTTGAAAGATCAGAGAATTTAGTTAGGTGGAACTGATTCTGCACAGAAAATGTTCTACACACCATATTATTCCAAAGTCCACTGGCTAAAAGGGTGCGGCTCTTGAAACTGAAATGGAGGCCATCCTGCGATAAGTAACTGGGATCAGCTTTGCCACTCTGCAAGGAAAGTTAAACACAGAGTAGATATACTGTATGTAAGATACATGTGGTCAAGACAACATGAAACAAACAATTCTACACATTTAGACATATGCTATCCATAAACTTGTTTAGATTCCAGTTTGCAGTCACTGCTGGATAGATAATATTTTATTATTCTGCACAACAGTTATTAGACTTGAACCTTCAGGCTGTTGAACCAGAGGGGATAACTTCACTCAACTTCGCTCGCCCCATCACTGAACAGTTCCCACTATCTCTGGACTCACTTTCAAAGACTCTTCATCTCACGTTCTCAATATTTATTGCTTGATTATTTATTACTATTTCTTTCCTTTTGTATTTGCACAATGTGTTGTCTTTTGCACATTGGTTGAATGGCCAAGTTGGTGCGGTCTTTCATTGATTATATTATGATTATTAATCTGTGATGGATTTATTGAATATACCCACAAGAATGAACCTCAGGGTTGTATATGGTAATATATGTACTTTGAGAATAAATTTACTTTGAACTTTGAAATATAAATTCTTTGAACCCCTCGATTAGATTCCAGTCTGTAATCAGTCCTACATTTTTCTCATTCTGGTACAAACCACCAGAACCCCTCGACTGGATTCCAGCCTGTCGTCACTCCTAGTTCAGAACACATTACTTGACTTTCCACACACTCAGTATCCAGCCCCTCCAAGTCCCATGGTCTGTAGCTGCGTTATTTAATACTTTTTGTAAGGTCATGAAGTTTATGACAATAGCAGCTTCCTTGCCGTAGAACTTACAGCATTGAGGACCAACAAGTTCAAACAATGACTATTATCTTTGTCCCAAGTTGTAGCCATCCTACTGACTTGTGGTACATGTCCTTTCCCATCACTGTCAATGTCATGGGAATCCCCAGCATCCTGCTGGAGCATCGTCACCTGGGATTGACAATCTGCCGCAAGCACTCAATGGGCCAGTCAACATTTGCGAGGGAAAGGCATCAGGACCCTGCATGCAGGGTTTTTGACTGCTGAGCTCCTCCAGCAGGCCGTTTGTTGCTCCAGAATACAGCGTCTGCAGTTTCTTGTGTCTCTATCAACCAATGTTCTTTTGTGCCTGAGATGCCATGGAGAACAATAACTCTTTCCTCATAGGGCCAGAAGCCAATTGGCAGAAGAACAACCTTCCCATGGGCAAGCAGCAGCCACTGGGATCAGATGAAGGCGTCTGTTTCACCACAGTCAGGCCAGGTGTCACTACTTTATTTCCAAACAACACATTGCAACATATTCTTGTCACAAACAAGAGAAAACCTACAGATGCTAGAAATCCAAGCAACACAGGCAAAATGCTGGAGGAACTCAGCAGGCCAGGCAGCATCTATGGGAAAGTGTGCAGTCGTCTTTTTGGGCTGAGACCCCTCAGCAGTCCTGGCCTGTTCAGTTCCTCCAGCATTTTGTGCGTGTTAACATATTCTTGTCTCTGTTTCTGTCTGTCTGTCTCTTTGACTCTCTCTTCCCCTCACTCAGTCCCTCTCAGCAAGATTGGTAAGAATTCCACACTTTGAGCTTCTCCCACGTGGTCTATGCACTCCACCTACCCTGCCTGCCTCTCCATGGATACTGGAGCCACCTGAATTAATAAACTTACCACAGTGAGCGGAAGCTCCAAGTTCCTGAGGAAGGGTTGCAGAACCACCGTGTAATCCCCGCGCTTGTCATAGATCCCGGAGTACACCAGTTCCCGAACGGCATTCTATAACAAGAACCATACCAATGTCTTAATGCCTGCTTCATTGAAAGAAAGCCCATTTGTCTTTTTTTTTATGGTCACTCTGTCACCTTGGTGTGCTGTTCCGCTGACATCTATTCCACCAGATCAATCTAAGTCAAGACCGAGCACTGGTTTTAAACACACAAACACACACACGGAAACAGAAAGACACACACAACTAGACAGAAAAGGTGTATGCATATCAAACAAAATATACAAAAATGTAAGAAATATATATGCACACACACATTGAACACACACAGACATGCAGATATATGAAAGATATACACATAGACATAATGATACACACATATATATGAGACAGCCTCAATGAAGTCTCACACATGCATGTACGTACTGTATTTACAAATACACGTAGCTGTACACAACAAACACTCAAAGCCTTTCCACTATCTACAAGGCAGAATATAGGAACGTGATAGAGAATTCCTTCACCTACACCCTTTGCAAAAACATGCACATGGTTTCTGAGGGGTCCCTGGTTACTTCTTCACTCAGGCAGATTAATAATCTAACTGGGTATTGACGCAATAAATGTTTATCTGCCCTGCATCTTCATAGTGTGCTCTCGTGTGTGCAGATCAAACCTTATTCCATGCTAAGCAAGTTTTTATAACTGTGCTGTCAGTACATTATGCTATAAATACAAATTCTTGCATAATTCTCCAGTAGTATTAAATGAAGTTAAAGTGCTACTTACCCTGAAGTCCCTACTAATGTTGTACGCTGATAACTTTCCTGAGTTGTGGAGTTTAACCAAGCAGTCACAAAAACCCCTGGTGATCAAAAAAAATTCATAAACATGCCTTTGCAGATTATAAATATCATAAAGGTCCCTATGGGAAAAAAACTAATTATAAACATGTGTGATTTAAAACTGATGAGAAGAACAGAATGTTCTGCTCTGACTGAAGATTTTACCTTGGTTCACGTACAGAGAATTTTGGGTCATTTTGCTGGAGGAGGCTGTCGATGCTCTGCATCTCCACAACATTCACAAAGGCTCGTGGTACCTGCAGAGATATGTGTGTGTGGTGAAATCGTTTGCTGGTTCACAGGGTGTTAGAGACCATTGATAAGTAATGAGGAACTTTGTGTAAGAGAATGCAAGCCAGACTTGATGGGCTGAATGGTTCAGTGGTACAGAACACAGGCTGGGCAGCTTTGGGAAGGTGAACCTTCTCTTGACCCGTGATTCCTGGTGAATTTCCTACTGCACAATAGCTGAAGAGTCCAGGTTAAGGTCAGAAAGAAGTTGTGAAACAGGAGTAGCAGAACTTTATTGATGAAGGTAAACCTGTGGCAGAGAATTCTGCAGGCCTCTCACTCTCAAGCCTTTCTCAAAAAAGAGGCTTAACCCTTATCTTTGGATTGTAAAAAATGTAAAAGGATTAGAGACAAGATGAGTGAATCTTTGTCAAATAGTCCAGCGTTGGGAGTTCGGAATTTACAGTTTGAAGTGAAAGGGAGGCAGACATCCTCACTGTAGTTAAGCAGTATCCGATTAACCACTTAAAAATCTGTGGATTGTAGGGTTACAAATATTGGGAAATGAGCTTAACCTAATTATCCCATTTTCTTTTGGGATTATAATGGGATGAATGGCCTCATGTTGTGCTGTACACTTGACTCAGTAATGCCCCTCAGTACAAATAAATCCATTCTCAGATAAGAATCTGAAGCATGGTCGTTCCAGGAGAGTGTTTGTATCAACCCGTCATAATGTCTGCAAGAAAGTTGCTCAAAATATTGTGCTTACCTCTTGATACAGAATATCCAGAGCCTCTTTAAGTCTGAATGCGACATTTTCTGGTGAGTAATATTCCTGAATCAGGAAATGAAAGGAACAGAACACTTTACATTGAACATTGTCTTTTCCCAGTCTAAGAATTTCTTGTCCAAATCTATAGGCATTCCATCAGTTACTTTATTTATTTTGATGAAGGCTTTGAATAATTTCAAAGCATCGCCATCCACAGATGCTGCTTGCCCTGCTAAGTATTAATAGTATTTACTTTTGCTTCAAATTTTCGGTGGCTGATGTACTTTGCATTTCACAGTGCAAGGGTTGGTCTTGCCTTTTTCTTTGCTTTCTCTCTACTTACTCCTCTTTTAGGCAGACTGTGATTAACAACCCTTCAACACCTTCTCTCACCTGGTATCTCCAACATCTGTATCACTTAGTCCCATCCAATCCCAACTTTATCACTGACATTCCCTTTGTTCTCTTCACCCATTTTCCTTCTTAAAACAGGCTTGATCTCTAGATTTGCCAATTCTGATTAGAGACAATGGGTCTAAAATGTTAACTGTGCCTCTCCCTCTCATTCCAGATTCTGCTTGACCCTCTGAGTATCTCCAGATTTTCTAGTTTTGCTTCAAATTTTCAGCATCAGCAATTTTTCACTTTGTGTCGCCTGTGGAAATACTTCCTCTCGATCCGAATGAGTCCTTCCAAAATCCTAAAATCAAATCAGTCTTCAGTTTTTACGGTGACTACAAATCTAGTTTAAGTTGCCTGTCACAATGTAACCCTAGAATGCTTCCCAACAGCAATGCATCCTTTCAACAAAGTGGACCCTGGAATTGTTCCCAGTTTACGTAAACACAAGATGAAAGGTCCTGAAGAAGGATCTCGGCCCAAAACATTGACTGTTTATTCCTCTTCATAGATGCTGCCTGACCTGCTGAGTTCCTCCAGCATTTTGTGTGTGTTGCTCCCAATTTTATACAGTTGTGACAAAACTTCCTTCCCGTCACATTGTTGTATCCATATACAGTTCATTAGCCTTCATGTTTATTTTTAATCTCCCATGTATTACTGTTTAGTATACAGACCTTTAAATCTCTTACAACCTTTACTGTTCCTTAAATAATACACGGATCTACCTGTTTATGTTCCAGTGTAGATGATTCTGCACTTAGCTATACTGAAATCCATTTGCCAACAGTATCACCTCTTTAATCTATTAGTGCCTTTCCATAGTTCTAGGTTCTAAAAAGTCACCACCTGAGTATCATCAACAAACCTGCAGCTATCTTCTCTTTTTGTTGGGAAGATGATAATAAATAAAATAAATCATTAAGACCCTAGTATAGACCATTGACAGGTTTGTGATGGCTGTTATTTCATTCATTGCTGGTCACTCATGATTATCAAAATCAGGTTTAATATCACTGACATATGCCATGAAATTTGTTGTTTTGTTGCAGCATTACTGCGCGATACAAATACTAAAAATTACAATCAGAATAACATGTTATTTTTTAAAATTAATGACTAGTGCAAAGAAAGAGCAAAAATAGTGAGACAGTGTTCAAAGGCTGGTCCATTGTCCATTTGGAAACCTGAGGACTGAGGGGATGTTCGCTTTTTTCTCTCTGTGGTTAACAGACTAGTAATTACTTTTGTTCCACGAGTTTTAAGTGAAACCCTTCTGAATTCTTATGTAAATTCATATAATTCAGGGGTTCCCAACTTTTTTTTTATGCCATGGACCTCTAGCATTAACTGAATGTTCTCTGGACCCCAGGTTGGGAACCCCTGATATAAGCTAATATAAATACATTCATAGTCCCACCCATTAATTTAATTATTTTCTGGAAAGAGATAATGAGGTTCATTAGACACAATTTGTCCATTAACTGAAATTCCATATTCCTGCATTGTAATGTGTTAATACAAATAAGTGTACTAGTAATTTTGGTCCTTCAGTGACCTATACTTATTTAGAAGGTAGAGATCTTCTATACCACACAGGTACTATCTGATGCTATGTTGATTTTATTTCTTCTCTGAAAATCTTCTGTTCTTACATGGTTTTAATCAAGATCCACTTTGACCACTTGTCTGTTGTCATTTGGTTAAGTTGGCTCACTGAAATTTAGAAACCAAGAAAATATATTACATTGTTCCTCTCCAAAGCTAACTCTGAACTTGTTTAAAGTATGGTCATTGTTAGATATTGTCTTCTTATTGGCTCAGTACCCTTAACAAGTCTGGCTTGCCTCCTGTTGATTGTAGAACACATTGCTTCAGCTTATACTGAATGCACAAACACATCACAACTTAACAAGAGTATTTTGGACATCACCTTATTTGTGCAATATGCACAGAGATCAGCAAGGCCGATGTAAACTGTAATCAGCTTCCAATCCCTCTGAAAGTTGATGTGCTGAAAAAGAAACAGGCACTGATTACTGCTGCTCCTGACACAGTCAGAAGTGTCCACTTGTCTGGAGTCTCATCAACACGTGAATTGTTAAATTATAAATTGTAATTTGGCTTATTATTGTCATGAGTACAGTGAAAAACTTTGTTTTGCAAGTCATCCATACAAATCATTTCAACACATCAGTGAATTAAGGTAGTACAGGGGAAAAAAATATCAGAGTGCAGAATATAGTGTTGCAGTTATAGAGAAAGTGCAGTGCGGGCAGATCCCCCCTCCTTCTCCAATAAACCCAACAGTTAAATGTATTCTTGAAAGCAGCAGTCCCCAACCACCGGGCCGCAAATCACGTGCTACCAGGACGCGAGGAAACGATATGATTTGGCGATATGAGGCAGCTGCACCTTTCCTCATTCCCTGTCACGCCCACTGTTGAGCTTGAACGCACACGAGGTCATTACCCACGCGTCATTCATGTCAGCGCGGGAAGAAGATCAACTCCTTGAGCTTGCAAATGACCACGGGCTGAAAAGTATGTTTGACATAACATCTCTGCTGGCATTCTGGATCAAAGTCAAGGCTGAATATCCTGAGATTGCCACGAAAGCTCTGAAAATGTTGCTTCCATTTCCAACATATCTCTGCAATGAATGCAACGAAAACTAAATTGCGGAATAGACCGGACATAAGGAACCCCCTTCGAGTATCGCTGTTTCCCATCACCCCTCAATAGGACCGTCTTGTTGCAGGGAAACAAGCCCAGGGCTCCCCCTGATTCAGCAATATTGGTGTGTTGCAATGATTTTATATGTTCATACGGGGAAAATATGTGCTGTGTGTTTAATATCCAAACATTACTTAAAATGTTATGATGCTATTGACCTATAAGTGACTTATGTAACCATATAACAATTACAGCACGGAAACAGGCCATCTCTGCCCTTCTAGTCTGTGCCAAACGCTACTCTCACCTAGTCCCACCGACCTGCACTCAGCCCATAACCCTCCATTCCTTTCCTGTCCATATACCTGTCCAATTTTTCTATAAATGATAATATTGAACCTGCCTCAACCACTGCTACTGTTAGTTCGTTCAATACTTGCTTCAAGCTCCCCTGTCCTCCCCTGATAATTGACTTATCACTATATTCATGCAAGGAAAATATGCGCTGTCTTTAATATTAAATTCGTTAGATAAACCCTTTTAGAAACGAAATTGAGTGTATTAGCCACTTATCACATATATTCGGGTCGTGATTATCCCACCCCCCCGAACAGAATTGCCAAAAACGATTTGTAGAAAAAAATCGGCAAGTACACGCATGCGCACTGGTGCCCGCGCAAGGCTTCAAGGTAATTGTAGTTTTTCTCTGGGTAAACACGTATTTGACTGCTACTCCTGTCTGTTGGCAACTCTACACCCAAACCCCGGGTCGGCCGGTCCGCAAGAATATTGTCAATAATAAACTGGTCTGCGTTGCAAAAAAGGTTGGTGTCCCCTGCTTTAAAGGAGACCCTTTATGCCCGTGGGTCTCCCTTTATACCCATGGGTGGAGTCTTTGATTCTGTTGGCTGCTTTACTAGTGAGTTGCCCAGCTGCCTGGGCAAATTTTCAAAGCTCATTTCTATTGGATACCATGGAATCAGTCAAGCATATTCTAATTGGCTAGTCTATCCTTGTTAATAGAATTACGTGGTGGTGGGTTGTATGCGTCTGTGTGGGGTGTGTGGGGTGTGTTGGGGGGGGGAAGTTTGATGAGGTTTTTCCAAATCTTTTATCCCCCAGCACATACAGTGTTCTGGGATGTCAATCAATGTCACATCCTGCAAGTCGGATAAAACTGATACTTTGATTTTCACCCAGATACAAAGTCCCAGAATCGTACAGCAATTATTATACACTAAGCATAGTTACATATGACCTTTATCAGTCAATTAAAAGATTACCTGTTCTGGATAATCATTTCATTGATCAATCTTCAAACATTTATCTATTTTAACCCACTAGAGGCGAGATCCTGGCCCAGGCCAGTATCCAATCTAACAAAACATCCTTTTGATTCAACCAGTTAATCAGTTTTGCATCCCTCCACGAGTTATTTGAGCTCAGTAGTTCTGTTTTATTAGTAGCCATATTCCTCTGGTGACCACGTGTTCCCAAAGTTAGAACTATGAGAGGCATAGATCAGGTGGATGGTAACAGCCTTTCCCCAGGGTCGTCACCATCACCGTCATCATGTGCAATGTCATATGATATGGGCAATCATGATCTTCCATCTGTTTTTAATCTGCCTGTGAGGAAGACCCCTTCACACTGTTGGTCTTACTCTTTTCTCTATGCATGATCATGTTTGCTCTTGGCAAAAGGTAGGGAGTCCAAAGCTAAAGGACCACAGGCCTGGGGTGAGTGGGGATAAGATTTACACACAGGGAGTGGTGTGTACGTGGAAGAGGAAGTGGTTGTGGCAGATAAAACAGAATAGTTTAAGGCGTACTTGGATAGATACATGGTGGGACCAGACTTGGAGGAATATGGACTGAATGCAGGAAATTGGGACTAGCTGGCTGGACAAAGAGGATGGCATAGATTGGTTGGGCTGAAGGGCCTGTGACCATGCTCTATTGCTCTATGACTCTGTCTTTTCTCACAAAAATTAATCACGCTTATGCCTTCAAAAGAACATTGCAGTGGGTTACTCGTTTCAAGCCAGCATACAAATTAAGTCTATTTTATGCACATCTGTCCAATTTTTAATGTGTTCTCCCAAATCTGTTCACTCAATTATAGAAACCAGATTTTCTCTGCATAATAGGGCCAGGATATTTTCTCCGTTGCATCATGTTTCAACATCTGCAACAGTGTATCAAGAGCCATAAAAATATACTCTCAAGATTAGTCACAACTAGACAACAAAACACTGGAATCCCCTCCCAAACTTCTCTTCCTTTCTGTCTCCATCTTTAACACTACAAACCTACTTTTTTGATGGACCTTTAGATACATTATGTGACATTGTGGCGGTTTTGTATTCCTGTGAATGACCTTGGATTCAAAGAATAGCTACAGCATGACAAGAGGCTGCTCAGGCTGTCAGGAGGGAGAAGAAGATGGCGGCACGACGCAGCGCACGCGGCCGTTCCTAATTGATATCGATATGTGTTAACTAGGGAGCCATGCACAATCCGGATTTGATGGAGACAGCCGTGAGAAGCACGGAGGAACACCTGGAGAAACCTCTGAAATGCCTGCTTCGCTGCCGCTGCTACTGTGCGATCAAGAATCTCCGGAGGGGAAGGCCCCAAATCCTCGGCTTTGCCTATTGCCGGGGCCGGGATTAAAGCACTTGGCAGAGATGGTGCTCGGTGCTCAGTGTCGGAGAGCTGGTCGGAGGTTCGGAATTTTCGGACGGACTCGGAGTTGGACTGTGGTCAGATGCTTCCAGGATGCTGCATCAGCAAGTTTGCGGCGCTAGCGGTTCACCGTCTGCGTGAGATAATGGGACTTTCGAGAGACTTTGAGACTTTTACCGTGCCATGGTCTGTTCTTATCAAATTACGGTATTGCTTTGCACTGTTGTAACTATATGTTATAATTATGTGGTTTTTGTTAGTTTTTAAGTCAGTTTGTCATGTGTTTCTGTGATATCATTCTGGAAAAACGTATCATTTCTTAATGCATGCATTACTAAATGAAAAAATAAAAGAGGACTGCGTGTCCTCATGATCTAATCTAATCTAATATCTGTACCAGCTCTATGTAAGAACAATCTAGCCAGCTACCACTCTCCTATCTTTCGCCATAATCTTTCCATTATGATCCATTTTGAGCACTGTAATGGAAGCTGCCTGTACTAGAATGTCTGGTGATGAATTCCAGACTCCAAACACTTTTCCTGATGCAGGTCCTGGTTCATTTACCAAGACCCCTACAAACAGCAGTGGATATGGCCCAGTCCATCATGAGCAAAGCCTTCCCCACCACTGGGCACATCTACACGAAATGCTGTCGCAGGAAAGCAGCAGCCATCGTCAGGGACCCCTCCACCACCCAGCATATGCTCTCTTCTCACTGCTGCCATCAGGAAGAAGATGCAGGAGCCTCAGGACTCACCACCAGGTTCAGCAACTGTTATTACTCCTCAACCATCAGGCTCTTGAACCAAAGGGTATACCTTCACTCAACTTCACTTGCCCCATTGCTGAAATATTCTGGCAACCTATGGACTCACTTTCAAGCGCTCTTCATCTCATGTTCTTGATATTTATTGCTTATTTATTTATTATTAATTTCTTTTTGTATTTGCACTGTGTGTTGTCTTTTGCACAGTGGTTGAACACCCAAGTTGGTGCTGCCTTGCCCAGAAGAAAATGAATCTCAGGGTTGTTTATGATATGAGTGAGGTTGATGTTCTGGAGCATGCTGATATTAAGGGAGAGGAGGTGTTGGAGTTGTTAAAATACATTAGGACGGATAAGTCCCCAGGGCCTGATGGAATATTCCCCAGGCTGCTCCACGAGGCGAGAGAAGAGATTGCTGAGCCTCTGGCTAGGATCTTTATGTCCTCGTTGTCCACGGGAATGGTACCGGAGGATTGGAGGGAGGCGAATGTTGTTCCCTTGTTCAAAAAAGGTAGTAGGGATAGTCTGGGTAATTATAGACCAGTGAGCCTTACGTCTGTGGTGGGAAAGCTGTTGGAAAAGATTCTTAGAGATAGGATCTATAGGCATTTAGAGAATCATGGTCTGATCAGGGACAGTCAGCATGGCTTTGTGAAGGGCAGATCGTGTCTAACAAGCCTGATAGAGTTCTTTGAGGAAGTGACCAGACATATAGATGAGGGTAGTGCAGTGGATGTGATCTATATGGATTTTAGTAAGGCATTTGACAAGGTTCCACACGGTAGGCTTATTCAGAAAGTTAGAAGGCATGGGATCCAGGGAAGTTTGGCCAGGTGGATTCAGAATTGGCTTGCCTGCAGAAGGCAGAGGGTGGTGGTGGAGGGAGTACATTCAGATTGGAGGATTGTGACTAGTGGTGTCCCACAAGGATCTGTTCTGGGACCTCTACTTTTCGTGATTTTTATTAATGACCTGGATGTGGGGGTAGAAGGGTGGGTTGGCAAGTTTGCAGATGACACAAAGGTTGGTGGTGTTGTAGATAGTGTAGAGGATTTTCAAAGATTGCAGAGAGACATTGATAGGATGCAGAAGTGGGCTGAGAAGTGGCAGATGGAGTTCAACCCGGAGAAGTGTGAGGTGGTACACTTTGGAAGGACAAACTCCAAGGCAGAGTACAAAGTAAATGGCAGGATACTTGGTAGTGTGGTGGAGCAGAGGGATCTCGGGGTACATGTCCACAGATCCCTGAAAGTTGCCTCACAGGTGGATAGGGTAGTTAAGAAAGCTTATGGGGCGTTAGCTTTCATAAGTCGAGGGATAGAGTTTAAGAATTGTGATGTAATGATGCAGCTCTATAAAACTCTGGTTAGGCCACACTTGGAGTATGGTGTCCAGTTCTGGTCACCTCACTATAGGAAGGATGTGGAAGCATTGGAAAGGGTACAGAGGAGATTTACCAGGATGCTGCCTGGTTTAGAAAGTATGCATTATGATCAGGGATTAAGGGAGCTAGGGCTTTACTCTTTGGAGAGAAGGAGGATGAGAGGAGACATGATAGAGGTGTACAAGATAATAAGAGGAATAGATAGAGTGGATAGCCAGCGCCTCTTCCCCAGGGCACCACTGCTCAATACAAGAGGACATGGCCTTAAGGTAAGGGATGGGAAGTTCAAGGGGGATATTAGAGGAAGGTTTTTTACTCAGAGAGTGGTTGGTGCGTGGAATGCCCTGCCTGAGTCAGTGGTGGAGGCAGATACACTAGTGAAGTTTAAGAGACTACTAGACAGGTATATGGAGGAATCTAAGTTGGGGGCTTATATGGGAGGCAGGGTCTGAGGGTCGGCACAACATTGTGGGCTGAAGGGTCTGTACTGTGCTGTACTATTCTATGTTCTATGTTCTATATGATAATAAATTTGCTTTGAACCTTCACTCTACACCCCTTTCCATCAATGGCAAAGTTTCTCTATTTTCTTTTTCCTGTGCCTTTGTGCTTTTAAAAAAAATCAGATTCCCTCATAACTATTGCATAGTAAGTACAGACCTAATTTGGGTACATAGGATTAGTACAGGAAGGTACAGTAGGTGATATGGACACAGGGCTTAGGAAATCCCAAAGAAAAAAATCTAAATGTTTATGATTCTCATGCCAGTTTGTCACCCAGCTGGGAGATCAAATCTCAAAGGAAAGTACGTGGTCAATGGCAAGACATTTAACAATGTTGATGAACAGAGGGCTCTTGGAGTCCCTGTCCCTAGCTCACTAAAAATGGCTTAAGGGGAGAAAAAAAACCAGAGGACATGGGTTAAGGGTGAAGGGGGAAAAGTTTAAAGGGAACATTAGGGGGGGCTTCTTCACACAGAGAGTGGTGGGAGTATGGAATGAGCTGCCAGACGAGGTGGTAAATGCGGGTTCTTTTTTAACATTTAAGAATAAATTGGACAGATACATGGATGGGAGGCGTATAGAGGGATATGGTCCGTGTGCAAACTAGGAAGAAAATGGATCGGCACAGCCAAGAAGGGCCAAAAGGCCTGTTTCTGTGCTGAGTTTTTCTATGGTTTCTAACAGGTTGATAGGATGTCAGAGATGGACTGTATGTCATGCTTGCCTTCATTATTCAAGCCACTGTGTTCAAAAGTCAGAAAGGTATCTTGCAGCTGGATAAAACTCTGGTTAGGCTGCATCTGGTACATTGCATTCAATTCTGGTTGCCCCATTAAAGGAGGCTTTGGAGAGGCTGCAGAAAAGGTACGCCAGGATGCTGCCGTGATTGGAAGGGGTGTGCGGGGAGCGGCTGGACAAGCTGGGGTGTTCTCTCTGGAGTGGTGGAGGCTGAGGAGAGACCTGATAGGGGGATGTGAGATAGTGAGAGTTATGGGTAGAGTAGACAGCCAATACTTTTTGCCTGATTCTAGAGGGCTTGCATTTAAGATGGAAGGGGTAAGTTTAAAGATGATGTGCAGGGCAAGTTGTTTTACATAGAGAGTGGTGGATGTCTTGAACAAGTTGCCAAGGGTGGTAGTGGAGACAAATACGATAGAGGTGTTTATTTAAGAGGCTCTAAAATAGACGCACGAATCTGCAGAGAATGGAGGGATATGGATCTTGCATTAAGGTCCAATTAAGCACTTAATTACTAGTTTAATTAGTTCAGCATAACATTGACAGCTAAAGAGCCTTTTCTTTTGCTGTACTGTTCTGTTTTAATGGGGAAATGTACACACATAATCTTATTAAAGCTCAAAGGATGTTGACGCAGATTGGCAGCAGCTGAATTATAGTTCAGGATCTCAAGATTGTTTAATGTCGTTTCCAGAATACAAGTGTAAAGGAGAAAGAAATAAATTGCAGCTCCAGATCTGATGCAGCACAGAAAAATCACAATAAGATAAAGACACATTAATAATAAAATGCACAATAAATAATTACACAAGACAGCCTACACATGACAATTGATTGTGTGACCATAAAGTGACACTAGGCGTCAGGGTGTCTGTATGTAAGGTGACTGACAGGAAATGATAAAGCAGTGGCGGTTGGGAGTGTGGAGTGGTAGGTTAGTGGGTGGAGGTGTTGATCAGTCTTACTGCTTGGGGAAACTGTTTTGGAGACTGGTGGTTTTGGCATGGATGCCACGTAGCTTTCTTCCTGATAGGAGTGGGACAAACAGTCCATGAGCAGGGTGGGTGGGATCCTTTATGATGTTGCTGGTCTTTTTCTGGCATCTTTCTGTATAAATGTCCTTAATGGTGGGCAGGTTGGTGCTGGTGATGCATTGGGCAGTTTTAACTACCCGCTATAGAGCCTTCCTGCACCGTGCAGTGATGCAGCTTGTGAGGGCGATCTCTACTGCTCACCTGTGGAATGACATGACTATTGATGTGCATAATCCCAATCCCTTCAGGCTCCTCAGAAAGTAGACATGGGTGAGCTTATCTGATTGTGTCGGATGTGCTCTGGGACCATGAGAGGTTGTGTGAGATGTGCGCTCTTTAAGAGTTTGAAACAGCTCGCAGTTTCCACTGCTGTGCCGCCGATGTAGAGGTGGGTGTGAGTGGTGTGAGCTCCCCTGAAGTTGATAACCATCTCCTCTATCTTGTTGACATTGAGGAAAACGTTGTTTGCCTGGCACCACGTGTCGAGCACTTCCTCTTCCTCTCTGCAAGCTGTTTCATTGCTGTTAATAACCAACCTCACCTCTGCGCTGTCACTGGTGAACTGGACAATATGATTACTCGGGTGTTTGGTTGTGCGGTCGTGTGTGAGTAGAGTGTACAGGAATGGGCTCAGCATGCAGCCCAGGGGGGGCGCCCTGTGTTGAGGATGATGGGGAGGGAGGAGCAGTTGTGCATCCTGGCTATCTGAGGTCTGTTGGTTCGGTCTAACTTATGCGAGAGTAATTAATGTTTGATGTTCTGCTGGAATGCACATTGCGTCCATAAGACATTAATAAATAGGAGCAGAATTAGGCCATTAGGCTGCTTCACCATTTCATCATGGCTGATTTCTTATCCATCTCAATCACATTCTCCTGCCTTCTCTCCATAACCTTTGATGCCCTTACTAATCAAGAGCAATCAACCTCTGACTTAAATATTCCCAGTGACTTGGCCTTCACAGTCATCTGTGGCAATGAATTCCACAGATTCATCAGCCTCTGGCTAAAGAAATTCTCCACATCTCTGATTTAAAGGGATGTCCCTCTGTTCAGAGGCTTTGCCCCCAGTATTCAATAAGTTTTAATGAGATTCCTCCCTCCCACATTCTTCTAAACTGCAGTGAGTACAGACCCTGCGCCATCAAACACGCCACATTCATTAACCCTTTCATTCCCAAAATCATTCTTGGAAACCTCCTTTGCACACTCTCCACCCTCTTTTTAGATAAGGGATCCAAAACTGTTCACAATCCTCCAAGTGCAGTCTGACCAGGGCCTTACAAAGCCTCAGCCTCCTTGAATATTCGTCACTGTGTAAACATATCCGCACAACTGTATCCAGAGCACGGGTGGTGATTGAAGTCAAATTCCTCTCCCATGGTTTTATGACATTAAGATGTGCAAAAATTTGTAAGAGGTTTATCATCAAAATGATCCAGCCAGTCATTAGTTACAGGGGTGTCCTTCAGTTGGTCAGTGGATTTCCCATTAGGCCCATTACCATGAGCACTCCAATGGATTTTGCACATGTGCCCATTACAATTATCACTTCGTGACGTAAACAGGATCTGAACACTCACCGGTTGATTTTTCAAACTGCTCACCAGTTTTAAAGCCTGTCCTGGCAATTCCCTAAAATAAACAGATCACTTAATTATTTGATAAATTTATGTTATAGAACACATCAGACCATATAGGAACATTGCATGTGCTAACATATAGAGACTTTTCAGGGTTCATACCAGCGCCCAGCAGACCAAGTCCATAACGTTTGTTTCCGTCTCTTATTCCCCTGTTCCCTTGTAATTTATTTACTCTCGCCTTCCCATCAACCCCACATTGCTTTTTGTTGCCCTTTATCTACACTGACTATGGCATCGGAACTCTACGGACTACCTCTTGCACGACTGCGAACTTGTCTCTTGGTGTTTTTTGTTTTGCACTGATGTTTTGTCTTTTTTGTCTCTTTGCTGCCTTGTATAATTGATGTCTCATTTATGTTCTGAACGCAGTCCAAACCTATCGTCTATGAAGCTGCTGCCAGCAAGTTTTTCATTGCACATGTGCCTCACCATACTTGTGCACATGACAACAGACTTGATTTGACTTGAGTAGTACTTTTTGCCATACCTAATTAAATGAGTAGTACAGCAACTAATGTTCCATGTTCCAATATGTCTTTGGGATGGACATGATGGTGGTGGGGCGGGGGGATGATAGTCTCCTTCTATGCTGCAAATATTCCATGACCATGATCTTTCACATGCCCACCTTCTCCAGTTTAGTGGTTTTGCCTCTCCCCTTCATGAGGAGTCATTTATATACGAGTACAGCCCAATGCCCTCACTAATATATACAGCACAGTGCACTCAGAGGTATGGAGTATAGCAGTCTCTCCTCATATTGAATGCAGCTGAAATCTTCATTGATGCAAAGGACAGTCCATTGCCAATTAAAACCTACAGCTCAACATGGTTGCAAACATTCACATGCTCACTGGGCACCAATTTGAAATCTATTCCTCATCAATGAAGAATTGGCTTATTGTCAA
The DNA here is from genome assembly GCF_030028105.1 of Mobula birostris. NCBI lineage: Eukaryota > Metazoa > Chordata > Chondrichthyes > Myliobatiformes > Myliobatidae > Mobula > Mobula birostris. The sequence goes on from NC_092371.1 coordinate 121,702,694, forward strand.
ATGCCCTTCCTAGTTTATCTTCAATTTTAAATCTCTATTTCACCCAGGAAAAAGGGGAACTCTGGTGGTAACACTTATTGCCAGGTGCAAGCATTTGGGGACTAGTTTCCCTGGAGTATAGGATTCCTTAAGGTTATGACAGCCAGAGATGGTAATGGGGATAGGCTCCAACTACCTATAATGGCATGATCCTCAAATAGCCTCTGACAACCAAGTCCAGCCCCTGGCCCTCATGTGTAGCTTAGTTACTAAGCCTGATAGCACCGTTTCTACTGGCAGGAGAAGGGGCAAAGGTAGCTTACTGACGCTTTAAAAATCAGTCACTTCAGGTAGATAGGGCTCATCAGCTGTGGTTGGCAGCTCATCTAGGAAAAGGAAAACTCTAATCTCAAACTGCCACCATCTTGTGGCTAAACCCAATCATGGGGAAGGTTTCAGGAGTAAACCCTGAGGGAAAATTCCAAAGCTAGAGTTCCTAAGGTCCTACGTTCAGTTCAATGCTGTGGTGCCAAACTGTATCGGTCAGGTGCATGGAGAGGGGAGCTTGCTACATGGGTAACAGCTTGTTCCCCACATCGTACTGCCCTGGCTTGTGTGTTTAGACGGCTAGAACCCAACATTTATGATCAACTCTGACCAACAGAGGTCTTCAGGAGTCTGAGGAGGTCACCTCAAGGAGATATATAAAATCATGCGGGCATGGATAAAGGAAATGGTCACAGCATTTTCCCCAAGGGAGGGGAGTCCAAAACTAAAGATATATGTTGATGGGAAGGATTTTAAAGGGATCAGAGGGGCAAGTTTTCCCATGCAAAGAATGGGTGCATATATGGAATGAGACACCGAAAGAACTAGTAAAGGTAGGTATAATTACAATATTTAAGACATTTGGACAGGTCCATAGATGGGAAAGGTTCAGGGGCTATGGGTTAAACACAGGCAAATAGGATGGCATGGATGAGTATTCCACATTATATACAGTACTGTGCAAAAGTCTGAGCCATATACCCTATATACCCTAGCTCTAGATATATAGATATATAGAGGGAGAGGGGGAGAGAGGGAGGGATTGAAGAAGAGATTAGAGGTATAGAGATATATTAGAGTTATATATAATATAGATACCTAGGGAACATCAGACCTTTGCACTGTAGTAATTTTATGTATTGCACTGTACTGCTGCTGCAAGAAAAAAAACATTTTATGACAGGTGAGTGATAAACCTGATTCTGATATGGGTCTGTAGTGCAGACTGAGTGGGAAGGGGGCAAGGAGAGGGGAATAATGGATGAGAAAAGGGGAGGGGAGAGGGGAGAAAGCAGGAAGCATCAGAGGGACATTCTGTAATGATCAATAAACCGATTGTTTGGAATCAAATGTTCTTACCTGGTGTCTTGGGGCTGGGTGTGTCTGCACGTGCCACCCTCTGCCCCAGCACTCCTTCTCTGCCACCTGTCCTACACCCCTCCCTCAGCACTTCACCTTCACCACTGCCAGCATCTTTTGCCCCCACTAGATTTACAAACTCACTCTCCACTCCACATTGACAAATCCTTTGGGACCCTAGCTATATATGTGCACCTAAGACTTTTGCACAGTGCAGTAGTGCCAAGACTCTGATTCTGAATCCTGTGAGCCTCTCAGCCCAGCTTTGAGAGCAAGAAGAATTATGTAAGCCCACATTCATACGCCACAGCAGTGAAATAGTCAATAAAAATACTGCATTCTCAGAGTTAACATACACAGCTTTCACTTTCAGAGTAGATTGGTCCAGTGAGTTCTCATGGCTTCTGTTGTCTTGAGAGTATCCAATGAGGTCAGGATTAAATAATTTCAAAATATCTGTGGATTAGAAAGATGATTGGGAGTTTTAAGTGTTATGATAGTACTCAGATATAGCCTAACAGGCCAGATCTACATGCAAACACCACACAGAGAACACCAGAAGTCAGGATCAAACCTGGGGGCTGCTGGAGTTGTAAAGTAGCAGTGATACCTGCTGTGCCACAGTGCCACTCACCCGAGAACACAAAAAAGCTTAAAAACTCATGGTGGACATAGGGTAAATTCACATGGCCCTTTTCCCAAGAAAAGAGAATCAAAAACTAAATGGTATAGGTTTAAAATAAGAGGGGGAGCATTTAAAAGGGGCTTCTTCATGTTTATATGGAATGAGCTGCTTTTGAAACAGGTGCAACATAATACATAAAGTGGGGCGTGTGGCCATGTGGTTAGGGTATTGGACTAGCGATCTGAAGGTCGTGGGTTCGAGCCTCAGCCGAGGCAGCACGTGTGTCCTTCAGCGAGGCACTTAACCACACAGTGCTCCAGTCTACCCAGCTAAGAATGGGTACCAGCAAAAATGCGATAGACAGGCATCCTATCCGGTGGGGTGGGGGAGGTCTCGTACTCTCAGTCGCTTCACGCCACAGAAACACAGAAAACCTGATGGCCCACAAGGCTCATGACAGACTTTAATCTAATAATACATAAAAGACACTTGGTTGGGTACGTGGATAGGAAAACTTAAGAGAGATATGGGTCAGACGTGGGCAGATGGGACTAGCTTGGCTTCATGTTCGGCATAGCAAGTTGAACCAAAGGGCCTGACTTGGTGCCGCATTTCTCTACTCTGGGGCAAGAAGAGCAACTCCTAGCCCAGGCCCGAAAAGAAGAGTAGGACCAATGCTTGACCCTCCTTGCCTTACTGAAGGGACAGCTCACTGGTGCATACCTGGAAAGGGGCTTTGCATCCTGAGAGATGGATCCTCATCAATCCTTTAGGTAAGAGAACACAAAGAGAAAAAAGGTTACATTTACCATCATGAAATCAACGTAGAGGCTACTCTGCCCACTTTTCCCATCTTGGAATGAATTACCCCAACATCCAGATTTGTGTGGTGGTAGGCCAGGTGTCCACCTGTTCTGAATGATTGGCCAGCAGATTGAAGGCAAAGATCAGTAAGCTGATACTCCTTGATATTCCTGGAAAGAGGCATCCAGCATGTGATTAAACCCAGGGCTTCTGAAGGCCTTTGTTTCCATTTATTAATGAATTTAGGTTGGTACCAAGGACCCAGCCTATCTTTGTATGGAGAAGAACTCAACCTTCTTGATTGATTCCCACTGCAGAAAGCATACTCGCTTTCCATAGTTATCGATCGTGAAAAGCAGTTTTTCTAGATTCTTCCAGTAATTTGCTTGATTAGTCTAGCACAAACTGTGGGCTGAAGGACCTATTCCAATGTTGTAACTGTCCTAAGATATTGTCAATTACTTTGAAAGGGGCACATGGTTTTCTGAAGCAGCTTTCTCATCCACTTCAGTCATCCCACTGAACAACTTTGACGATGGATTCCGAAAACAGAATGTGACAACAATCAGATAACTGTTTTTAAGACAAAGTACACAAAATGTTGGGGGAACTTAGCAGGCTAGGCAGCATGGATGGAAAAGAGTAAATAGTTGACATTTTGGGCCGAGACCCTTCATCAGGACTGCTTTTTTAAAAAGATTTTGTTGTATGTATTTCAGCAGTCACTTCTTAAAAGACCTGAGAAAAACTGAGGAAGTTGCTCATTCAACAGTAGTTCAGGACAGGCATTAAATGCAGGCCATACCGGTGAGGCCCAAATCCTGAAGGTGAACAAATGAGAGCAAAAAAATCCTTATTGCTCTTCTAGGGAATGCCATGGGATCTGCTATTTCTAATGAGGATAGCAACCAGAATCTTTGTTTTATGTTAGTTCCCCAAGGCTGTTTGCCCATCACTCTAGTGCAGGGGTTCCCAACCTGGGGTCCATAGACCCTTGGGTTAATGGTATTGGTCCATGGCATAAAGAAGGTTGGAAACCCCTGCCTCGTGGAAAAACAGTCTGGATCTCTGTGGATACACGAAAAATTCCAGACACTGAGGTCTGGAGCAACACATAAAATGTTAAAGAATTCTACATCTTCCAGTAAATTTCTCCCCCTCTGTCTCTTTTTGCTTTCATCTTGATCTACCCAACCCTCATCACCCTCTCCTTCTCCTCATTCACCCTTATGATTTACCTTTCACCAGCACACTCTTCTCACTTGGTACCTTGCCCCACCACTCCCATCTGCTTTATCCACCTCCTTCCCTTCATTCCGTGCTCCAGCTTCCTCTCCTATCAGATACCATCATCTTCAGCCCTTTGTCACATCCATCTGTCACCTCCCCGTTTCTGGTGCTATTCCCACTCTTCCCTCCTTCACTTGCCCATCATCCTTGGACCGCCTATCATTAGCCAGCCTTTCCCTCCACCTTTTTGTTCTGGCTATCTCCCCTCTATATTCCAATCTAGATGAAGGGTCTTGACCCGAAGCATCAACTGTGCACTTCCCTCCATAGCTGCTGCCTGACCCAGTTATAGAGGAGATTTACAAGTGTTGCCAGGTCTCAAAAGATTAAGTTATGGAGAACAGGTTGGGACCCCTTTTGTTTTTGGAACTAGGAGAATGAGGAGCAATCTTATAGAGGTGTATAAAATCAAGAGGGTCTTAAATAGGATGAATATGCAGATTTTTGCCATTGAGGTGAGAGGGGAAAGATTTAATAGGGTCCTGAAGGGAAACGTATTCACCCAGACAAATGTTCAGTGTATGCACTGAGCTGCTGGGGATGGGGTTGAAGAAGGGACTCTACACTATCATTTAAAAGGTGCTTGTATAGGCAAACAGACAGGAAAGGTGGAGAACAGGGCTCCTCAACCTGGTGTCCATGGATTCCTTGCTCCGTGGCATTAAAAGGTTAGGGACCCCTGGGTAAGAAGGATATGGGCTAAATGCTGGCAAATGGGACTGGTTTCAATGAGAATCTTATTCAGTATGGAGCACATGGGTCCACAGGGCCTGTTTCTGTGCTGTATGAATCTATGACTTTTGCATCTTGTGCTTTGAGCCGGGATTTTTAACTTATTCATGCTAGGATGAGGATAGTGTTTGCGTGACCAACACTTATTGTGCATTTCTCTAATTCCCTTTGAGCTGAGTGGCTGAAAGTATAGTTAGTAAGCCATTCACATTGGCAAAGGTTTGGAGACATATAAAGACCTGCCCAAGTTAAGTTGGCAGATTTCCTCCCCTGGAAAACATTAATAAACAGATACATATTTTTTACAATTGTACAGCCAGATGCTTCACAGTCACTAATAATAGATTTTTATTTCAGATTTATCACATGACTTGAATTACAAATAGTCATCCATCATGGGATTCACACTCCTGGTGCTAGCTTAACTACAATGCCACTGGAACCCAGTTTGCACCCCAAGTGTTGTGATGTGATAGAAGGAATAAAAGCATAGACTGTTTCCTAAACAGGGAGAAAGTTAAAAAAAAGTCTGAGGTGCAATGGGACTTGGAAATCCTCTCGCATCATTCCCTAAAGGTTAATTTGCAGGTTGAATCGGTGGAGAGGAAGGGAATGCAATGTTAGCATTCACTTCCAGAGGTCTAGAATATAAAAGCAAGAGTGTGATACTGAGGCGGAATAAGGCACTAGTGAGACCTCACCTGGAGTATTGAGAGCAGTTTTGGGCCCCTTATTGAAGAAAGGATGTGTTGACATTGGAGAGGGTTCAGAGGAGGTTCATGAGAATGATTCTGGAATTGAAATGAGGAGCGTTTGATGGCTCTGACTTGTACTTGCTGGAACTTAGAAGCATGAGGGAGGATCTCATTAAAGCCTATCGAATGTTATAAGGCCTAAATAGAGTGGATATGAAGAAGATGTTTCCTTTGATGGGGAGTCTAGGACCGGAGAGCATAGCCTCAGAATAGAAGGATGTCCATTTAGAGAAGAGATGAGGAGGAATTTTATTAGTTAGAGGGGGTGAATCAATGGAACTTGTTGCCTCAGGCAGCTATGGAGACCAGGTCACTGAGTGTATTTAAAGCAGAGTTTGATAGTTCTTGATTGGTGAAAGGTTTATGGAGAGAAAGCAAGAGATTGGGGTTGAGACAGAAATGGATAAACCATGATGAAATAGAGCAGACTCGATGGGCTGAATGGCTTAATTCTGCTCATGTTAAAATTTCTAAAGTTCAAACTAATTTTATTATCAAAGTACGTATATATTACAAACTTGGGTTTCATTTCCTTGCAAGTATTTACAGGAAAAATAGAAAGCTATAATAGAATCTACAAAAAAACACATACATATATAAAGAACGACAAACAAACAAATGCAAAAGAAGACAAACAGTGCAAATAAAAAGTGTAATACCAAGAGCATGAGGTAAAGAGATCATGAAAGTGAGTCTCCAGTCGACGTTTCAGGCTGAGACCTCTCATCAGGGCCAGTCCCAAGGAGACTGAAACATCAACTGTTCACTTTTCCATAGATGCTGCCTGGCTTGCTGAGTTTCTCCAGCATCTTGTTTGTGTTGCTTCAGATTTCCAGCATCTGCAGGCTTTCCCTTGTTTGAAAGTATGTCTGTGGGTTGTAGAACCAGTTCAGAAGCTAAGTGAAGTGTGCTAAGTGAAGTCATCCACGCTGTTTCAAGAGCCTGAATCCCTTGTAGGGTAATAACTGTTCCTGTGGGACCTGTGGATTCTGTACCTCCTGCCCCACTGGTAGTTGAGAGAAGAGAGCTTGGCCTATTTCAGACTCAGGCTAGAATACTGGTATCCTCCACAGCCCAACAAAACAGGATGCTATCATTGCCACCGAGAATGATTACACACAGACTGCTGAGTCTGGAATAAGTAACCCTCTCTACTCAGAATCTCGAATAACTGCAGTGTTAACATTGTTCCTTCATAGTTCCTCTATTAAATTGCAAGTTGATGTTTACAACAGGACCTTCGCTATTTGGATTCCAGAAGGATCTGTTTTTTTGTACACTCTAGTGAATGTTCTTCTGGGAGGAATCCCACATCCATCCGAAGAATCCCCTCCTCCCTCCTTGAAAACTATACTTACAAATGTGATTCCTACCCTACCCACAGGGAAAAAGCAGATAGTGGCTGAACCATTCAGACAGCTGTGTTTCTGTTGACAAGAAGCATAGCATTGACTTACATTCAACTGGTACCCAGGACCTTTGCCTGTTGCTAGTTATCTGCAAGATGGTAAGATTCAACTTTCATCTTGATCCTCCACAGAATACTTCATGCTTATACTTTATTGTCGCCAAACAATTGATACTAGAATGTACAATCATCATAGCGACACACATCAAAGTTGCTGGTGAACACAGCAGGCCAGGCAGCATCTCTAGGAAGAGGTACAGTCGACTTTTCAGGCCGAGACCCTTCGTCAGGACTAACTGAAGGAAGAACTAGTAAGAGATTTGAAAGTGGGAGGGAGAGGGAGAGATCCAAAATGATAGGAGAAGACAGGAGGGGGAGGGATGGAGCCAAGAGCTGGACAGGTGATTGGCAAAAGGGATACCAGAGGATTATGGGACAGGAGGTCCGGGAAGAAAGACGGGGGGGGGGCGCGGAACCCAGAGGATGGGCAAGGGGTATAGTGAGAGGGACAGAGGGAGAAAAAGGAGAGAGATAGAAAGAATGTGTGTATATAAATAACGGATGCGGTACGAGGGGCAGGTGGGGCATTAGCGGAAGTTAGAGAAGTCAATGTTCATGCCATCAGGTTGGAGGCTACCCAGACGGAATTTAAGGTGTTGTTCCTCCAACCTGAGTGTGGCTTCAGCTTTACAGTAGAGGAGGCCATGGATAGACATGTCAGAATGGGAATAGGATGTGGGATTAAAATGTGTGGCCACTGGGAGATCCTGCTTTCTCTGACGGATAGAGCGTAGGTGTTCAGCAAAGCGGTCTCCCAGTCTGCGTCGGGTCTCGCCAATATATAGAAGGCCACATCGGGAGCACCGGACGCAGTATATCAACCCAGCCGACTCACAGATGAAGTATCGCCTCACCTGGAAGGACTGTTTGGGGCCCTGAATGGTGGTAAGGGAGGAAATGTAAGGGCATGTGTAGCACTTGTTCCACTTACAAGGATAAGTGCCAGGAGGGAGATCAGTGGGGAGGAATGGGGGGGACGAATGGACAAGGGAGTCGCGTAGGGAGCGATCCCTGCAGAAAGCGGGGGGGGGGGGGGGGAGGGAAAGATGTGCTTAGTGGTGGGATCCGTTGGAGGTGGCGGAAGTTACAGAGAATAATATGTTGGACCTGGAGACTGGTGGGGTGGTAGGTGAGGACCAGGGTAACCCTATTCCTAGTGGTGTGGCGGGAGGATGGAGTGAGAGCAGATGTGCCTGAAATGGGGGAGATGCGTTTGAGAGCAGAGTTGATAGTGGAGGAAGGGAAGCCCCTTTCTTTAAAAAAGGAAGACATCTCCCTCGTCTTGGACTGAAAAGCCTCATCCTGAGAGCAGATGTGGCGGAGACAGAGGAATTGCGAGAAGGGGATGGAATTTTGCAAGAGACAGGGTGAGAAGAGGAATAATCCAGATAGCTGTGAGAGTCAGTAGGCTTGTAGTAGACATCAGTAGTACCCATTCTGACATATCTATCCACGGCCTCCTCTACTGTAAAGATGAAGCCACACTCAGGTTGGAGGAACAACACCTTATATTCTGTCTGGGTAGCCTCCAACCTGATGGCATGAACATTGACTTCTCTAACTTCTGCTAATGCCCCACCTGCCCCTCGTACCCCATCCGTTATTTATTTTTATACACACATTCTTTTTCTCTCTCTCCTTTTTCTCCCTCTGTCCCTCTGAATATACCCCTTGCCCATCTTCTGGGTTCCGCCCCCCCCCCCGTCTTTCTTCCCGGACCTCCTGTCCCATAATCCTCTGGTATCTCTTTTGCCAATCACCTGTCCAGCTCTTGGCTCCATCCCTCCCCCTCCTGTCTTCTCCTATCATTTTGGATCTCCCCCTCCCCCTCCCACTTTCAAATCCCTTACTCACTCTTCCTTCAGTTAGTCCTGACGAAGGGTCTCGGCCCCACTCACCCCAGCATAATATGGTCATGAAACTCTTGCCCTCCCTCTCTAATGCCGAGTCTCCCAATTTACTGGGATTTCAATGTCAACAGAGGGGAGAATGGAACAAAATAATGCTGTGATTTTCAGGTTAAATCATTACCTTGTCGACTGTTCAGTGTCCTGTGGTGAACCAACCTGGAAGTAAACAGAGTGTATTAGTGCATTGTCAACACGTTCCACACTGACCGGTTCTCAGGCAATAATAAGCAAACCGTTCTACTTACAACGAGCGAATCCCCCATCATTGCAACAACCTTGATCTCTGACGGTCTCAAAGTGTGGACTGTGGAGAGTTAGACAAACACAGGTTAAAAATAAACCCAACAGTTTTATCGTCCAAAACACACAAATTGCTGCAGGAACTCAGCAAGCCAGGCAGTATCTCTAGTATAGAGGGGAATAGACAGTTGCTGTTTTGGGCCGAGGCCCTGAAAAGGAAGGAGACTTAAGGCCAGAATAAGACCACAAGACTGTAAGACATAGGAGCAGAATTAGGCCATCTGGCCCATTGAGTCTGCTCTGACATTCAGTCATGGCCGATCCTTTTCTCTATCTCCTCCTTAATCCCAGTTCCTGGCCTTCTCCCTGTAACCTCTGATGCCATGTCCAGTCAAGAACCTATCAATCTCCGCCTTAAATGTGCCCAAAGACCTGGTCTCCACAGCTGCACGCGACAACAAATTCCACAAATTCACCACCCTTTGGCTAAAGAAATTTCTCCGCATCTCTGTTTTGAAAGGGCACCCCTCTATCCTGCGGCTGGGAATGAGGAGGTGGGGGGAGAGAAAAGAGTAAGGAAGGAGCTAGAGAAGTACTGGAAATTGGAGAAATCGATGTTCATGGCATCAGATTTGTTGCTCACTTGTCATGTACTGTATATTAGGTGCTGAGAGAATTATTGTGAAACCAGGATTATATCACTTGTTTCCAGTTATCCTCACTTTTAGTTCAGTGGTAGGCAAGGAAATCTGATAAGGAATATGTATGGAAAAGCTGGATTCACTGGGTACACTCTGCCTATAGTCATATTCTTCTGTTTCCACTATTATTTTGTTGGTGTCTGTTGAAGGAAGAACTTTGACCAAGTCACAGAAGTTTCAATTCAGGTGATCAACTTTCCTCCCAAATGACAAAGGATTTCTTCCAGTGATGTGACGGATTCAGCAACATCTGAAGGTCAAGATGACCTGGATTTGAAGCTTTACCATAAATAAACCTCTAATTATGCACTAGACTATGGTGTCAGTTTAGGTTTCAGGATGGGTTAAGCTTAAATTCATTAGACATGCAAATTTATGAAGAGTAGACAGTAAGAATCTTTTCTCTTTGTTGGTGGTGTCCAAAACATGAGGGCATAAGTATGTGAGAGGTAGGAGATTTTGAGGGGATCAAAAGGAAAGTGTTTCCACATTGAGATTGGGAGATTGTGGAATGCACTGCCTGATGAAATGGTGGTGGACAATACACTCACAACATTTACAAAACATCTATACAAATACATGAGTCAGCAAGGCATGGAAGACTACATAACAAACAGCTATCGATGGGGTTAGTACAGATGAGAACAATGGATGGCATAAATGTGCTGGGCCAAAGGGCCTGTTTCTGGGCTGTATGACATTATGACCTTCTGAATCCTAAAGCGACTAATCCTGACTCAGGTGCAAGTACCTCAGTTGAAGGGCCAACACCTGAACTTTGGTGTTCGTGAGTTCAGCATATCTCCAAGCATTTTACAACCAATAAACCAGCTTTCGAAACGTCATCATTGGCATAATACTGGAAAGGCAGTAGCACAGCAAACTCTAGCAGATATGATAATGGAGTGACAATCCATTTTAGAATTATAAGCTGAGGGTTAGGTGCAGAATGCGCTGCCTGATATGGTGGTAGAGCCAAGTACATTAGAGACTTTTGGGAGACGTTTAGATAGGCACATGACTATGAGGAAGATGAAGGGATATGGACATTGTATGGGTAGAAAAGATTAGTTCTTGGGGATTATTTGATCAGTACAACATTGTGGGCTGAAGGACCTGTTCCTGTGCTGTACTGTTCCATGTTCTATGATACCAGGATGTTACCCCTGCTCCTCACGTAGATAGCTCCAATTAACTCTCCTTTACATTCACCTATGGGACTTCATTTAAACAACTCATGTAAAGGACTGCAACTCCAATTGGGCGCCTTCCCTCAGTACTGCTCTGGAATGCCAACCCTAAACAGGCAAATCTCCAAAGCGTCAGAGTCAGGCGGCACAGAAATTGAAATCAGAGTCAAACGCCCTGTCGTTAAGCACCTATTTGCACTAATTCCACACTAATCCCAATCCAGATGCCTCTCCACAGAGGCTGCTCGACTGGCTGAGCTCCTGCAGTATCCTGTTTTTTTCCTCTCTTCGCTCAGAACTCCAGGATACACAATCTGTGGTGTCTCCACTAATGCCTTTTTATTTTCCCCATATTCCCCATCAACACAAACCCCTTCCCTCCCCCCTTCAGATTCCACCGCTCACTTGCAACCTGGGCAATTGAGAGCGGCCAATTGACCGAGCTCCCTACACGTCTTTGTGATTTGGGAGGAAACTGGCCTTCAAACTTCGCACAGACAGACCAGGGGCCAGGGCTGAACCTGGATCATTGGAGCTCTGGGGAGGCAACTCTACTAACTATGCCATTGTGTCTGACTTGTAGGCAAATGTAATAGTCAATGTGGCATAGTCAAAGCAGCCAACGTATAGTAATAATAATAATGGCTCTGTCTGTCTAAGTAGACAAACGATGCGCCCGGTTTAGGACTCAATTGGGTGTGGAACAGCGTCGGCTGTGGCTGAATCAGCTGATTCTTGAGCGGCAGTGCTTGGCACAGCTGCTGCACATGAAGGCTGATGGTTGCGGCTGGGTAGTCACTGCCACAGTTTTCCTTCTCTCCCTTCTGTCCGACCACAGTCGAGTTCGTTTTTCCTCTGCATTGGTAATGCCTGTATGCACAGCCTGTCGTCAGGTGCAGCGAATTGAATCTGCCTCTTCCCAAGTGTCCACCCTGATATCAGCAGATTTCAGGTCGTGTTCACAAACGTCCCTGTAACGCAGCAGTGGGCGCCCTACGGGCCGGGATCCTGCGGCGAGTTCTCCGTCTAGGATGTCCTTGGGGATGCGGCCATCCTGCACGCGGCGGACGTGGCCAAGCCAGCGCGGTCGTCGCTGTGTGAGAAGGACATACACGCTTGGCATGTTGAGCTGGTGCATGTTCTAGTTTGGCACGCGGTCTTTCCAGGAAATGCCCAGGATCCGACGCAAGCACCGTAGGTGGAAGCTGTTGAGACGGTGCTCTTGGCGCGTGTAGGTTGTCCAACTCTCGCTGCTGTAGAGAAGAGTACTCAGTACGCAGGCACTGTACACTGCAATCTGGTGAGCTTCTTGTTTTTCCACACTCTGACAGCTTGGCCATAGCAGCGGCGGCTTCGCCTATTCGCCTGCTGAGCTCTGGATTGAGAGACAGGCTGCTGGAGACTGTTGATCCTAGGTAGGTGAATTCATCTACCACTTGCAGGGTGTGGTTGCCGATGCTGATGCTGGGGGCTTCGCTGACGTCCTGGCCCATGATCTCTGTCTTCTTAGTTTAGACTGATGGTGAGGCCATACTCTCGGCAAGCATGTGCCAGGGAACTGACTAGCCTCTGGAGACCAGACTGCGTGTGTGACGTCAGGGCAGCAGCATCATGCAAATCAATATTCAGGATTCAAGATTGTTTAAAAACGCAAAGACAAGGAAATCTGCAGATGCTGGAAATTCAAGCAACACACACAAAAAATGCTGGTGACCGCAGCAGGCCAGGCAGCATCTATAGGAAGAGGTACTGTCAACGTTTCGGGCCAAGACCCTTCATCGGGCTTAACTGAAAGAAGAGATAGTAAGAGATTTGAAAGTGGGAGGGGGAGGGGGAGATCCAAAATGATAGGAGAAGACAGGAGGGGGAGGGATGAAGCCAAGAGCTGGACAGGTGATTGGCAAAAGGGATATGAGAGGATCATGGGACAGGAGGCCTAGGGAGAAAGAAAGGGGGAGGGCAGCCCATAGGATGAAGAGCAGGCAAGGAGTTATAGTGAGAGGGACAGAGGGAGAAAAGAGAAGAAAAAAAGGAAAAAGGAAAAATAATAAATAAACAAATAACGGATGGGGTATGAAGGGGAGGAGGGGCATTAACGAAAGTTAGGGAAGTCAATGTTTATGCCATCAGGTTGGAGGCTACACAGCTGGAATATAAGGTGTTGTTCCTCCAACCTGAGTGTGGCTTCATCTTGACGGTATAAATATATTGGCGAGACCCAACGCAGGCTGGGAGACCATTTCGCTGAACAATTACGCTCTGTCTGCCAGAGAAAGCAGGATCTCCCAGTGGCCACACATTTTAATTTCTCGTCCCATTCCCATTCTGTTATGTCTATCCATGGCCTCCTCTACTGTCCCCTTCCTGTCTTCTCCCATCAGTTTGGATCTCTCCCTCTCCCTCTTCCTCCCACTTTCAAGCCTCTTACTATCTCTTCTTTCAATAGACAATAGGTGCAGGAGTAGGCCATTCAGTCCTTCGAGCCAGCACCACCATTCACTGTGATCATGGCTGATCATCCACAATCCTTTTCCTGCCTTCCTCCCATATCCTTTCACTCTGCTATCTTTAAGAGCTCTATCTAACCCTTTTTTGAAAGAATCCAGAGAATTGGCCTCCACTGCCTTCTGAGGCAGAGCATTCCACAGAACCACAACCCTTTGTGAAAAAGATTTTCCTCAACTCCGTTCTAAATTGTCTACCCCTTATTCTTAAACTGTGGCCTCTGGTTCTGGACTCCCGCAACATCGGGAACATGTTTTCTGCCTCTAGCGTGTCCAATCCCTTAATAATCTTATATGTTTCAATAAGATCCCCTCTCATCCTTCTAAATTTCAATGTATACAACCCCAGTCGCTCCAATCTTTCAACATATGACAGTCCCGCCATCCCGGGAATTAACCTTGTGAACCTACGCTGCACTCCCTCAATAGCAAGAATGTCCTTCCTCAAATTTGGAGACCAAAACTGCACACAGTACTCCAGGTGTGGTCTCACCAGGGCCCTGTACAACTGCAGAAGGACCTCTTTGCTCCTATACTCAATTCCCCTTGTTATGAAGGCCAGCATGCCATTAGCTTTCTTCACTGCCTACTGTACCTACATGCTTACTTTCAGTGACTGATGAACAAGGACACTTAGATCTCGTTGTATTTTCCATTTTCCTAACTTGACACCACTTAGATAGTAATCTGCCTTCCTGTTCTTGCCACCAAAGTGGATAACCTCACATTTATCCACATTAAACTGCGTCTGCCCACTCACCCAACCTGTCCAAGTCACCCTGCATTCTCATAACATCCTCCTCACATTTCACACTGCCACCGAGCTTTGTGTCATCTGCAAATTTGCTAATGTTACTTTTAATCCCCTCATCTAAATCATTAATGTATATTGTAAATAGCTGCGGACCCAGCACCGAGCCTTGCGGTACCCCACTAGTCACTGCCTGCCATTCTGAAAAGGACCCATTAATCCCTACTCTTTGTTTCCTGTCTGCCAACCAATTTTCTATCCATGTCAGCACCCTACCCCCAATACCATTTGCTCTAATTTTGCATACTAACCTCCTATGCGGGACCTTATCAAAGGCTTTCTGAAAGTCCAGGTACACTACATCCACTGGCTTTCCCATGTCCATTTTCTTAGTCACATTCTCAAAAAATTCCAGAAGATTAGTCAAGCTTGATTTCCCCTTCGTAAATCCATTCTGACTCGGACCTATCCTGCCACTGCTATCCAAATATGCTGCTATTACATCTTTTATAATTGATTCCAGCATCTTCCCCACCACTGATGTCAGACTAACTGGTCTATAATTGCCTGTTTTCTCTCTCTCTCCTTTCTTAAAAAGTGGGATAATATTAGCTACCCTCCAATCCACAGGAACTGATCCTGAATCTATAGAACATTGGAAAATGATTACGCGTAAAAATGAAGCCACACTCAGGTTGGAGGAACAACACCTTATATTCCGTCTGGGTAGCCTCCAACCTGATGGCATGAACATTTACTTCTCTAACTTCTGCTAATGACCCACCTGCCCCTCGTACCCCATCCGTTATTTTTTTTTATACACACATTCTTTCTCTCACTCTCCTTTTTCTCCCTCTGTCCCTCTGACTATACCCCTTGCCCATCCTCTGGGTTCCCCGCCCCCCTGTCCTTCTCCCCGGGCCTCCTGTCCCATGATCCTCTGATATCCCCTTTGCCAATTACCTGTCCAGCTCTTGGCTCCATCGCTCCCCCTCCTGTCTTCTCCTATCATTTTGGATCTCCCCCTCCCCCTCCAACTTTCAAATCCCTTACTCACTCTTCCTTCAGTTAGTCCTGACGAAGGGTCTCGGCCTGAAACATTGACTGTACCTCTTCCTAAAAATGCTGCCTGGCCTGCTGCGTTCACCAGCAACTTTGATGTGTGTTGCTTGAATTTCCAGCATCTGCAGAATTCCTGTTGTTTAGGGTATCTTTCCAGTCAACTTTTGCCAGCTCTTCCTTCATGTGTCCATAGTCCCCTTTGTTCAACTGTAATACGGACACTTCCGATCTTCCCTTCTCCCTCTCAAATTGTAGATTAAAACTTATCATATTATGGTCACTACCTCCTAATGGCTCCTTTACCTCGAGTTCCCTTATCAAATCTGGCTCATTACACAACACTAAATCCAGAATTGCCTTCTCCCTGGTAGGCTTTAATACAAGCTGCTCTAAGAATCCATCTCTGAGGCATTCCACAAACTCCCTTTCTTGGGGTCGAGTACCAACCTGATTTTCCCAGTCTACCTGCATGTTAAGATCCCCCACAACAACCGTGAATTACCTTTGGGACATGCCAATTTTAACTCTTGATTTAACTTGCACCCTATATCCAGGCTATTGTTTGGGTGCCTGTAGATAACTCCCATCAGGGTCTTTTTGCCCTTACAGTTTCTCAGTTCTATCCATACTGACTCTACATCTACTGATTCAGTTAGTCCTGACGAAGGGTCTCGGCCCGAAACGTCGACTGTACCTCTTACTCGAGATGCTGCCTGGCCTTCTGCGTTCACCAGCAACTTTTATGTGTGTTTCAAGATTGTTTAATGTCATTTCCAGAGCACAAGTATTAGGGAGAATTAAATAATTGTTACTCCAGATCCGATGCAGCACAAAAAAAGTCACAATAATAAGACAGAGTACAATAGTAATTATTTATATATATAAAACAATAAATATAAATACATAATTTACATAGATTGTATGCCCATAAAGAGATGCTAAACACAGGAATGTCTGTACGTAAGGTGATTGATGGGAAATCATAAAGTAGTGGTGGTTGGGCATGTGGAGGGGTAGGTTAACAGGTAGAGATGTTGATCAGCCTTGCTTGGGGAAAGTAAATGTTTTTGAGTGTGATGGTCCTGGTGTGCTACGTAGCCTCCTCCCTGATGGGAGAGGGGTGAACAGTATGGGTGGGATCCTTCATGATGCTCCTGATCAGCCAGTGTCGGGTCGTTCTCCTTTCCATATCCCCTACCACATCTACTTTCTCAATCAAACTCGTTAGGAAGTCACCGCTACCCTGACCCATTGTGATTTGGGGCAGCAGTCCGTGTTTGATGAGGCGAGGGGTGGGTGAAGTGGAGTTGTTTTGATCATTTAAAAATCAGCAGCGTGGCAACTGGATATCAGCAAATGCAGCAATTTAAGGTTTGCTCTGTTTCAAACCCTGTTCTGCAAGATAAGGCCTCAGGAACTTGTATGCAGAAAGTCAGAGATAAGATAAAGAGTTAGAACAAACATCTTCCCAGTTCAAAAAGGCACGGAGAAAGAATGTGCGAGATAAGCAGAATTACCCATATGTGAAAGGCAATCCTTCATTTGTATAGAACTAAGAGATGATTTTAGAGCCATTGAGTTACAGGACAAAGATGTGTCCTGGGTCCACTGAGTTTCTGCTTATATTTTAGCATTGCTTGCAATCATTAGTAATATTGACATTTTCATATACTGACCACAGATATGTTAAGTTAATGGTCATAATCAATAGTATCATCGGTGTAAGAATAATTAAAGCTATCTATCAAGTCTAATTGTTTATTTAATCAGTACCAAGCAGGCAAAATGCAATTGCTACTAAATTGTACTTTTACAAGTACAGTAGTATTAAAATGAAAACCCTTTATATGCAGTATTCCAAAGTTCAAAGTCAATTTATTATCAAAGTATTATGAAAATCTCTTACTAACTCTTCCTTCAGTTAGTCCTGACGAAGGGTCTCGGCCTAAAACGTCGACTGTACCTCTTCCTAGAGATGCTGCTTGGCCTGCTGCGTTCACCAGCAACTTTGATGTGTGTTGCTTTATTATCAATGTACTGTCTGTATATGTCATCATATAACCCCGAGATTCATTTTCTTGTGGGGATTCATAGTAAATCCAAGAAACTTAATAGAATCAAAGAAAGACCATACCCAACAGGGCAGACAAACAATCAATATGCAAAAGATGATAAACTGTGCAGATACAAAAAGAAGAAAAAAATAATAAAATAGGTAAGGAATAAATATCGAGAAAATGAGATGAAGAGTCCTTGAAAGTGAGCCCATAGGTTATGGGAACAGTTCAATGACGGGGCAAGCAAAGTTGTGTGAAGTTATCCCCTTTGGTTCAAAAGCTTGATGGTTAAGGGGTGATAACTGTTCCTGAACCTGATGTTGAGGGTCCTGAGGCTCCTGTGCCTTCTTGCTGATGGCAGCAATAAGAAGAGAGCATGGCCTGGGTGGTTGGGGTCCTTGATGATGGATGCTCTATGTAGACGTGCTCAATGATTAGGAGGGCTTTACCCGTGATGGACTGGGCTGCATCCATTACTTTTTGTAGGGTTCTCCGTTCAAGGGCTTCTCAATCTCAATCCAAACATCTAGTTTCTCTTAACCAGCTATGAGCCACACCTTGATGTGCTTCATGCACTCTATTTTACCTGTACCCTCACCCTTTTCCCACTCATGAGCTGAAATGCCCTCATAGCAACATCTAATATTCAGAAGCCTAAAGAGCCACACTCAAGCAATTCTGAAACAGCTTCTTCCCCTCTGCCATCAGATTGCTGAGTGATCCATGAACACAACCTCATTATTCCTCATTTTTTGCATTATTTATTTACTTTGTAGTAATTTTGTGCCTTTGCACTGAAGTATTACAGCAATACAACAAATTTAACAGTGATAATAAACCTGATTTTGATTCCAGTGCCTTACGGACCAGACGAGGATGTCACTAGGACTGTAGGCCTCAGGCTATAAGGAGAGGTTGGATAGGCCATGATTTTTATTTATTTATTTATTTGGAGATACGTTGCAGACTCTTCTGACCCAATGAGCTGTATCACCCAGCAACCCACAATTTAACCCTTGCCTAGTCATAGGACCATTTACAATCATCAATTTATCTACGAACCAGTACATCTTTGGCATGTGGGAGGAAACCAGAGCACCTGGAGGAAACTCATGTGCTCTTGGGAAGGGCATATAAGTTTCTTACGGTTGTCATCAGGATTAAACTCCGATCTCTGAGCTGTAATAGCATCAAGCTAACCGTGACCTTGGAGTGCGTGAACTGAGGGGTGACCTTATAGAAATTTATGATGTCATGAGGGGCATGGATAAGGTGAATAGCCACATTCTTTTCCTTGGTGTGAGAGTGTCTAAAGCTACAGGGCATAGGTGTAAAGTGAGAGGGGAAAGATTTAAAAAGGTCCCAAAAGGAATTTTTTCTACACACAAGGTGGCGAGGATATGGAACAAGCTACCAGAGGAAGTGGTAGATACAGGTACAATTATGGCACCTAAATATAATTTGGGCAGTTACATGCTGAGGAAGTTTCAGAGAGATATGGGAGAAATACAGACAGATAGGTTGTTAACTTGGTTGTCACGGACAAATTGGTTCAAAGGGCTTGTTTCCATGCGGCATGGGGAATCTCATTGTTATCTACCAGATGCTGAAAGGTCTGCATAGACTGGATGTGACGGGAATATTTCCATTAGTCTGGGAGTCTAGAATCAGGTTATCAAAGCAGGCTCAGAATAAAGAGAAACCGAGATTCTTCAGCTAGAGTGTGGTGAATCTGTGGAATTTGTTGCCACAGAGGTGTAGAGCCATTGGGTTTATTGATAGGCAGAGATTGATAGGTTTTTGATTGGTAAGCGGTTAAGGATTACAGGGATAAGGTGGGAGGATAAGCTTGAAAGAATCAGACATGATCGATGGATTAAATGGCCTGATTCTGCTCCTATATTTCATGATCTATGACTCCATGATTCAAACTCTCTATTAGAGTAAGGAAGGACTGCCATGCATTACTAGTGCACGTTGCCTTTTAGTTCAGATTTGACACGATCATTGGATTATGTACAAAGCATGAAGGTTTGACATTTGGCCCACCATGCCAGCTCTTTGACAGAGAGACCAAATATCCCACCTCTATTCTTTCTCCTTAGCCTAATGACTGATAGTTCTTTTCTGGTCACTGGAAGTTACAGATTGTAGTTCAGTAAGTGATATAATTCCTTTCAGCTTCCCTGTAACTTTTCAACAATTACTTCAAATCTGTTCCCTCTTCACCCACTTGTGATGAAGCTAGGTTTGAAAATAGTTTCTCCAATTTGCTCAATCAGAACCCTTCATAAGATGGAAGAGTATCGATTTTCCTTGTACCGTCACTCAAGGGAGAACATCCTTGACTTCTCCAGTCCCTTTGTATAGTATTGTTCCCCTAGCAGATTCGTACTTACCTGAATCAGAAGGTGGGCTGGAAAAAGTTCCCTCAACACAGCCAATATCAGGATCCGTGAGGGTCTGGAAAGGAAATGTCAGAGGTCAGTTGCATGCATACCAAATCACATCAACGTAGTTGGAGTACACAATGGGGGAAAATGTTTACCCTGTATGATGGTGATTAGGCCAAACAATACATGCCATCTTCTAACAACATTGCTCGCAAGGTATCATTCTCAACCTCAAGAGCTGGACCTAGTCAGCTAGACCACTGAGAGACCCAGGAAAACAGATTATTATCTGAATGGTGGCCGATTAGGAAAAGGGGAGGTGCAACGAGACCTGGGTGTCATTATACACCAGTCATTGAAAGTGGGCATGCAGGTACAGCAGGCGGTGAAAAAGGCGAATGGTATGCTGGCATTCATAGCAAGAGGATTCAAGTACAGGAGCAGGGAGGTACTACTGCAGTTGTACAAGGCCTTGGTGAGACCACACCTGGAGTATTATGTGCAGTTTTGGTCCCCTAATCTGAGGAAAGACATCCTTGCCATAGAGGGAGTACAAAGAAGGTTCACCAGATTGATTCCTGGGATGGCAGGACTTTCATATGATAAAAGACTGGATGAACTAGGCTTATACTCATTGGAATTTAGAAGATTGAAGGGGGGATCTGATTGAAACGTATAAAATCCTAAAGGGATTGGACAGGCTAGATGCAGGAAGATTGTTCCCGATGTTGGGGAAGTCCAGAACAAGGGGTCACAGTTTGAGGATAAAAGGGAAGCCTTTTAGGACGGAGATTAGGAAAAACTTCTTCACACAGAGAGTGGTGAATCTGTGGAATTCTCTGCCACAGGAAACAGTTGAGGCCAGTTCATTGGCTATATTTAAGAGGGAGTTAGATATGGCCCTTGTGGCTAAAGGGATCAGGGGGTATGGAGGGAAGACTGGTACAGGGTTCTGAGTTGGATGATCAGCCATGATCATACTGAATGGTGGTACAGCCTCAAAGGGCCGAATGGCCTACTCCTGCACCTATTTTCTATGTTTCTATGTTTCTTTACCCTCCTCATTTGCTGGCTTCCCCGGTCGCTGCTGTTATCAATCCGGGCACCGAGAGGGAGTCAAACCAAGTGAATTCAACATAGTCACTGGGAAGTGAGTAAATGCCATTGGCCTGAACTCATCATTGAGCTTACTCCCCTTCCATCTAGGTGGACCAGGTAAGGGCTCCATCACAAGTACAGCCCTCCCCACCACTGAGGACATTGGCAAGAGCTGCTACCTCAAGAAGGTGGCACCCATCATTAAGGACCCTCACCATCCAGGATATGCGCTCTTCTCATTACTACCATCGGTGAGGAGATACAGGAGCCACTCAATGTTTTAGGATCAAAGTACATTTATTATCAAAGTATGTATACAGAATACAGCTCTGAGATTTGTCCTCCCACAGACAGCCACGAAACAAAGAAACACCATGGAACCTGTTCAAAGAAAACACCAACTACCCAATGCACAAGAAAAGAACAAATTGCACAAACAGCAAAGAGTGAGTGAACAGCACATCGAATATCAAACGTCAAGCCAGGAGTCCGGGAGTGTTCAGCTCAGCCTGTGCCATTAGCCAACTGCAGGCCGCCAAGTCAGTCTGCTCCGAAGCGGCCCAGGTTGCACCAAGGCACCCTGATCAAGTGGCTCAAAAACAGCAAAAAAAAGGGGTAATTAGAATCCAGATGTCATAAAGCGATGGTGGGGGGGGGGGGGGGCGGCACTGGGAGCAGACCCAAATGCAGGACACAGACACTGAAGTACAAGGAACAGGACTTGGTGTGTCAAGAAAGCAAGGGAAGTGAGGAAGAAAAGACACTGGACATTGTCGCAGGCCCTGGACGAGACTAGGATACAGAGCCTGGGCTAGGGCTAGAACTTGCAACCTGGACAAGGACTCCAAGCCAGAGACTGGACAGGGACCCAGAACCTAGGTCTTGACTCAGGCTCAGACCCCTGGATCTAGGCGAGGACAAGACATGGCTACAGGATGAGGAGTGGCAACAAGACTGGACGTGAGACTCCTGGACAGGACGAGAGTACCCCAGCACCGGGCTGGTCGAGGCATATGGACAGGATGAGAACACAAACCCTTGACTTGCTCGAGGGAGAACAGGAATGCAGAGCCTTGCTCGAGGGAGAACAGGAACACAGAACACAGAGCCAGGACCCCTCTTTGGGAGCAGGACATAGGGCCGGGACTCATACACAGAATGCTGAACATGACAAGACAGTTCCCAACACAAGGTAGCAGCAGACAGCCAGACCTACCTAGCAAAGGGCATGGACACAGAGACGGTTCCCAACACTAAGTAATGGCAAACGGCCAGACCTACCTAGCGGAGGCGTGGACACAGACAGTTCAAAACAACGAAAGACAGTTCCTCATCTAGACACAGCAAGGCCCCGATCTTGCCCTGGCGGTTGAATCTGACAGCATTAGAAGCGAGGACACAGGCAAAGGTAGCAGGCAAGGCTTCAGGCAAAGGAAGGGGAAGGGAACAATCCAGCAGTCAGAGGCTGAATCCTGAAGCTATTTATGAAGCCAGCCCAAATGAGAACCAGGTGACTCAACAGAAACTGGGGAAAACTGGAAAACCTGGAATAAGGAATGATGGACCAGACCGTGAACCGGAATGCGGACTTCACGGACCGGACCATGACACCAGAAACACATGTAACCTCAATATCCCCCAAAACCAGTACATTGCCATGAGCTTCACTGATCAATCCTTGCAATGGATGATTAGCTTCTTCCCTTCCACCATTAGGTTTCTGAACAGTCCAAGAACCCATAAACACTTCTTTACTATTTGACTTTTGCATTTATTTATTTTTGTAGCTTATAGAACCTCTTACGTTTTGCACTGTACTGCTGCCACAAAATAACAAATGTCTTGACCTATGTCAGTGATAATCAACTGAATTCTGAACCTCAGTGTCCTAATGAAGGTGGACTCACTGTCACGACTCACCTTGCATCTCTTGTTTGGTCATTTGGTCATTGCTCATCATCCCATTTCCAAGGGTCATATTTTCCTAGTAATTCATGCAAAGGGAATAAAGTGTAGCAATGTGCCAGTAAAAATTGAGCAAAGTATTGAAACATGCCAAAGAATTCAATAAGGTCCATCCTGGTAGGCTGCTCTAGAAGATGTGTGATATCTATGCTGACTTGATGGTTGGATTCAGAATTGGCTTGCCCATTGATGACAGAAGGTGGTGGTGGAAGGGTGTTAGTCTGGCTGGAGATCTGTAGGGATCAGTACAGGACTTCTGTTGTCTGTGTTGTATATAAATTATTCTGGTTACCCTGTTATAGGAACAATGTCATTAAACTTGAAAGAGTACGTAAAAGGTTTGCCAGGATGGTGCCTGAGTTACAAGGAAAGGTTGCATAGACTAGACTATATAGCCTGGAATGTAGGAGATTGAGGGGTGACCTGATAGAGCTATTTCAGGTCATGACAGGTATAGATGGGGTGAAAGTACACAGGGAGAAGGTACTAAAAACAGGAATGCATTAGCTTAGGATCAGAGGTAAGAGTTAAAAGAAACATCAGGGTGAGCTTCTTCACACAAAGTAAGGTTCATATTTGGAATGAGCTGACAGAAATAGAGCCTGGGGATCACATTAGCAACATTTAAAAGTCACTTAGGTAAATACATGAATAGGAAAGGTTTAGAGCCCTTATGGGCCAAATGTGAGCAAATGGGATTAGCTTGCTAGGAAACACAGTTGTTATCAATTGTAAGACTCTAAATGACTTGAATCGAAGTGTAAATTGGTTGGTTAGTAAACCTGGGACGACTCAAGAATTGGTGGATTTGCAGACGGTGAAGAAGATTCTCGAAGGGTACAGCAGGATATAAATCAGTTACAGATTTGGACAGAGAAATGACAGAGTTCAATCCTAGCAAGTGTTTTAACTACTTGGGAGGTCTTTATGGGTACACACTGACTATAAGCAAGAAGCTGAGGAAGGAGTTGTATAAAACTATAGTCAGGCTGCACTTGGAATATTGTGTGTAGTTCTGGTTACCTGATGACAAGAAGATGTGGAGGCTTCGGAGAGTGTTCAGAAGAGATTCACCAGGATGCTGCCTTGATTAAGGGTATTAGCTATAAAAGAGTGGAAAAAGTTGGATTATTTTCTCCAGAGTGTTGGAGGTGGATGGGAGCTCTGATGAAAGTTAAATAAAATGATGATAGTTATAGATGGGGTAGATGGTCAGAATCTTTCACCCAGGGAAGAAATGTCAAATTCTAGAGGGCATAGCTTAAGGTATGAAGAGGAAATTGCAAAGAAGATTTGTGACTCTCCCATCCATCTCTGATGCTCCAGAGAAAATAATCCAAGTTTATCCAACCTGTCCATTTAGTTAATACTTTCTAATCTAGGCAATATCCTGGTGAACATCTTCTGTACCTGCCCCATTCTATCTGTATTGTGCTGGCATAGTACTCTGAATGTGGCCTAATCTAAGTTTTACACAGTTTGAACATGACTTCCTGACTTTATACTCAATGGCCCAACCAAAGACGGCAAGCATGCCATAAGCCTCTTTACCACTCTTCACAACACTTGTGTTGTCAATAGAATTGTATCTAGTGGAGGCTTGGAGCTCAGCGTCACCATATCAGTTATTAAGCAGGTCCAAATACTGTATAGGGAAATAGTCTAGCCGCTGACTATGTTGAACCTGAATGACAAATCTGTATCCAGTTGAATGAGGAGAGCCTGCACCGAATCTTTACTCAGCTGTTGGGTGTAGTTAGCTGCCCTCCAGTGCGAAGACATTGCACATCATTTTAATTTGACCTGCCACCTTTGTAACATCTCAATACTACAAATCTGTCAGCATAAGATAACACTGAGGAGTCATTGTCAGGGAAATAGGGACAGCTGCTGAAATAATGCATAGTCCAGTGTTCCTGGATAGAGTGTTGGGGACAGACTGATGTAGATGCTCTTATACCTAACCATATAGATAGAGTTTCAGGGACATTGGAGCTCCCGACTATGAACTTCCTTCACACATGTTGCTTCTTACTGCAGTTACATTGTTTCACCAAGCTTCCCTTGTGCCACAGAGTCACCAGTCTCACTCCTACAGAGCGCGTGTGTGTTTTAGTCATCAGGATTTTGTGTTGTACTGTGGGTATCATCTAATTCATTTAAAGCAAGGGTATCAGGGAAATAAGTCAGTTTATTAAAGCATTCGGTCCCTCCGCTGCCTCGGCGATATCATTTCAGAGCATCTATCCTGGGTCCAACATGTTACAATGAAGGCACGACAGCACTCTTACTTTCTCAGAGGTTTGTGCAGATTTGGCATGTCTTCTAAAAACTTTGACAAACTTGTATGGATGTCTGGTGGAGAGTATGCTGACTGGTTGCATCGTGGGCTGGTATGGGAACACCAATGCCCTTAAATGGAAAAAAATTACGAAGATTCAGTGGATACAACCCAGTCCATCACAGGTAAAGACTTCCCTAACATTGAGCACATTTACAAGGAGTGCTGCTGCAGAAATGCAGCATCCATCATCAAGAACCCCACCATCCATGCCACACTCTCTTCTCACTGCTGCCATCAGGAAGCAGGTACAAACACCTTTGGTCCCACACCATCAGGTTCAGGAACAGCTACTACTCCTCGACTATCAAGTTCGTGAACCAGAGGGGACTGGTGTGTATTTAATATTCCAGTAATATTTGAATAACATTGTGAATATATTGCATTCTTTGTTTAAATAATTCATTATGGGTTATAAGGGTATGGATGGTATGCATCATAACACCACCACGTTATATATGAGCACCTCACTGAAGTATATAATTATCCCCGACTCCCACGTTCTTCTTTTGATTAGTTTCTGGAGTTACAAAACTAACAGAGGCAACAAGGAAGTTTTAAAATAAACCTGAAACCCAAGGCAACTTCCAACCTCCTGAAGCACAGCAGGGATTTTTCTTCGAAAGGGGAAAGAGAAGATTGTATTTTCAAAAAAAGGCAGAAAATGGATGAAATTAATGGGTTCATAAACAATGCACGCTAGGTGATAATAATAAATTTTAGAAAAGCAGAAATGGCTGGCTGTATCAGAAAGATAGACACATTCAAACGCACAACAGATAACTGGATGATGCATTCTGAATGAATTGAGCAATATGTTGAAGTACGAAATAGCCAATGAAAACGAGTGCCAGTGTTACTGAGTATAATAGGTGGAAGAACATACAGTTTGCTTAGAAGTTTAACTGCTTCAACTGAACCAGCCAAAAAGAGCTTTGCTAATATTGTGAACATAATGCAGGAAAATTTAGAACCGAAACATTGTTGACTGCAGAATGCTTTAGGTTTCACAAGAGCAATCAAAAGGAATGTCCAGTTCAGCTTACGTGGCTGAATTGAAGAAATTGTCCAAGTATTGTCAGTTTAATGATAGGCTTAAGGATACACTGAGAGATTGTTTAGTTTGTGGAATCTTACAAGAAAGCATTCAAAAACAGCTCCTATCTGAAGCACAACTTATAATGCTGAAACTTGGAGATAATGCAACAAAGCATGACACATAAAAAGAGTATGTTGGGCAGACAGAAATAAATGGACTGCACAGGGAAAAGACAAAGATGAAAATTCAAGTTGCAATTTCAAAAAAGAGTACTAATCTGCATGCTGTTGATGAAAATTCTGATAATGATGGGAGTGACACAGGACTGAGTGGCATTGAAATATACGTTGTAAAAACTAACAATAGACAAGCAATATGGCTTACAGCAGAAGTGAATGGCACATTAATTAAAATGAAATTGGACACTGGCTTGGCTGTTTCAGTCATTCCTCAAAATGAGGCTGAACGGCATTTCAAAGATACTGAACTGAAACCTGCAGATGGGAACTAAGAACTGACACAGGAGAAAAGATGGCACTAATGGGAATGACACTCGTAATAGTGAAATACAACATCTAACAAGCCACATTGGACATGTATCAGAGGGTCCATGGGCAATGACACTGATCCCAGTAGCCAAGGATGATGTCTTTGTCAGAATCTCTGGTAATTTTAAAGTCATCATCAAACCAGTAAACGCTTGAAACTGCAGTGAGCAAAATAGTCCTGAATTGTCTTACTGCTTATTTCTTGCCAACTATTAGAGACAAATGTCATTGCTTTTTGAACACAAACGCACGCAAATGATGCTTTTTAAAAACGCACGCAAATAATGCTTTTTAAAAACTGTATGCTCCAAGCACAGTGTAATGTTTAACAGCCACACAAGTGCAAGCAACTGACACCAGTCTCTTGTAAATTAAGCAGCCTAGGTCCCAAATAAATGAAGGGAATCCTGGTTATTTTCTCGATTATTTTTTGTTCTTTAAGAGTTGTCCAAAATAAGCGGCTTCCCCGATTAACCAATGGCCCAATTGACCGGAATGCACTGTGCAAGTCAATACATGTACAAACGGTGTAGATACACAACACACATACATATTCAAATAGATATGCATACAGACAAATAGTATCAAAAACAGTTTATGAACTATTTAATCATTTTTTATGTGATGTTGATGATGGGGAATAGGAATTTGAATAATGGGATTCCAACTATATACATAGAAAGATCCAGCAAAAAGAGGGGTGGAATATTCTGTTCTTACCCCTCCATTTCCCAGTAGGCTGATGTCATTCTCCTTTTCCTCGATATACTTCCTTTCAGCTAGATTCCCTGAAAACCCTGTGGAGAAAGATTTCAGGGTGAAGCAATCAGAAATATTGGAGCATGAGCCATGAGATAATTATGCGAAAGGCCATTTTAAAACAAAGATCAGAAGTAATTTTGAAAGTTGGCTTATAATGGCTTATAGTATATTCGGGCTGGTTTTACCTTTCAATTAAGTTACCAAGCAACATAAGTGGAGGAAAATATTGAAGCAAGTACCTTCCGGTTAAAGAATGTTCAATGCAAGGTGAATTTCAATGGGCCAACATTAATATTTCCATCATCCCCTTTACCTTCAGTTACAGTGAAATTCCCTCCATGATAGATAATCCAGAATGTATTGGCGGACTAAGTCACCAATCAGAACCTCTCAGTGCCTCTTTCAGAATTGATAATACCTTGTGTTAGCTAGTAATGCTTAACTAGTAATCATTCATGTCGTTAGGAGTTCCAAACTTATTGGTGAAAGCTCCAAGGACAGTATCTGCGTGGGAGGAGGCTCTTTGGCCCATCCTGATAATGCTAGCTCCTTCAGGTAGCTGCATTCACCTTCACTAACACTATCTTGCTGCCTGCCCATTTTCTCTATATATAACTTCTTCAAGTTACATTGAGATAAAGGTGCAGAAATAGACCATTCGGCATAACTGGCTTATACTAGTGCTCATCGTCCACACACCCCTTCCCACTTCCTTTGCTTCCTAGGAGACACAAGACATTGCAAATGCTGGAATTTGGAGCAACAAGCAATCTGCTGGAGGATCTTAACAGGTTAAGCAGCTTCTGCGAGCAGAAGGAATTGTTGTTGTTTTGGGTCCTAACTCAGGGCTTCATTCTGAAATGTCAACAAATCCTTTCCCCCACAGATACTGAAGTTCTTCCAGCAAATTGTTGCTTCCTCCTTCCCACCCCATCAATCAACTCATCCCATGTTCCCTCACTGAGATTCCTTTAACTTTATCTTTACTGTTTCCCTCAGGTGCCCAAACCTGTCACACTATTGTTTCGCTGATATGTTGAATGATTTGTGTTGACCTTGGTACATGGGACAATGATAAACCAATTTACCAATTTGAAATGTAGAAATGTAGAAATTAGTGGCATTGTTTCTCAACTCCAAACCACCATTACTTGACGATGGCAGCACCAATCAGTTCCCTTCAGTACACAATGAGACCACCCATCAGAAAATTACAACGTAACTAAGTTGTAGGTGTAAATCCAAACCATCGGTCTGGTTCCACCAATCTTCAGCATCATGGCTGATCTTCTACCTTAGGACTACTTTCCAGCACTATCTCGATTCCCCTTGGTTCCAGTAATATCCAGAATTATATCGATCTCTGGACCCAATGTCTAAATCTCAATAAACCTCTAGACAGACAATCGCAAAGGATTGTACTCTTGGAAATTTTCCTCATCAGAGGAATCATCCTTCTTATGTCTAGTGTGTCAAGTTTTTTAAATTATTTTCTCTCATTCAACTAAACTCTAGGGAGTCTACCAGTCGCTTAATCTCTCAATTTCTACAGCAAACCCACCCTTCCTGGTGGATCTAGTCTAATGGATTTTCACTCTACTCTAGGGCGTCCCAACCATTTTTTTGTCATGGAGCTTTACCATTAACCAAGGGGTCTGTGGACCCCACATTGGGAACCCCTTTATTCTGTTTTATTCTCATCTTGTCTCTGTTAAGAAGCCCCCACTTGCCTACTTTAGTGTTTTCTTTCGTACACATTTTTATGTTCATTGCTGTTCTACTCTCATATTTTACTACTAATGAAATTCGCCATGTCCTTGTTGACACCCCCCCCCCCACAACTTTTACAATTACAACATTGAAAAGCTCCTATCCAGATGTGTCAAAGCTTGGTATGGAAACTGCTCTGCCCAAGACTGCAGGAAATTGCAGAGCTGTGCATACAGCTCAATCTATCATGAAAACTGATCTTCATTCTATTGACTCTGTCTACACGTCCACTGCCGTGGAAAACTCCTCAGCCTAGTCAAAGAGCACTCCTGTCCCGGTCATTTTCTTTTCTCCCTCTTTCTGCCAAACACAAGATAGAAAAGTTTGAAAATTCAGACCACCAGACACAAGGGCAGCCTCTATCCTGGTATTATAATACTATTGAGTAGACCCCTGTACGAAGAAGATGAACTCTAGGTCTCTCAATCTACCTCATTGTGGCCCTTATACCTAATTTGGCTTTCTCTATAAATGGAACTATATTTTGCATTCTGTCATCTCTTTTCACTTATACGTCCTCAATATACTTGTGTTTTTAAATTATCTGTATGGATGGCATGCAAATCAAACTTTTCACTTGGTATATAGGATAATAATAAAGACCACATCAATTACTTTTCCCTAATAATTTCCCAAAGTTTTCCTTTGCTGTGTATATAGATCTTTCCAACCCTTCAGCCTACTGCTAGTTCTGGTGACCTTATTAGACTGTTCTTTTGATTTAATAGGACCCTTGATTTCTGTTGTCAGCTCTTTTCATGTTTTGTGTCTTTTTAGCCACATTCTTTCTTCAGTGCATTGGCCTTATTGCTTACCAAACCTGTCTGGATTTACATTCCAGACATTTTTGGAACAGTCGGTTTCTGGCACTGGAAAATGCTGCAAGGTGTGATGCAAAGACCTTTAGACTTGAGGCTTAGAAGCAGAATTAGGCCATTTGGCTCATCAGGTCTGCTCTGCTCACTGTTTCCTCTCGGCTGTGCGAGTGTGTGGCTGAAATGCTCCTGCGCACACAGCCTTTCTTACCGCACAGCTGGAATTTTCTTTTATATAACACTTTATTAAAGTGTCATGCAGTGTTCAGGCCATGTAAAAATTTCCTGCTCAGAGCAACGGTTGGTCTGTGCAGCTGTAAAAAAATAATTAGAGGGAATGTTGGCTCTGCCATTTCATCATGGCTGATTTATTATCCCTCTCAGCCCCATTCTCCTGCCTTCTCCCCATAACCTTCAACATCCTTATTAATCCATAACTTATCAACCTCTGCATTGAATATACTTGGCTTCCACAGCCACCTGGTGCAATGAATTCCACAGATTCACCACCCTCTGGCCAAAGCAATTCGACTTCATCTCTGTTTTAAAGGCACAACTCTTCTATTCAGAAGCTTTGCCCTCTGGTCCTAGACTTCCCCATTCCAGGAATTATTCTCTCCATGTCCGCTCTGTCCAGGCATTTCAATATTCAAGAACACAAGGAATTCTGCAGATGCTGGCAATCCAAAGCAACATGCAAAATGCCGGTGGAACTCAGCAGGTCAGGCAGCCTCTATGGAAATGAATAAACAGGAGACGTTTCGGGCCGAGACTTTTCTCCAGGACATAGAAATAGATTAATACAGCACAGGAACAGGCACTTCGGCCCACAATGTTGTAGCGAACCAGCTAACTAGTAAATCAAACCACATCCCCAAAAGCCCCCCCACCTACACAATGTCCTCATCTCTCCATCTTCCTCATATTCAGGAGCCTACCTAAGTGTCTCTTGAAAGCCTCAAAAATGTTGGCCTCACCATTATACTAGGTAGCAAATCCCAGGCAACCACCACTCTCCGGGTAAAAAATATACTTACCCCTCACATCCCCTTTGAACCTATCCCCTCTCATCTTCTACCCTCTAGTATTACCCTCGAGCATGCCCTCTAGTATTAGACATTTCTACCCTGTGAGAAGGATATTCCCTGTCTACTCTATCTCTGCCTCTCACAATCTTCTAAACTTCTGCCAGATCCCCCCTCAGACCCTGCTGCTCCAAAGAAGACAGTCCCATTTTGTCCAACCTCTCACGACAAAGCATGCCCTCTAAACCAGGCAACATCCTGGTAAACCTATTCTGCACTCTCTCCAAAGCCTCACCATACTTCCTATAGTGGGGTGACCAGAAATATATGCAATACTCCAGATGCAGCCTAAGCAGTCTTATAAAGTTGCAACATAACCTT
The DNA here is from genome assembly GCF_030028105.1 of Mobula birostris. Lineage (NCBI taxonomy): Eukaryota > Metazoa > Chordata > Chondrichthyes > Myliobatiformes > Myliobatidae > Mobula > Mobula birostris. The sequence goes on from NC_092371.1 coordinate 121,734,306, forward strand.
TTGACTTTAGAGCTTAATGCCTTGACTTTTAAAAAGGAAGTGAAAATCTGCAGATGATGGGAATCCAAGCAACACACACAAAAGCTGGAGGCAGCAGCTGTGGAAAAGAGTACAGTCGATGTTTTGGGCCGAGACCCTTCAGCAAGACTGGAGAAAAAAGGTGAGCAGACAGAGTAGGAAGGTGGGGAGATGCTGTACTTCTCTATGACTCTATAGCTCTATTCTATGACTTAAACCTACATCATCACATCATGAGGCCAGATGAGTAGCCTAACCAATACACTACCTTATACACTGACTTGTATAAATTTTTAGCAAAGCCTATGAACAGCATTCATGCTCATTTGGATCTTAACAGCCAAGCCTCTTCATGCAAGATGTTCCTTGGGAATATTATCAGTGTTCTTAATGCATTGTACTTCCTCACTTTGCATTGGTCAGTCTGTTTTAAGAGGGAGCTTTATGACAGATGGAAGGAAGTTGCTCCTTTACACAGGATGGCCATCAGCAAGGTAGCAGGAAGGGCGAGCCAGGGACAGACAATTCAGTGCAGAGTTGGATTCGGTGAAGGGGAGATGGTAGAGTGCTGGGGGATCAAGTATTTCTTTCTCAAAATAAACCATGGAGCTCTTTCAAGGTTAACGTCCCATTGCAGATAAACCGCAAAAGGAGCTTTGCTGACCATGCCAGTGTGAAGGAGCACATTATTGGACCTACAAATCAACATGTTATCTTAGACCTGTGCAACGAGAGATGAAAAATTAACATTCTTATGGTTAGCGGTCCTCTTGGAAAGGTGATCACAGTATAATTGAATTTCTCATACAAAGAGAGAATACAATAGATCAATCTAAAATCAGTATATCCTGTCTAAAGAAAGGTCTACAACAAGATGAAGAAGGAGTTGGCTAGCGTAGAATGGGAACACAGTTGAAGAAACAGAGAAAGACTTTCAAAGAGATTTTTCACTGCAATCAACAGAAGCGTATTCCAATTAAAAGCAAGCTCTGTAAGGTGAGGGAAAGCCGGCCTTGGTTAACTAATGAAATAAAGGAAATCATCAAACTTAAAGGCCGTGTACAAAGTCACCAAGAGTAGTGAGAAAACATCTTTTAAGGCCAGAACAGAATTGGCAAGGTTCCAGGTCAAAACCCTTAAGGTTCCCTCAAAGTCTTCAGTGTGGAGGTACGTCATGCTAATCAGTTGCAAGTAGATGTCAAGTCATTGGGAGGGGCGAATAGGAGTAGAAGACAAACACTTAGTAACAAGTTGGATATAAGGTAAATGCTCAGATTCGGAGGAAAGAACCTGGCCTTGAACAATTATTGAACTAGTAATTGTGAAACCTTATTAATTTATAATGAACATGGTAGGGGTGTCAAACACAAGAGTTTGATGTGAGAGGTAGGAGATTTAAAGAGGATCTTGGGGGTACGAGTTTATAATGAGTGTGGTTGATATCTGTGATGCACGGTAGAGTGGTAGAATCAGTTGCAATCATTACATTTAAGAGGCACTATAACATCTTCTGTCTCAAGACCATTAACTCCTTTCATTTATTTTTTGGGCCTTACACTGAGAGGTAATTTAGTCATTATTATTATTAGTCATTCTCTATTGACCCCAGGGGAAATTGGTTTTCGTTACAGTTGCACCATAAATAATAAATAGTAATCAAACCATAAATAGTTAAATAGTAATATGTAAGTTATGCCAGGAAATAAGTCCAGGACCAGCCTATTGGCTCAGGGTGTCTGACCCTCCAAGGGAGGAGTTGTAAAGTGTGATGGCCACAGGCAGGAATGACTTCCTATGACGCTCTGTGTTGCATCTCGGAGGAATGAGTCTCTGGCTGAATGTACTCCTGTGCCCACCCAGTACATTATGTAGTGGATGGGAGACATTGACCGAGATGGCATGCAACTTGGACAGCATCCTCTTTTCAGACACCACCGTCAGAGAGTCCAGTTCCATCCCCACAACATCACTGGCCTTACGAATGAGTTTGTTGATTCTGTTGGTGTCTGCTACCCTCAGCCTGCTGCCCCAGCACACAACAGCAAACATGATAGCACTGGTCAGTTACAATGGTCAATTATCCTGGCAGCTCACATGTTTTTGGGACATAGGCGAAAACCAAATCATAAGGGCAATTTGGAGCAACAAATGATCTGCTGAAAGAACTCAGTTGGTCGAGCAGGGTCTGCTGGAGGGGAAAGAACCTTTGGGTCAAAACCCTGTATCAGAAATGAGCATGGAGAGGGGAGGAGATAGGCAGGGGGATATCCATCTGTGATCATGCAAACTCCACACAGACAGCACCAGAGTTCAGGATCAAACCTAGGACTCTGGTGCTGTGAGGCAGTGGTTCTAATTCTCATTCCTTAATCTAACATTCTAGAGCTGCAGGTTCAGCTCACTACAGCAGCAATCAAATTCTAAGATGATCTTTATATGTAACATAAACCACAAAGCTACCAGATTTTAGGAAATAATATGATTGTCCTCATTCTCAGGAGTTCAAAGTACAAAGTAAATTTAATATCAACGTACATATATGTCATCATATACAACCCTGAGATTCAATTTCTTGTGGGCATACTCAATAAATCTGTTCTTATCTGTGATTATCGAGCTTCTTCTAAAACTCTTGTCATAATCATCCATTCCTCTCGCCAAAAGCTTCCCCTTAAATGAATCCTAACACTTTAACTCGAATACACCTTGTACAAGTGAGTTGCAAGTTCTGATTGATCTCCGAAACCCTTTTCAGATTTTCCTACGATATAATTTTATCAGGTTAAACGTTATTGGAAGACCAGGAAAACCCTACCTTGAATTAACCACATGCAAAGAGAAAGCATCAATATGTTTGCATTTCGCAGTCCCATCGTTTGGTTTGGCAGCATTCAAGAATCCTGGGAGCTTGTCACCTCAGAAAGTTAATAGAGTGAACTATCTTCCAAACACTACTGGCTTATATCAAGCCACATCCCCTCCCACCTTTTACTGCTAGAGCTGACTGCAAGATAGAGAAACGTTTTGGATTTATTGCATGATGAGCTGCTAAATAAAGTATTCTTGTGTTATAAAACAATAAAGGTTCACTTTCCATAACAATTGCACAAACACCATTATAAAGCATTAGTGCAATTATGTCACTCTGTATCAAAGAAGACATTGCAACAGTTCAGCAGGGTTCCTCAACAGCACCAGTTAAACCTGCCAATCTCTGTTGCCAATGGCAACAGTCACAAAGGCACACCCCCATCCACAGGTTCTCCTCCATGTCAAACAGCATCCTGAGGTGGAAATGTAGAGCTAGAGTCTGGCAAGACAGACTTTGACCTACCACCTCTATGCCAACCATTAAGAACCCTGAGGTTCTTGAACTGACCAGCAAAACCATAACCCTAGCTCAGGTATGGAACTGTATGGTCCACCTTTTGTAATACCAGGAACGTATCTCTGATTTTTTTTGCATTTTTTTGCACTTAAGTCTTAATTTTGCCGTCTTTATTTCTCTTTCTCTCTTCACTGTCCTGTAGAATCATTCAAAATTAATTTATGTATAATTAATATTCTGTTTGCTGTCTGTACCTGTGTGACTGTGATGTTGCTGCAGGTTTTTTTCATTGTACCTCACCGTATTTGTGCACGTGACAATAAATTTGACTTGTTCTTGAAGTACCTACCTAATTAGTAACATGCACCAATACTTCATCCATAGTCTGTTAAGCCTTGCTGATTTAATTTCTCATCCAAGTGCTTCTCAAATGTACGAGAGTACTTGCTAACACCACCTTCACAGGCATTGTATTCCATTTTATAACCACTCTCTGGATGAAAAAGAACTTCCTTAGCTACCTTATAAAACTCTTACATCTCACCCTAAGTTTACCCAGTCCCCTTAGGCCCGAGACATTTCTGTTGCTGATTGCTGGTCGAGTTGGGACAGAATCTCATCAATGTCCTTACAGCAGATGTAAGGCTGTTCCCAAATATGATTGTAGTGTTTAAGTGGGTTGAAGTTATTGCATTTATTTAGCTTCCATTTCTTCAAGTGTAGATACAATTATAGGGAAGTACAACACAAATAGGCCCTTCGGCCCATCAAGTCCATGCTGAAACCACTTAAACTGTCTACTCCCATCAACCTGCACCTGGACCACAGCCACCAACAACCCCGCCCCCCCCCCCATACTCCTTCCATCCTTGTACCTATCCAAACTTCTTTTAACTGTTGAAATCAAGCTTGCTTGTGCTGGCAGCTCATTCCACACTCTCACCATGTTCAAGAGATAAAATTACTGAGTTGCAGAAACCTGAAAGGGATTGGAGAGGGTAGCTACTTTTTATTCTAATGAGGGGGGAAATCAAGAAGAAGTTAGGAGCAAGTTCACATCTCTTTCCCCTGGTGCAGCTACATTATTAAGCCTTAACTCAGTGAAGATCTGGTGTACTGGTCAAAGTCCATCTTTTAGTCAGCAACACTCAATTTCCTGAGTGAAATCAGGAACAGCGGATCAGCTATGGGAAGTCTCGGTACTGGACAGTTCTCCCTGTCCCCCTCCCCTCCCCACCCCAACTCTCTCCCTCTCACTCTCGTTGGTGGGGATAGTCCGCTACCAGTTCTGGAGTCAGTGAACTCAGGAAAAAGCTACCTTGCTGACTTTAACCCTGTAAATCAGAGAGCTGTTTTGTTTTTGTTGGTCTCCTCTCTCGCTGTATGACTACCTCTCTGCTCCTTTATTGGGGGGGGGGAAGAGAGAGAGAGAGAGAGAGAGAGAGAGAGAGAGAGAGAGAGAGAGAGAGAGAGAGAGAGCCTGAGGCATGTCAAATTGGTCGGATGAGCAACTAGTTTTTCTGTACTGCAATCATGGTTTCCCTTGGGGGTTTGCTATTGCTTGCTTGCTGGCTGGAGGGTGCTGATGATTTTTTGCTGAAATAAACGGGGGTGTGGGAGGGGGTAGGTTGTTGCTTTGCCGCTGCTTGTGTGGGGGTGGAATGAGGAGGTTTCTAACGTTTTTACTGTCATTCATTCTTTGGGGTACTGTTCTGTTTTTGTGGATGTCTGTGAAGACCAAGAATTTCAGGTTGTATTTTGTATACATTCTCTGCTATTAAACGGAACAATTGAACTATTGAGGGGGAGGGGAGATCCGAAATGATAGGAGAAGACAGGAGGGGGAGGGATGGAGCCAAGAGCTGGACAGGTGATTGGCAAAAGGGATACGAGAGGATCACGGGACAGGAGGCCTATGGAGAAAGAAAAGCAGGGGGCGAACCCAGAGGATGGGCAAGGGGTATAGTGAGAGGGACAGAGGGAGAAAAAGGAGAGAGAGAAAAAGAATGTGTGTATAAAAATAAATAATGGATGGGGTATGAGGGGGAGGTGGGGCATTAGCGGAAGTTAGAGAAGTCAATGTTCATGCCATCAGGTTGGAGGCTACACAAATGGAATATAAGGTGTTGTTCCTCCAACCTGAGTGTGGCTTCATCTTTACAGTAGAGGAGGCTGTGGATAGACATAATAGAATGGGAATGGTACGTGGAATTAAAATGTGTGGCCACTGGGAGATCCTGCTTTCTCTGGCAGACAGAGCGTAGGTGTTCAGTGAAACGATCTCCCAGTCTGCGTCGGGTCTCGCCAATGTATAGAAGACCACATCGGGACCACGGGACACAGTATATCACCCCAGCTGACTCACAGGTGAAGTGTCGCCTCACCTGGAAGGACTGTCTGGGGCCCTGAATAGTGGTGGGGGAGGAAGTGTAAGGGCATGTTTAACACTTGTTCCGCTTACAAGGATAAGTGCCAGGAGGGAGATCAGTGGGGAATGTTGGGGGGGACGAATGGACAAGGGAGTCGCGTAGGGAGCGATCCCCGTGGAAAGCGGTGGGGGGGTGAGAGAGGGAAAGATGTGCTTAGTGGTGGGATCCCGTTGGAGGAGGCAGAAGTTACGGAGAATTATATGTTGGACCCGGAGGCTGCTGGGGTGGTAGGTGAGGACAAGGGGAACCCTATTCCTAGTGGGATGGCGGGAGGATGGAGTGAGAGCAGATGTGCGTGAAATGGGGGAGATACGTTTAAGAGCAGAGTTGATGGTGGACCTCCTATCCCATGATCCTCTCATATCCCTTTTGCCAATCACCTGTCCAGCTCTTGGCTCCATCCCTCCCCCTCCTGTCTTCTCCTATCATTTTGGATCTCCCCCTCCCCCTCCCACTTTCAAATCTCTTACTCACTCTTCCTTCAGTTAGTCCTGACGAAGGGTCTCGGCCCAAAACGTCGACTGCACCTCTTCCTAGAGATGCTGCCTGGCCTGCTGCGTTCACCAGCAACTTTTATGTGTATTGCAAGAGTTTACAGCTTGTATTTTCATAGGGAGAGCGAGATACATAGAACCAGAACCACAAGATAACAAATTTCATGTCATTGAAGTTATAATAAATCTGATTCTGATTCAAAGGCAAGGGATTTATACTGGAAGCATGCTATTAAAATTGTGGTACAGCTGATGGATTAGCTGTGCTCAGATGAAGGGTCAGGTCGTGTTGAAAAAGCAGAGAGGCTGCAGAAGGACTTAGATCAGGAGAATGGGCAAAGAGGTGTCAAATGGAATACATAAGACCATAAGACAAAGGAGCAGAAGTAGGCCATTTGGCCCATCGAGTCTGCTCCGCCATTTTATCATGAGCTGATCCATTTTATCCTATTTAGTCCCACTGCCCCGCCTTCTCACCATAACCTTTGATGCCTGGCTATTCAGATACCTATCAATCTCTGCCTTAAATACACCCAATGACTTGGCCTCCACTGCTGCCCGTGGCAACAAATTCCATAGATTCACCACCCTCTGACTAAAAAAATTTTTTTTCATTTCTGTTCTGAAAGGACTCCCTTCAATCCTGAAGTCATGCCCTCTCGTACTAGACTCCCCCATCATGGGAAACAACTTTGCCACATCCACTCTGTCCATGCCCTTGAATATTCGAAATGTTTCTATGAGGTCTCCCCTCATTCTTCTAAACTCCAAGGAATACAGTCCAAGAGCGGACAAACGTTCCTCATATGTTAACCCTCTCATTCCCGGAATTATTCTAGTGAATCTTCTCTGTACCCTCTCCAACGTCAGCACATCCTTTCTTAAATAAGGAGACCAAAACTGCCCACAGTACTCCAAGTGAGGTCTCACCAGCGCCTTATAGAGCCTCAACATCACATCCCTGCTCCTATACTCTATTCCTCTAGAAATGAATGCCAACATTGCATTCGCCTTCTTCACTACCGACTCAACCTGGAGGTTAACTTTAAGGGAATCCTGTACGAGGACTCCCAAGTCCCGTTGCATCTCAGAACTTTGAATTCTTTCCCCATCTAAATAATAGTCTGCCCGTTTTTTTTTTTCTGCCAAGGTGCATAATCATACACTTTCCAACAGTGTACTTCATTTGCCACTTCTCTGCCCATTCTTCCAATTTATCCAAGTCTCTCTGCAGACTCTCCGTTTCCTCAGCACTACCGGCCCCTCCACCTATCTTCGTATCGTCAGCAAACTTAGCCGCAAAGCCGTCTATTCCATAATCCAAATCGTTGATGTACAATGTAAAAAGAAGCGGCCCCAACACTGATCCCTGTGGAACACCACTGGTAACCGGCAGCCAACCAGAATAGGATCCCTTTATTCCCACTCTCTGTTTCCTGCCAATCAGCCAATGCTCTATCCACGTATGTAACTTTCCTGTAATTCCATGGGCTCTTATCTTGTTAAGCAGCCTCATGTGTGGCACCTTGTCAAAGGCCTTCTGAAAATCCAAATATACAACATCCACTGCATCTCCCTTGTCTAGCCTACTGGTAATTTCCTCAAAAAATTGTAATAGGTTTATCAGGCAGGATTTTGGGAAGTGTATGGTCATGCACTTTGATAGAAGGAATAAAACCGTAGACTATTTACTTAGTCATAGTCGTACTTTATTGATCCCGGGGGAAATTGGTTTTCATTACAGTTGCACCATAAATAATTAAATAGTAATAAAACCATAAATAGTTAAATAGTAATATGTAAATTACACCAGGAAATAAGTCCAGGACCAGCCTATTGGCTCAGGGGAAGAAAACAGGAGAATGGGGTTGAGAGGGAAATGGACTAGCCATGATCAAATGGCAGAGCAGACTCAATGGGCTGAATAGCCTAATTCTGCTCCTGTGTCTTAAGATCTTACTTGAAAGACCAACTGTGCACTTCCTTCCACAGATGCTCCCTGGCCCGCTGAGTTCCTCCAGCATCTTTTTTATTGCTCCAGATTCCAGTGCAGGCAGCGTCTTGTGCCACTGTGTTGATAGGTTAATTGATCACTGTGAATTGCCCTCATGTGCAGAATCTGGGGGGAGCTGATGGGGATTTGGAAAGAATACACTAGATTGAATGAAAATGAATGTTTGATAGTCAGCACAGACTCGGTGGGCTGTTTTGTTTTGTTTTAGAGTCATGCAGTGTAGAAACAGTCCTGTTTCTACACTGCATGACTCTAAAACAAAACAAAACTTTAGTTAGGCCACAGCTGGATTTCTATGTAATATTCCGGTCTCCATGCTACAGGAAAACACTGACCATCTCTTTGCCTTCACAGCTGCTGAGTCCCTCCGTCAGTTTGTTTTTTGCGACAGATTCCAGCATCTGCAGAGTCCCTTGAGCCTCAGAGAGAATTCAGAGAAAATTTACGATGCTGTTGCCTGGCCAGGAGTAGCTTAGCATTGAGGAAGGTCGGAATCAGTTGGGTTTGATGGCGGTGAGGAGATTTGATTCAGGTCTATAAGACAGTGATGGGCTGAGATAGAGTGAGGTGAAAGAACCTATTTTCTTTCACAGAGAAGCAGTTACCAGGAAAGGTGGATTCGAGGAGATCTGTAGGAGAGCTGAGATATTCCCTGTGCACTGTTGGAGTCAGAAAGGGTGGTGATCAGAGGTCACTTTCGGGAAGTGTCTCAGTAAGCATTCATACCGCGCTCTAACCTGCAGGGCCACAGCCCAGATCTGGAGATGGTGTTAAACTGGCAGGTTCTTAATCATCCAGTATGGTCACGATGGGCCAAATGGCTTCTATGACTCTATGCACGGATCACTCCAATTGCATCGCATGTGCTAATTTGCTAAAAGTTCACGAGTGCAATTTGCAGATACAGTTCAGCCACCATCTCCATTGGCCCTGAGGCAGAGGGCTGGTGTTTCATGTACTTCAGTGCAAATGTCTGGCCTGGTGGTAGTGGAAGAAGGTAAGATATGGTGCTTGAGCTACTTTAAGATGAGCATGTGAATATATAAGGACTGGAAGGATATAGAGCATGTGCAGAAGAAATTAGTTTATTTTGATATCATGATCAGCACAGATATTATGTAGGCTGAGGTGTCTCTTGCAGTGCTCTTTCTATGCTCCATGTTCTATGATACTGCAAAGCTACAAGAACTGCTGCTGGAGCATTGATCTACAGAGAATTCTTCGGGTGGAAGTCCATAGATCATTCAAAGTGGCAACACAGTTAGATATGGTGATAAAGAAAGTGCACACTGCTCAGGATGTTGAATATAAAAGTCGGGAAATCATGTTGCAGCTGTATAAAAGTTTGATTAGGTCACATCTGAAGCACTATGTATAGTTCTGGTCCCTGCTTTACAGAAAGGATGTGGAGGTTTTTGGACTGGGTGCCGAAGAGATTCACTTGGATTCAAGAGCATTAGCTATAAGGAGAGTTGGACAAACATGGATTATTTTCTGACATTTCTCAGGATCCCTGACACCAGTCTACTTCAAGACCTGCTGTTGGATGAGATTACCAGGCAGACGAGAGGAAAGATTCAAGGATATGTTCAACACTTCTGTGAAGAATTGCAACATTGGCACAGACTCTTGGAACTCTCTGGGTTATGATTGCTCACAATGGAGAAGGGTCAGTCATAAGACCATAAGATATTGGAGCAGAATTAGGCCATGCGACCCAAAGAGTCTGCATTGCCATTTCATCATGTCTGACCCATTTCCCTTTTAACCTCATTCTCTTGCCTTCTCCCTATAACCTTTCCAGGACAATGGAGGCCATTGGCCGTCGCTTCAGAACGGCATACAGGCTGGAAGCACACAGAAGCTCTGCTTGAGAGCAGAAGGAGCATACCACGTCAGAAACTGCAACCCGACACAGCTTTCAGTCATCTCTGTCCCACTCGGGAAAGTGCCTGAACCTCCCACTTTGACCTCAATCACCTTGGGGCAAGTCATTCTCAGTCCCGAGGGACTTTCGAACAAAGGGAAGAGAATCCCTGCTCATGGGTTCCCTCTGCTGGCTTTAATGAGTAAATACAGGGAAAATATACTCTGCTAAATTTTGTCACAAAAGCCTATAAGGCACGGCAGCGCAACACTTCAGAGTGTCAGCGACCCAGGTTCAATTCCTGCCACTGTAAGGAGTTTGTAAATTCTTTCCGTGACTGCATGGGTTTCCTCCAGGTGCTCTGGTTTCCTCCCACAGTTCAAAGATGTGCTGGTTGATAAAATAATTTGATTATTGTAAATTGTCCTGTGATTAGTCTAGGATTAAACCCAAGGATTATGGGGTGGCGTGGTTCGAGGGGCCTATTCCGCGCTTTATCTCAGTGAATAATTCTATAAGGTTATTGACAATAGGATCATTTTCATTAGCCTTCCAGAATTTCCATGGACATCATTTTCCTGAACACTGGTTTAGCCAAATTGAGTGGAAAGTAATAGGAAAAATATATATTAAGGTTGTTAGAAATATTTAACTCACTGTTTATGAAATCCATTGGCAATGGGATAAACGTTATGTTAGACCAGGCACCAGGAGATGCTGGGACAAGTGTTTGTCCAAGAATGCCATACTGGAGAGACTGAGTGAAGATATTCCAAGCTATTCCAGAGACTGGGGTCTTGGCAGCTCACAGCTCAGGCACGGCCACCACTGATGTGCTGAAGAAAACCAGAAGCAGAGGAGACTAGCTATTTCAGCTCACTGTAAAACTGGAGAAGGTTATTGCAGAGAGGATGGGGCAAAAGCAGAGGTCAGCAGGTCAGGCCAAGTGATTTGTGAATATTAGATAAATTGCAGAAATCTGAAACAAAAGTTAACAATGCCAGCATCAATCAGCAGAATAGGCAGCACAGAAAACAGTGTTAATATCTCAGAAGTGATAAAAACACTTTCCACATAAAACTTGGAGCACTATGGAACCTTTGCCCGTCATTTTGTGCAGACTTTTAAACTACTCTAAAATGAATCTAACTCTTCCCTGCTCCATGACCCTCCATTTTCCTAACATTCATCTGCCTATCGAAGTTTCTTAAATGTACCTAATGTATCTTCCTCTGCCACCACACACCCACCTCCCTGTGTAAAATACTTATCCCCGACATACACACTATACTTTCCTCCCCTTTGTCATCATTGCCCTGGGATAATGTCTCTTGCTGTCCACTTGATCTTCTCTTATCACCTTGTACACCTCTATCAAGTTGCCTCTCATCCTCCTTGGTTCCAAACAGAAAAGACCTAGCTCGCTCAACCTATCCTCATAAGATATGCTCTCTAGACATTAACTCTGTTTCTTGCTCATTGGCTTTCCCTTTTCTGTGAACGTGTGTCCCCTTTTTGGTGAATCGAGCCAGAATGCCAGCTCATATTCCCAAAGCTCTGATATTGTGAAGGTGAAATCTACGTCACAACATAGCTCTACTGACTGAAGTACAGTTCTATGCAAAAGTCTTTGGAATTTTTATATAGGGTGGCTAATGTAACTCCACTTTTTAAAAGGGTGGCTAATGTAACTCCACTTTTTAAAAAATGAGGGAGAGAGAAACCGGGGAATTATAGGCCGGTTAGCCTAACGTCGGTGGTGGGGAAACTGCTGGAGTCAGTTATCAAGGATGTGATAACAGCACATTTGGAAAGTGGTGAAGTGATCGGACAAAGTCAGCATGGATTTGTGAAAGGAAAATCATGTCTGACGAATCTCATAGAATTTTTTGAGGATGTAACTAGTAGAGTGGATAGGGGAGAACCAGTGGATGTGGTATATTTGGATTTTCAGAAGGCTTTTGACAAGGTCCCACACAGGAGATTAGTGTGCAAACTTAAAGCACACGGTATTGGGGGTAAGGTATTGGTGTGGGTGGAGAGTTGGTTAGCAAACAGGAAGCAAAGAGTGGGAATAAACGGGACCTTTTCAGAATGGCAGGCGGTGACTAGTGGGGTACCGCAAGGCTCAGTGCTGGGACCCCAGTTGTTTACAATATATATTAATGACTTGGATGAGGGAATTAAATGCAGCATCTCCAAGTTTGCGGATGGCAGTGTTAGCTGTGAGGAGGATACTAAGAGGATGCAGGGTGACTTGGATAGGTTGGGTGAGTGGGCAAATTCATGGCAGATGCAATTTACTGTTGATAAATGTGAAGTTATCCACTTTGGTGGCAAAAATAGGAAAACAGATTATTATCTGAATGGTGGCCGATTAGGAAAAGGGGAGGTGCAACGAGACCTGGGTGTCATTATACACCAGTCATTGAAAGTGGGCATGCAGGTACAGCAGGCGGTGAAAAAGGCGAATGGTATGCTGGCATTTATAGCGAGAGGATTTGAGTACAGGAGCAGGGAGGTACTACTGCAGTTGTACAAGGCCTTGGTGAGACCACACCTGGAGTATTGTGTGCAGTTTTGGTCCCCTAATCTGAGGAAAGACATCCTTGCCATAGAGGGAGTGCAAAGAAGGTTCACCAGATTGATTCCTGGGATGGCAGGACTTTCATATGAAGAAAGACTGGATGAACTGGGCTTGTACTCGTTGGAATTTAGAAGATTGAGGGGGGATCTGATTGAAACGTATAAGATCCTAAAGGGATTGGACAGGCTAGATGCAGGAAGATTGTTCCCGATGTTGGGGAAGTCCAGAACGAGGGGCCACAGTTTGAGGATAGAGGGGAAGCCTTTTAGGACTGAGATTAGGAAAAACTTCTTCACACAGAGAGTGGTGAATCTGTGGAATTCTCTGCCACAGGAAACAGTTGAGGCCAGTTCATTGGCTATATTTAAGAGGGAGTTAGATATGGCCCTTGTGGCTATGGGGGTCAGGGGGTTTGGAGGGAAGGCTGGGGCGGGGTTCTGAGTTGGATGATCAGCCATGATCATAATAAATGGCGGTGCAGGCTCGAAGGGCCGAATGGCCTACTCCTGCACCTATTTTCTATGTTTCTATATAAAAATGCTCACAAAGCTGTGCTGAACATGTCCTTACCTTAGAAATTACCTAGGGTTACCCATAGCCCTCTATTTTTCTAAGCTCCATGTACCTATCCAGGAGTCTCTTAAAAGACCCTATTGTATCTGTCTCCACCACCATCACTGGCAGCCCATTCCACACACTCACCACTCTCTGCGTAAAAAACGTATCCCTGACATCTCCTCTATACTTACTTCCAAGCACCTGAAAACTGTGCCCTCTCGTGTTAGCCATTTCAGTCCTGGGAAAAAGCTTCTGACTATCCACACGATCAGTGCCTCCCATCATCTTATACACCTCTCTCAGGTCACCTCTCATTCTCCATCACTCCAAGGAGAAAAGGCCGAATTCACTCAACCTATTCTCATAAGGCATACTCCCCAATCCAGGCAACATCCTTGTAAATCTCCTCGGCACCCTTTCTACGGTTTCCATGTTCTTCCTGTAGTGAGGCGACCAGAACTGAGCACAGTACTCCAAGTGGGGTCTGACCAGGGTCCTGTATAGCTGCAACAATATCTCTCAGCTCCTAAACTCAATCCCATGATTGATGAAGGCCAATGCACCGTATGCCTTTTTAACCACAGAGTCAACCTGCACAGCAGCTTTGAGTGTCCTATGGACTCGGACCCCAGGATCCCTCTGATCCTCCACACTGCTAAAATTCTTACTATTAAGGCTATATTCTGCCATCATACTTGACCTACCAAAATGACCCATTGTAACCTCTGACAGCCCTCCACACTATCCACAACACCCCCAACCCTTGTGTCATCAGCAAATTTACTAACCCATCCCTCCACTTCCTTATCCAGGTCATTTATAAAAATCACGAAGAGTAGGGGTCCCAGAACAGATCCCTGAGGCACACCACTGGTCACCGACCTCCATGCAGAATATGACCTGTCTACAACCACTCTTTGGCTTTTGTGGGCAAGCCAGTTCTGGATCCACAAAGCAATATCCCCTTGGATCCCATGCCTCCTTACTTTCTCAATAAGCCTTGCATGAGGTACCTTCTCAAATGCCTTGCTGAAATCCATATACACTACATCTACTGCTCTACCTTCATCAATGTGTTTAGTCACATCCTCAAAAAATTCAATCAGGATCATAAGGCACGACCTGCCTTTGACAAAGCCATGCTGACTATTCCTAATCATATTATACCCCCCCCCAAATGTTCATAAATCCTGCCTCTCAGGATCTGCTCCATCAACTTATCAACCACTGAAGTAAGACTCACTGGTCTATAATTTCCTGGGATATCTCTACACCCTTTCTTGAATACGGGAACAACATCCACAAACCTCCAATCCTCCGGAACCTCTCCCGTCCCCAATGATGATGCAAAGATTATTGCCAGGGTAGCCTGGGGTACATCTCGTCTGGTCCTGGTTACTTATCCAACTTGATAATTTCCCAAAAGCTCCTTAATCCTGTCTACCAAGGCCTTCTCATGGCCCCTTCTGACTCTCCTAATTTCATTTTTAAGCTTCTTCCTGCTAGCCTTATAATCTTCTAGATCTCTATCATTACCTAGTTTTTTGAACTGGGGTGCCTAAGACTTTTGCACAGTACTGTAGTAGTTTTATGTATTGTATTGTACTGCTGCCACAAAAAATATATCATGACATATGTGATTGATGATAAATCTGATTCTGATATGGGTCTTAATTGATATACTTGTTGAAGAAAGTGCAAAAATGGGTCTATCAATTGCAAAAAGACAGAATGTATGGTGATATCTAAAAAGAAGGAGAATCCTATCTGCGGGCTGAGAATAAACGGGGAAGATGTAAAACAAGTACAGAACCTTTGCTACTTAGGAAGCTGGGTGACATCAGATGGCAGGTGTGACATGGACATCAAAAGAAGAATAGGAATGGCAAAAGACACCTTTATGAGAATGAAGAGTATACTGACCAATACTAAGCTAGGCATGACAACCCGCCCCAGAGTTCTGAAATGTTACGTTTATCCAGCTATGTTATATGGCTCAGAATGTTGGGCAATATCAAGTAACATGAGGAAACGAATTGAAGCAGCAGAGATGTGGTTTTTGAGGAGGATGCAAAGAATATCATGGACGAAATGAATATCTAACGAGGATGTCATGAACAGAGCAAACACAAAAAGAGAAATAATGTATGAGATTATGAAAAGGCAACGTAACTTCATTGGACATGTGATTCGGAAAGAAGAGTTAGGATGCACAGTAATTATGGGAAAGATTGAAGGGAAGAAAGCAAGAGAAAGACAAAGACAAATGATGGAGACAACAGCCAGAGAACTGGAAATGAATACCAATGAATTGATCCACTTGACCCGAAACAGGAGTGTGTCGGCCATGCAGTCAAAGCTCAAACTGGGGCATGGTACCTGATGATGATGTTGATATGGGTCTCCATTGTAGACTGAGAGTGGGAAGGAGGCAGGGAGAAGGGAACCATGGTAATCATGGTTGGGAAAAGGGGAAGAGTGAGGGGAGGGAGCGGGAAGCACCAGAGAGATATTCAGTAATGATCAATAATCCAATTGTTTGGAATCAGGTGACCTTACCTGATGTCTCATAGCTGGGTGTTTCTGCACCTAGGCCATCCCCACCACCCACCCCCCCTACCCCCACACCTGGCACTTCTTCTCTGCCATTTGTCCTACATCCCTCCTGCGGAGCTCCACCCTCACTATTCCCAGCATTCTTTGCTCCCACCAGATTTACAACCTCACTCTCCACTGTGACAAGTACAGTACTGTGCTTAGGCACCTTAGCTATATATACTATAGAAGACTTTAAGATATTGGAGCAGAGTTAGGCTATTTAGCCCATTGAGTCGACTCCGCCATTTCATCTTGTCTGATCCAACTTTCCTCTCAGCCCCAATTTCCTGCCTTCTCCTTGTATCCCTTCATGCCCTGACCAATCAGGAACTTATCAACCTCTGACTTAAGTATACAAAAAGACTTGGCCTTCTCAGCTGCCTGTGGCAAAGAATTCCACGGATTCACCATACTCTGGCTAAATAAATTCCTCCCCATCTCCATTCTAAAAGGACGCCCCTCTATTATGAGGCTATGTCCACTGGTCTTAGACTCTCCCATCATAGAACAAAAAGATGACAGGAGTGAAGTTAGGATCGATTACAGATAAAGGTGGGAAGATGTGCCTGGAGGCTGTGGAAGTGAGCGAGGTCGTCAATGAATACTTCTCTTCGGTATTCACCAATGAAAGGGAACTTGATGACGGTGAGGACAATATGAGTGAGGTTGATGTTCTGGAGCAGGGAGAGGAGTTGTTGGAGTTGTTAAAATACATTAGGATGGATAGTTCCCGGGGCCTGATGGAATATTCCCCAGGCTGTTCCACGAGATGAGGGAAGAGATTGCTGAGCCTCTGGCTAGGATCTTTATGTCCTCGTTGTCCACAGGAATGGTACCGGAGGATTGGAGGGAGGCGAATGTTGTCCCCTTGTTCAAAAAAGGTAGTAGGGATAGTCTAGGTAATTATAGACCAGTGAGCCTTATGTCTGTGGTGGGAAAGCTGTTGGAAAAGATTCTTAGAGATAGGATCTATGGGCATTTAGAGAATCATGGTCTGATCACGGACAGTCAACATGGCTTTGTGAAGGGCAGATCATGTCTAACAAGCCTGATAGAGTTCTCTGAGGAGGTGACCAGGCATATAGATGAAGGTAGTGCAGTGGATGTGATCTACATGGATTTTAGTAAGACATTTGACAAGGTTCCACACGGTAGGCTTATTCAGAAAGTCAGAAGGCATGGGATCCAGGGAAGTGCGGCCAGGTGGATTCAGAATTGGCTTGCCTGCAGAAGGCAGAGGGTCGTGGTGGAGAGAGTACATTCAGATTGGAGGATTGTGACTAGTGGTGTCCCACAAGGATCTGTTCTGGGACCTCTACTTTTCGTGATTTTTATTAACGACCTGGATGTGGGGGTAGAAGGGCGGGTTGGCAAGTTTGCAGGACACAAAGGTTGGTGGTGTTGTAGATAGTGCAGAGGATTGTCGAAGATTGCAGAGAGACATTGATAGGATGCAGAAGTGGGCTGAGAAGTGGCAGATGGAGTTCAACCCGGAGAAGTGTGAGGTGGTACACTTTGGAAGGACAAACTCCAAGGCAGAGTACAAAGTAAATGGCAGGATACTTGGTAGTGTGGAAGAGCAGAGGGATCTCGGGGTACATGTCCACAGATCCCTGAAAGTTGCCTCACAGGTAGATAAGGTAATTAAGAAGGCTTATGGGGTGTTAGCTTTCATAAATCGAGGGATAGAGTTTAAGAGTTGTGATGTAATGATGCAGCTCTATAAAACTCTGGTTAGGCCACACTTGGAGTACTGTGTCCAGTTCTGGTTGCCTCACTATAGGAAGGATGTGGAAGCATTAGAAAGGGTACAGAGGAGATTTACCAGATGCTGCCTGGTTTAGAGAGTATGGATTATGATCAGAGATTAAGGGAGCTAGGGCTTTACTCTTCAGAGATAAGGAGGATGAGAAGAGACATGATAGAGGTGTACAAGATATTAAGGGGAATAGATAGAGTGGATAGCCAGCGGCTCTTCCCCAGGGCACCACTACTCAATACAAGAGGACATGGCTTTAAGGTAAGGGGTGGAAAGTTCAGGCGGATATTAGAGGAAGGTTTTTTACTCAGAGAGTGGTTGGTGCGTGGAATGCACTGCCCGAGTCAGTGGTGGAGGCAGATACAATAGTGAAATTTAAGAGACTACCAGACAGGTATATGGCGGAATTTAAGGTGGGGGGTATTATGGGAGGCAGGGTTTGATGGTCGGCACAACATTGTGGGCCGAAGCGCCTGTAACGTGCAGTACTATTCTATGTTCGCTGTTCTATGTTCTATAGAAAACGTCCTCTTCACATCCACTCTATCAAGGCCTTTCACCATTCGATAGGTTTCAATGGGGTCACCCCTCATTCTTGTGAATTCCAGTGAATACAAGCCCAGAGCCATCAAACACTCTTCATATGAAAAGTCATTCATTCCTGGAATCATTTTCATGAACCTCCTTTGAACCTTCTCCAGTTTCAGCACATTCTTTCTGAGATAAGGGACCCAAAACTGCTCACAATACTCCAAGTAACGCCTCCCCAGTGCTCTAAAAAGTCTCACATTATGTGCCTAACCCTTTTGTACAGTACTGTACAACTGCTGATCACATGTGCTGGTGTCATCAGAAACATGGTTAGAAATGCCTCTCTCTACTCTGCATGGGGGTGGGAGTGGTGGTGGTGGCTGACCAGAAGGACAAAAAAAGGCAACATTGCATACAGCTTTCAAAAAATTTCCATTTATGCAGTATCCTTAACATAGTAAAGTGTTGGCATGTGGCCAAATGGTTAAGGCGTTCGTCTAGTGATTTGAAGGTCGCTAGTTCGAGCCTCAGCTGAGGCAACGTGTGTGTCCTTGACACAAAATAATCTGCAGATGCTGGGGTCAAAGCAACACTCACAACACGCTGCCCGACCTGCTGAGTCCCTCCAGCGTGTTGTGAATGTGTGTCATTGAGCAAGGCACTTAATCACGCATTGCTCTGTGATGACACTGGTGCCAAGCTGTAAGGGTCCTTATGTTCTTCCCTTGGACAACATCGGTGGCGTGGAGAGGGGAGACTTGCAGCATGGGCAACTGCTGGTCTTCCATACAACCTTGCCCAGGCCTGCGCTCTGGAAACCTTCCAAGGCGCAAATCCATGGTCTCATGAGACTAACAGATGCCTATAATATAGTAAAATATCGAAAGGCTTCTTGTGTGTGCTGTTAACCCAGAGGAAATTTTGGAAAGATCAAAAGCACAGACAAAGGAACACGTTCTAAGGAGTCCAATCACAAACAAGAGAACACCTGCAGATGCCGGAAATCCAAGCAACACACACAAAATGCTGAAGGAACTCAGCAGGCCAGGCAATGGCTATGGAAAAGAGTAAACTGTCAATGTTTCAGACCGAGACCCTTCATCAGAACTGGAGAGAAAAAAGACAAGGAGTCAGAGTTAGATGGTGGGGAAGAGAGGAGAAAGAAACACAAGGGGATAGGTGAAACCGAGATGGGGGGGGGGCGGTGAAGTGAAGAGCTGGGAAGTTGACTGGGGAAAGAGATACAGGGTTGGAGAAGTGGGAATCTAATGGGAGAGAACAGAAGGTCCCGTGGTAGAAAGAAAATGTGGAGGAGCACCAGAGGGAAGCGGTGGGCAGGTAAGGAGATAAGGTGAGAGAGGGAAAAGGGGATAGGGAATGGTGAAGTGGGGGGGGGGTGGCATTACCGGAGGTTTAAGATATTGATGTTCATGCCAAAAGGTTGGAGGCAACGAGACGGAATGTAAGGTGTTGCTCCTCCAACCTGAGTGTGGCCCCATTGCTATCAAAGAGCAGGCCATGGACTGACAAGTCAGAATGGGAATAGGAAGTGAAATTAAAATGGGTGGCCATTGGGAGATCCTGCTTTTCTGATTGACAGAATGTAGATGCTCAGCGAAATGGTCTCCCAATCTACGTTAGGTCTCACTGATATACAGGGGATGAGCCCAACAGACTGACAAGTGAAATGTCGCCTCACCTGGAAGGACTGTTTGGGACCCTGAATGGTAGCGAGGGAAGAGGT
This sequence comes from Mobula birostris, assembly GCF_030028105.1. Classification (NCBI taxonomy): domain Eukaryota; kingdom Metazoa; phylum Chordata; class Chondrichthyes; order Myliobatiformes; family Myliobatidae; genus Mobula; species Mobula birostris. The sequence goes on from NC_092371.1 coordinate 121,754,233, forward strand.
GTAGAGGCAGGTGTAGCACTTGTTCCACTTGCAAGGATAAGTGTCAGGAGGGAGATCAGTGGGGAGGGATGAATAGACAAGGGAGTCGCTTAGGGGACAATTCCTGCAGAAAATTGAAAGTGGGGGCAGAAAGGGAAAGATGTGCTTAGTGGTGAGATCCCGTTGGAGATGACAGAAGTTACGGAGAATTATGTGCTGGATGCAGAGGCTGGTGGGGTGATAGGTGAGGATGAGAGAGGAACCCTCTCCCTGGTAGGGTGGCAGGAGGCTGGGATGAGGGCAGATGTCCTCAAAAGGGAAGAGATGCAGTTGTGGGCAGCATTGCTGGTGGAGGACGGGAAGCCCCTTTCTTTGAAAAAGGAGGACATCCCCATCATCCTGGAATGAAAGGCATCACCCTGAGAGCAGATGCAGCAGAGATGGAAGAATTGAGAGGAAGGGGTGACACTTGTGCAAGTAACAGGGTGGGGAGAGGTATAGTCCAGGTAGCTGTGAGAGTCAGTGGTTTATAATAGACATCAGTGTTCTAAAGAGTGTTCTAAGTGAGGGAAGAGAGGAAAAGATATGGAGAGATTTAGAGAAGAATTCCAGACCCTAGCACACAGGCAGTTGAAGGCATGCATTGGCAGAACCATTACTTTCAGGAATGAGCTCACATAGTGACAAAGGCAGAAAGGGGGTAAGACTGTGGAGACATTTCAAAAGGGGCCTTCAAATTATAGAACTGCTTAACCTATAAGCAACATAAATCAGTCAGCACAGGGTGAACATGAAGGTGTGATCATAAAGCATAGGGTCACCATTAGGTTTACAGAGGGGCGGGGTGGGGGGGGGGACTGGCAGGAAGCATGAGAGAGTCCAGCCTAGAGGTTACAAAGGCATGGGTGAGAACTTCAGCAGTTAATGAACTGTTGAAGAACTTTAGGATAAAATACAGTCCATATTATTGCCTGGAAATGCAATTACATGAGGATTTCTTCAGTGGATCCCTGAGGACATTGTTACGTGGTCATTGTTGTACAGAACAGAAATGGGTTCTTTTGCCTTTCACATTCATATTCACCTTTCTGCCCAACTACACACATTCAAGTGTCTGTCTAAATGTCTCCTAAACATAGTGATTGGATCAGATTTCATCTCCTCTGGCAGCATTTTCCAGATATCAACCGCTCATCGTGTAAAGGAATTATCTCTGAAATCTCCTTTAAATCTTCTTCATCTGATTTTAAACATATACCCTCTTGCTTTTGATATCCTCTTTTAACCTCTTCAATCTATACCCATTTTTAACCTCCCCCTTCTTCAGCTGTGGCATCCTCGTTCTTCAAGAAGACCATTATCATCCCAGAACCCAAGAAAAACAAGATAATGTCCCTTAACCACTACCACCCAGTTGCTCTGACATGTACCATCATGAAGTGCTTTGAGCAGCTGGTCACAGTACACATCAGCTTCGGCTTTTCAAATGACCTTGACGCACTGAAACAGACCTATGACGGATCCCATTTCCCTGGCCCTACACTCATCTCTGGAGCACCTGGACAGTGAAAACACTTATACTAGACTAGTTTTTTTCAATTAAATACAGCTCTGCCTTCATTACAGTCATTCCAATTAAGCTCATTACCAAACTACAAACCCTTGGTGTGTGCACAAAATGCCGGAAGGACTCAGCAGGCCAGGCAGCATCTGTGGAAAAGAGTAAACAGTTGGCATTTCGGGCTGAGACCCTTCATCAAGACTAGAAAAAAAGATGAGAAGTTAGAGCAAAAAGGTGGGTGGTGGGGAGGAAGAAGTCCAACATGGCAGGTGATAGGTGAAACTGGCAAGCTGTTGGTAACAACAGTCCCAGAACCAATCACTGAAGTACATTACTGGTCATGGACTACCTGTCAGAAAAGGTCCTTCCACCTCCCAAGCTTACCTGGAGTAAGGCATTCGACAAGATCCCAGTAGAAAGCTGGTTGAGAGGTTAAACCATGTTGGATCCAATGTGAGATAGCCAAATGGATCCAAAATTACCTTGGGAGGTGGAAGGACCTTTTCTGATAGGTAATGACTTTCTTCATGGTCATCTGAGAGGCAGTTTCAGTGCAATGCTTCAAATGCACAACAGCCCCACTGTAATGCACTGAAATGACAGCTGCACTTCGCCTTTTAATTCAGAGGCACAAGTACAGGCGAGGTTTACCAGAAGCTGCCTGAATTAGAGGGCATGAGAACAGGAAGTTGGGCAAACTTGAGATATTTTCTCTGGGCCATCAGCAGATGAGTTTATAAGATTATGAGAGGCATAGATTGAGTAGACAGTCAGGATAATTTTCCCAGGGTAGAAATGTCAAGTCCAAGAAGACATTCATTAAGGGGGAGAGAGGGAAAATTTAAAGGGGATGTGCAAGGCAGGTTTTTTTCACAAAGAGTTAGGATGGATTGCTGGGGTAGTTTTGGACGTGGATAAAATTGTGTCATTTAAAAGGCTTCAGAAAGCTGCACGGAGGAACCTGGATCATATACAGGCAGAAGAGATTTAGTCTAATTTGGCATCATGATCAGCACGAACATCAAAACCGAAGGGCCTGTTCCTATGCTGTACTGTTCCTCAATATTAATTAGTACCGTACCATTTCCTATACATGTCTGACCCAATGTACTGTTCTATTTTGTATGTGCTATTCACTAATCTCCTCCAAGAGGACCACAACCTTGTCATAGGGTTTGAAGGCCTGCAAGTCTTAATGACCCGGAAAGCTATGTTGGCTGGAGTCAGAGCCTTGTGCTTTGGCTCTTGGTATGGTCTCCCATTGCCTAACAGGTCAAAGAGTAGAGGCCAGACAAGGAGTCCACCAGCCCTCCAGGTTCAGAGGTTCAGCTCAGGGCTGACAACCCTGACTAGTCAAAACAAAAAGTTGTTTCAGAAACAGCGATGGAGAATTCTTCTACAGCCTATCTGTGAGCAACGATATCGACAGGCAGAGATGGAGAACCGTCATTGCTACCAATGGCATAACAGGCAGTAAGTCAATAAGCAATTCACCAAGGCACCCAGCACTTCAAACCAACTGCAATCTATTGAGCCAATAATACTAACTCTGTTTCTCTCTCCATGGATGCTGCCTGACCTGCTGAGTCTTTCCAGCATTCTCTCATAGATAGACCTATATAACACAAATAAGGTCCTTCAGCCAACTTGTCCATGCTGACCAAGACATCAATTTGAGGTGGTCCCATCTTTCTGTGTTTGGTCAAACTCCCTCTAATCCTTTTCAGCAGCTACATTAATATAATAGCTTTTGTTTTAGTTTTCTTGCATCTGCAGCATTTTCAAAATATCCAAATCTATTGATCCTTTTCTTCACAATTTCAATTGCCTCAAATCCACGGAGGTTCAAGATTCAAGATTGCTTAATGTCATTTCCAGTTAGAGGAGAATGAAATAATTGTTACTTCGGCCCCGATGCAGCAGAACAAAAAAAACACGCCAAAAACTTCTGTCTCAAAATTGTGGTGTGACCCTTTAGAACAAAGGTAAGGAGGAATTTTTTTTCAGCCAGAGAATAGAAAGTCTGTGGAATGCTCCGCCATAGACTGTGCTGGAGGCCAAATCTGTGTGTATATTTAAAGCGGAAGTTAATCGTTTCCTTTTTGGTAAGGGCATCAAATATGGTGAGAAGGCGGGTGCTCGGGGTTGAGTGGGATCTAGGATCAGCCATGATGGAATGGCAGAGCAGACTCGATGGGCTGAATGGCCTAATTCTGCCGTTATGTTTTATGGTCGAATAATAATGAAAAAACACAATAAATATAAATACATAGAATAGCTTGTATACAACCAGTGATTGTATGTCCATAAACTAATGCTGGACACAGAAGTTTCTGTACATTAGGTGACTGGCAGAAAATTATATAGTTATGGTGCTTGGGAGGTGTGGAAGAGTGGGTTTGTGGGTGGAGGTGTTAATCAGCTTTACGGCTTGGGGAGAAGTAACAATTTTTAAGTCTGGTGGCCCTAGTGTGGAGGCTACATAGTCTCCTTCCTGACTAACAATCCATGAGAAGGGTTGGTGGGATCCTCCATGATGCTACTGGCCCCTAACTGGCATCTTTCTGTGTGTATGTCCTTGATGGCAGATAGGCTGGTGCTGGTGGTACACTGGGCTGTTTTGACTCTCTGTTGTAGAGCCATACTATGCAGTGATGCAGCTGGTTAGGATACTCTTTACTGTGCACCTGTAGAATGACATGAGTATAGATATGCATTGTCCAGCTCTCTTCCGCCTTCTCAGAGTGTAGAGGCATTGGTGAGCTTTGCTGATTGTGTGGGATGTGTTCAGGGACCATGAGAGGTTTGTGAGATGTGTACTGGGGTTTGAAACTGCACGTAGTTTCCACTGTTGTGCCACCTCCCACCTTCATGACCACTTGACTTCAGTTCCTCCAGCACTTTGGTCATGTGACGACATGAGCTGAACAGAAATGTCCGTTTCCGTGAATGACCAATGGAAATGAGTGTGTTACTTGGGGGTGAAATTCACTGCAATGTCACCAGGGGGCACCCATGCACCACTAACACTAACCTAGCTGAGCTGTCATTGGCCGCAGCCCATCTTCAAGCCAACAAGCCAAGAGTGAGCGCTGCCACACTACTCCAAGTGGGCTGCAATCTGAATGAAGCCATTGCTTCGGAAGAGATCAACAGCAAAAAATTACAAGTGATATGGGAAAGATTTGAATTACAGTTTAAACATTCGGCAACTTTTGAGATTAACTAATGAGCTAATGCAGAGTAACCAGTGAGGTGCAGGGTAACCAATTGTCACAGAGGAAGTGACAATGACCATTGAGCTGCCAGAGAGTAACTAACAATGACCAATGGGTTGTCACGGAGTAACTGATGATGACCAATTAGCGATCACAACCAATTAGGTAAGACAGGTGACAAATAAACTGACACAGAGCAACCATTGGGGTACAGTCATAACCAATGAAGGACCACAAGGTGACTTGTAAGGTTCTAATGAAGGACTGGAGAGAAGTTCAAAGTAAATTTATTATCAAAGTACATATATGTCACCATATACAACCCTGAGATTCATTTTCTTGTGGGCAAACTCAATAAATCCATAATAGAATAATAACCATAACAGAATTAATGAAAGACCACACAAACTTGGGCAATTAAACAGTGTGCAAAAGACAACAGACTGTGCAAATACAAGAAGTAAGAAATAATAACAGTAAATAAATAAGAAATGAATATATAGAGAACATGAGATGAAGACTCCTTGAAAGTGAGTCCATTGGTTGTGGAAGCATTTCAATGATGGGGCAAGTGAAGTTGAGTAAAGTTTGGTTCAACAGCCTGATGGCTAAGGGATAATAACTGTTTCTGAACTTAGCGGTGTGAATCCTGAAACTCCTATACCGTCTTCCTGGTGACAGAGAAGACAGTGTGTTTTGGCTGGCGGTGGACCCTGATTTCCCGTGACCGTGTTTTGTGTGGGTGTGCTCACTGGTGAGGAGGGCTTTACCTGTGTTGGACTGGGCCGGACCCACTTCTTTTTGTGGGATTTCCCATTCAAGGGCATTGCTGTAATGCAGCCAGTCAATATACTCTTCACCTCACTTTCTTCATCATTGCACAGATCCTCCAAAATAATAATACTGAGAAATTTAAAGTTGCCCTCCACTTATGATTCTCTGATGAGGACTGATTCAAGGATCCCTGGTTTCCTCCTCCTGAACTCAATAATCAGCTCCTTTGTCTTGCTGATATTGAGTGAGAGGTTGTTGTTGTGGCACCCCTCAGCCAGATTCTCAATCTCCCTCCTATATCAGGAGCTGATAGTAGACTTCAGGAAATCAAAGCGCATCGAGCACTCTGCTCTGCACATATACGGGAAAGAGGTAGAGAGAGTAGAGAGTTTCAAGTTCCTCAGCGTCCACATCTCAGCTGACCTCACCTGGACTGCCCATATCTCTATCAGGTGGGGAAGGCCCAACAGAGGCTCTGCTTCCTAAGGAAGCTAAAGCACTCTCTCCTCCCTCATCACCCGCTGATCAACTTCTATCGGACAACTATAGAGAGCCTCCTGACGTATTGCTGTGCAGTGTGGTTTGCCAGCTGCACAGAACAGAACAGGAAGGACTTGCAGCGGGTGGTGAGGGTAGCAGAGCGGGTTATTGGCACAACATTACCCTCCCTCAGAGACATTTATACTGGCAGACTTCAAAAGAAGGCTACTTGTATTTCAAAGGATCCCACTCATCCTGGACATCACCTGTTTTCCCCTCTACCTTCTGGGAAGAGATACAGAGCATTAAGGATGAAAACAAAGAGACTCCTTAACAGCTTCTACTCACAAGCAGTGAAATGTATAACACCCCCTTCCCTTCTCCTGCCCCCCTCCTAAGACGGCGGCAGCTAAATGCATCACACTTCCAGGAATGGCAGGTGTGCAGTAGTCCTAACCCCCCCCATTCATATATTATTAATTTTGGACTGCACTCCTGAGGTTTTAGAGTTTATTTTATGGATATATTCTTTGTCATGCTGCAAAATGTTGAGCTGCTAAACAGTGTTTCATTGCTCCACACAATGACAATAAAGATATTCTCCTCTCCTATATGTTGATTCATCCCCTCCTTTGATTCAGCCAGCAACAGTGGTGTCATCAGCAAGCTTGAATATGGAATTGGAGCTGTGCTTCGCTTTACAGTCATAAGTGTAAAACGAGTAGTTATGATTAAAGCGGTAGCAGGCAACCAGTATTGTGTGATCAGTGGAGAACTTCAGGATGACTCAAATACTGAAAACCTGTTGGTGCTGAAACATTGAAATAAAATCAGGGATTGCTGGAAGTACCGTAAAATACACGATAAATGTTTCATACTGATGATCTTCTGTCAGATCTTCCTCATTTCTATTTTATATTGGAGCACAACCAATGAAGCATGGTTACCCATGAGAATTGGCAGTGTGAACTTCAGGAGAGATTTTGGCCACACTGGGGCATGTAGGACCTCAGTGTTCCAGCTATGAGAGACAAGCTGCAAAAGCAGTAAGACAAAAGGAGGAAAGATAGATAAAATGACACAGATGGAGCACATTCCATGTGAGTGAAGAAACATTTCGGCTCAGTGCTGCAGTGAAAAGGGGAAGATAATCCATGCTAGATGTTTGCAAACTGAATCATCTGGAATTTCTCATCGGTCGATCCAGACGGTCCAAGCAGTCTCCAGACACTGGAATCCACAATGACCTCACACAGTGTTGTCAAAGCAATGGAAGAGGCACTGATCATGATGAGGCAAGAGCCGCCCAGACTGCCAGACAGCTTCCCGGTCAGACTGCTTGGAGCTTCAGTTGTTTTCCCAACAAAAATAGTCATGGCTTTATAATATATCCCTTCAGATTAACTATGAGCCTCGAAAAGCACTGTAGGAGGAATGTCCCAGATTCTGGTGTAGCTAGCACTCAGTTGATCTTATCAGTGTTGGGCTACTGTGGTATTTAGCTGCACACTTGGCTAGGGAAGGATAGCTCCTCCAGCATTTTGTATGTGTTACTCTGGATCTCCAGCATCTACTGAATCATTTGGGTAGAAAAGGACACATTGCATTGAATTCCCCACCAGTCCCCACCAATCAATGGTGCAGCATCCTCACATCACAATCTCTCACAATCAGTCCCCAGGAACCAGGACTGGGCAAGGTCCTGGGGCTTTCCACAGTGGGCCAGCCTGTTATCATAAACCCTGCCTCTAATCGATGTAATAGCTGCTCAGGGAAAATACTGAACAGCCGATCATCTGACCTAGAATCGTTCTTCAAGGAAAGAGGAGGAAGAGGGGACAAAACTGGAGACAAACAGGGATTAGAAAATATCAAAGCAGAGAAAATACCAGAAGAACTCAGTAAGTCAAGGGTGTTGATCCTCCAACATTTAGAGGGTTGCTCTGGATTTCTAGCATCTGCAGAATCTCGTTAGTTTAAAAAGATCAAGATTTGAAAAGAACAGCTTCTCTTTCCTTTAATTTCCATCCTTACTCTATTATTGATGCCAAGGTCCCTTTCCTGCCTTTGCCCAACGTGCTCAAAACCTCGTCAAGCCATGTCTGAGGCAACAACAATAACTTGCATTTATATAACAGCTTCTAGGTGCATTAGTCCATTGGTAGGAGTGACCACCATGGTCCAGAAGTGGAAAAAGTCTCCAGTACGGGCCATCCCCGGGTTACAAAGTCATGATTCATAGACACCAATAGGTATGAATGAACTTCTATATTATTGAATTCAAAACCCCAAAGTACACTCATTTTTTCCTACAGACTGCAGAACTGGTTTTCCTCTATTTGTCCACTTTTAGCAACTGCTCTTTCTTATAAGTTTTATGTGCTTTTGATGCAATTTATTACAATATTGTGGAGTTATGGCTACCATATCAAATGAGTTTTTTCTATGTTTTTATGATTTATGGACAAAATTGTCTTAGAAATATTTGTAAAAACAGAACACATTTGTTACCAGGAGAAAAACTGTATAAACAGAAAATGCTGGAAACACTCAGCAGGCCAGGCAGCATCTGTGGGGAGAGAAACAGTGAATGTTTTGGGTCTGGACCTTTCTTTAGACTTGGGAACATGATAAAGCAACTAACAAGGAGGAATTCAGCAGGTCAGGAACATTTGTGAATGTCTGTGACGTTTCAGGTCAAGAACCTTCATCTGAACTGGAAAGGATGTTAGTTTTTAATAGCAGAGAAAGTATGAGCGGGGTGGTAGAACAAGGCAAATATCTCTGATGGGTGAGACCAAGTAAGTCCATATAGAAGAAGAAACTTCAGTTTGGATCAGGTTCTGCCTCTTTGTCTGTGTGATGTGTTACTGATGGCAAGGCTGTGAAGGATTACTTCAGGAAGACATTTTGGACAAGCTGACTTGAAGAGCCTGTTTCACTGCTGACCCGATGACTGTATGGCATACCCAGACTAAAAGAGAGAGAAAAGGTGATCCAAAATCTATGAATGCCAAGGTCTGATGGTGAGAAGATGACAATAACAAATACAGAAGGGTAACTGCCTGCTGCTTAGAGACTGCCATCCCAACACACCCAGCCTGCCCCGATAGCACCTTCTCAACCCAAAGCCTCGTAGCAAACAAACAAAAATAAGAGTTTCACTCCAACCACAGCTTCCCTCCAATGTGTCTTGGGAATGTGTAGGTACACAAAATTATGAGGGGTATAGGTGGAGTGAATGTGTGCAGGCTTTTCCCCCTCGGATTGGGTGTGACCAGAACTGGAAATCCTAGATTTAGGGTGAAAAGTGAAAGGGGAGTCTGAGGGGGAACTTCTTCACTCAGAAGGTTGTGTGAGTGTGGAATGAGCTTCCTGCAGAGGTGGTAACTGCAGGTTCAATTGTAACATTTAAGAAAAAATTTGGATTGGTAGAAGGATGGAGGGCTCTAGTCCAGGTGACGGTAGATGGGAATAGGTAGAAGACCAGAGCGACATGGAGTGCATAGGCCAAGGCAGTTTCTGTGCTGTAGTGCTTGGTGACTCTACCATCTATCACTGGCCCTTCATTATGACTGGGTCTAAATTGTGCAACTCCATCCCCTATGGTGTGAGGGATATGCATTTTCCAGGGTCTGAGAGGCTCATTGCTGACCTGAGCTTTCTAGCACAGCTGCACGACCTTTCCAAAAGGTCAGAGTTGTTTTTGACAAAGTTAGAATTCTAACCAATATTCACATGTAAGAAGATAATAAGGTTATGTAAGTTGACCTACATCAAGCCAGGCAATTACAGCTAAGTTATTTATGTAATTGTGATAAAGATCAAGAAAGGTTTCAGACCTGACTTAATTTGCCACTCAGCACATTAAACGTGGTTACAGGTATGACCTATCAATAGTCAGGATGTTTGTGTACTCAGAGAGTCAGCCCTCACCATTAATTTTGGGTGTCTGGGATCTCTGTCCCCAGAATTTTTTACACCATCTGTGTGAATTACTTTGTCTCCACAAAGGTATCTGAGAAACATCACATGCAAATAATGTCAACTAGATGCAAAACAGTATATATGTTAGAAAGCATTGGGAATTGTTACGAATAACAAGGAGATTGACAGAAGATGGGGGTAACAGAAAGAGGAACTAAAATCCATTCCTCAAACTTCATTTTATGCAACAGATGACTCATTTGTCTGCAACTCATTGGTATGTTCGTTTAGTTCATAAGAATTGTACCTGTCTTTGAAAATCCTTTGTAGTTTATAAATCGTTTCTAGTTCAGTAATCTTTTATAAATCAGAAATCCTCTGTGAGTGTTAAGAGCTAAAATAAACTGTGTTTAAAATACTTTGTTAACAGGAAGTATCTGTTCCTTGGTGGAGAAGAGGGAACCCACCATTCAAACAGCGGAAATTGGTAGCTGGACTTCGCCGTAGGGACTATATGGGGAAGTAAGCTAGATCTTGAAGAGTAAGTGGATACAGTATGATCTCCATATAGTGAGGGTACCTGTAGATATCTATATTGGATAGGGCTTAAAATCTTCTGAGTTTAAGGCGCTGCAGAGAGTGAACCCAATGCCATACAACAGAATGTGGGTAAATTCTAGGCAATAGATCTGCAGTGGTCCAAGAAGAAGGTTTACACAAAGAAGTCCACAATTCACAAGGCAGCTATGGATTCCCTTACTGTGAAAGGACAAGATGAGATAGTACTTGTCAAATGTGTTCAGGAAAGTTTCTTTAATCAGTACATAAAAGTTCCATCGAGTGAGTGTGCAATTAGGGAATGAGACGGTGCAGGTGACAGAAATTTGTTTAGGGGAACACTGTGCACCTAGTGATCAGAATGCCATTAGTTTCAAGGTAATTATGGACAAGGATAGGTCTGGTCCTCAGGTTGAGTTGCTAAATGGGAGAGAGGCCAATTTTGATGGCATCAGAAAGGACCTGGCAAGTGTAGAGTTGGATAGGCTGTTTTCTGGCAAAGGTGCACTTGTTAATCAGGAGGCCTTCAGAAGTGAAATTTTGAGAGAACAAAGCTTGTACGTGCCTGTCAGAAAACAAGGCAATTATAACAGGTTTAGGGAACCTAGGTTTTTAGGAGACATTGAGACCCTGGTTAAGAATAAAAGGAGGTGCATAGCAGATATAGGCAGGTAGGAACAAATGAGATACTTGAGGAGTATAAGAAATGCAAGAGTACACTTAAGAAAGAAATCAGGAGGGCTACAAGAAGGCATAAGGTTGCTCTAGCAGACAAGGTAAAGGAGAACCATAATGGCCTCTACAGATATGTTAAGAGCAAAAGGATTGCAAGGGACAAACTTGGTCCTCAGGAAAATCAGTATAGTCATTTATGCATGGAGCCAAAAAAGACTGGGGAGATCTTAAATCAATTTTTTACATCTGTACTTACTCAGGAAACAGACACATTGTCTATTGAAGTAAGGCAAAGCAGCAGCAAGTTTATGGACCCTATGTGGATTACAGAGGAAGAGGTGTTTGTGTCTTGAGGCAAATTAGGGTGGACAAATCCCCAGGGCCTGACAATGTGTTCCCTCAGACCCTGTGGGAGGCAAGTGCAGAAATTGCAGGGGCCCAAGCAGAGATATTTCAATCATCCTTAGCAACAGGTGAGGTACTAGAGTATTGGAAGATAGCTAATGTTGTTCTGTTGTTTAAGAATGGCTCTAAGAATACACCAGGAAATTATAGGCTGGTGAGCCTGATATCAATAGTGGGAAAGTCATTGGAAGCTATTCTAAGTGACTGGATATATGAGTATTTGCATAGACAGGGATAGTTAGAATGGCTTTATGCATGGTGGGTCATGTCTAACCAAACTTATAGAGTTTTTCAAGGAAGTTACCAGAAAAATTGATGAAGGCAAGGTAGTGGATGTTGACTACATAGATTTTAGTAACACATTTTACAAGTTCCGCTTTGGAGGCTGGTCAAGATGGTTCAGTTCCTTGCCATTCAAGATGAGGTCATAAACTGGATTAGACATTGGCTTTGTGGGAGAAGCCAGAGAGTGGTAGAAAATGGTTGCCTCTCTGACTGGAGGCCTGCTGCAGGGATCAGTGCCAGGTCTGTTGTTGTTTGTCATCTATATCAACAATCTGAATGATATTGTGGTAAACTGGATCAGCAAATTTGAAGATGGCGCTAAGATTGGGGGTGTAGTGGAAAGCAAGAAAGACTATCAAAGCTTGCAGCAGGATCTGGACCAAATGAGAAAATGGGCTGAAAATGGCAGATGGAAGTTAATGCAGACAAGTGTGAGCTGTTGCACTTTGGGAGGACCAACCAGGGTAGATCTTATACAGTGAGTGATAGGGCACTGTGGAGTGCAGCAGGACAAAGGGATAAGGGAATACAGATCCATAAATCATTGGAAGTAGTGTCACAGGGAGATAAGGCCTTAAAGGAAACTTTTGGCACATTGACTTTTATAGATGAAAGCACAGGAGTTGGGGTATTATGTTGAAGTTGCATAAGACACTGGTGAAGCCTAATTTGGAATATTGTGTGTAGTTTTGGTCACCCACCTACTGGAAAGATATAAATAAGATTGAGAGAGTACAGAGAAAATTGTTGGACTGGAGGAGCTGAATTATAAGGGAAGATTGAATAGGTAGAAACTTATTCACCACAACATGGAAGATTGAAATAAGATTTGATAGAGATATACAAAATTTTTTTGTGGGGGGGGGGTGTATAGTAGGGTAAATGCAAGCAGGCTTTTCCACTGATGTTGGGTGAGACTACGGCTAGAGGTCATGGCTTAATGGTGAAAGGTGAAATGTTGAGGGTGAACATGAGGGGAAAATTCTTCATTCAGAGGACTGTGAGAGTGTGGAACAAGCTGCCAGTGCAAGTGGTGGGTGTTATTTCGATTTCAATGTTCAAGAGAAGTTTGTTTAGGTGCTTGGGATTGGAGGGCTATGGTCCGGGTGCAGGTTGATGGAGCTAGGCAGTTTAAATGTTTCGGCATGGACTAGATGGGCTGAAGGGCCCTTCTCTGTGCTGTAATTTTCTATGACTTTATGACTCTAAGACATTCTGGTGTAGCCTCCAGCTATTGTACTTCCAGTATAACATCCTCTCCCAGCTCTGCCAATTTTTGTATCATCTTCCCAATCATTTACATCCAAGTCATTAATATATGCCACAATCAAGGGTCCCAGCACCGATGCCAGCAGTAGACCACTGCTATTATAATGCAACCACTTTACTGTACTGCTATATAACATGTAAAACAAAAGTGTTTGGAGTGCCAGGAGTAATATCCAACAGTCCAGGATATGACCCTTGGTCTGTCCTGCTACTGTTTAGTCAATTGCTGCCTCCCCGTAGCTTTGCAAACTCTACAGGGTAGCCTGCTTGCGATTCAGTTGTCCTTCACTGGCAGTCTTGTTCCCATTCTGCACCACAGTCTCAACCCTCCAGATGGAACATGGCCTTACTGAAGCACTTTTTGGAATGTGTACACAGGATATGGATGTCACAAAAAGTGCTTGCATCTACCTTTCAAACTGAGGAATCAATTAGATGGTTGGGCGTGGGTCAGCAGTGAGAAGGTCATGGAGAGATATAGCACAGAAATATCCTTCACCTGCAGATTGTCGTGATCTCATCTGCACCAGTCTTTCGTGAATCCTAATTTATTCTAATCATGAGAACTTCTGAAGGTGCTGGAAATCCAAAGTACAGCATGCAAATTTTTGGAGGAAATCAGCAGGTCAGGTAGCATCTATGGAAATGAATAAGGAGTCAATGTTTCAGCCCGAGACACTTCTTCAGGTCCTGAGATGCTGAAATCCTGAGATCATTTCCATAAATGCTGCCTGACCTGCTCAGGTCCTCCAGCATTTTGAATGTGTTGCTCCTAATTTATTCTCCCCACATTCCTATCACTGTGCCCTGATTCTGCCACCCACCTGTGTATTGGGGGCAATTTATAGCAGCCCATTAGCCTACTGACCCACACGGCTTTGCAATGTGGGAGGGAGCTCACATGATCATAAGGAGAATGTGCAAATTCCACACAGAGTGCTGGAGGTCAAGATCGAGCCAGAATCTCTGGAATTGAGAAACAGTGGCCCTGCAAGTTTTGGTGTCTAGTAGCTGTATATAGAGACGCCCCAGCATATAATGATGTCAAATGACCTTCCTTATATGGCATGGGTGAGTCAGAGGAGTTTTTAAATCCTGTTCCAAAATGCTAGAATTTAAAACTCAAAATTTTGATTACCTGAATTCACATTTAACCCTGTAGCTGTGATGGGGTTTAAACTGATTTTGCAGCATGAACAGCCCCGAACTTTGGTTGTTTGTAATCACTACACAACCACTTCCCTTACTTCTGCTTCTCCTTCTCCTGATGTTATTGCTTTGGCTTTCACTTTTTCTATCCTATAAATTACTTCGAATCTACCTCAAACATTGCTTTAGCATTTCCCCTTTTTATGACCATTGAAATGTGAGATTCAGTTCCACAACACTCCCCACGGCCTCCGCCTCCAGCTCAGAAAATCAACACATTTTATTTTAATCACAAACAATATAACTTAAATGTAGCAAGGTCAGCAACAAATTTGAGCATCTAGTTTGGACTTGTCTTCGAGTATGCCTTTGGCAAGAGGATTTTGTCATGCTCAATTAATCTAATTTCATTTCTTGAAAATATTTATGGCTGCATTTTTAAAATTTGAAATTAAAAATGAGCTTTCATTTTAATCCACCATAAAGTCAAGGTAGATGCTACCCAAGAAATGTGAATGGCGCCAGATTAATCTGTTCTGTCTATGGGACTTGTTGAGCTGAAATGTATTGCAAAGTGAGCTTGAATTATCAAGGCAGGTGGATGTGCCTGCAATATTCTGATTAAATTTGAAATCATGATTAAATTTGGAAAAAAATTAAGGATTAGAGACCAGATTACACAACTCTGCTAATAAAGACAGCCATGTTGAAATCTGGGTTTCATTTCAGGACCATCTTAACAGTGTGTACTGCAGGGATTGGTGCTGGGCGCCTTGAATGTGGTGCATATCAATTACTTCCAAGTTCAAAGTTTGAAGTAAATTTATTTTCAAAGTACGTACTATATATTGTTGTCATATACCACATTGAGATTCATTTTCCAGCAAGCATTTTCCAAAAAAAATACAGTGGAATTTTATGAAAAACAATACATAAGCAGAGACTGCCAAACACCAATTTGTGAAAGAAAATTGTACAAGTAAAAATAATATTGAGCAAAAGAGTCGTAAGGAGTCCTTGAAAGTGAGCCTGTAGATCGTAGAATTACTTCAGAGTAATGATGAATGAATCGATCCATGCCGGTGCCAGAGTTCGTTGGTTTTAATAGTTAATTGTTACTGAACCCAGTGCTGCAGGATCTACGGCCCAACCAGTCCATGCTGACCATGGTGCCCACCCATCAAATTCCAGTCTCCATATCTCTCTAAGCCCTGCAAGAGGTATTTAAACAGATGCTAATAGGTAAGGCATAGAAGGAGACAAGACATCGAGCAGACATGTGGAATTAGTATAGATGAGCAAAAAGGTCAATGTGGATATGGTGTGCTGTGGGCCTTTCTCTGTACAGTACAAAACTATGACTCTATGAACTGAAGAAGCATGTTCCATTTCTACTGCAATTATAAAAAGTGTTTACAACAGGCTAAATCCACTGGGTGTGCCGACAATAAAAATTGCTGTGAAATCGTTTCTCATATTGTGAAACAGCCCAGGGCACTTCACAGAACCAGAACTCAGGTAAATAAAAGTGGTGACCAAAACATTTCAAAGTTCAAAGTTCAAAGTAATTTTATTATCAAAGTACACATATGTCACCATATAAAAGCCTGAGAATCATTTTCCTGCAGGCAGACTCAATAAATCCAAGAGCCATAACAGAATCAATGAAAGACCATGCCCAACAGTGTGACAAACAACTGGTGTGCAAAAGACAACAGTCTGTGCAAATCAAAAGAAAATCAGTAATAATAATGAATAACTAAGCAATGAATATCGAGAACCTGCGATGAAGAGTCCATGAAAGTGAATCCATAGGTTGTGGGAATAGTTCGGTAATGGGCTGAGTGAAGTTGAGTTCACCGTTGTTCAAGAGCCTGATGGTTGAGAGGTAATAACTGTTCCTGAACCTGGTGTGTGAATCCTGAGGCTCCTGTAGCTTCTTCCGAATGGCGGCAGTGAGAAGAGAGCCTGACCTGTGTGTGAGAGTCCCTGATGATGGATGCTGCTTTCCTACAACAGCGCCCCGTGTAGATGTGCTCAATGGTGGGGAGTGAGGGCTTTACCCGTGATGGACTGGGCCATACCTACTACTTTTTCGTAGGATTTTCCATCCAATGGCATTGACATTTCCATACCAGGTTGTGATGCAGTCACTCGACATACTCACCAGTGCACATCTGTAGAAGTTTGTCAAAGTTTTAGATGGCATGTCGAATCTGTAATCGCACTTACATGCTGGAACCATGACACATCCTCTGAAATGATAAAATTGAGGAATTTAAAGTTGCTGGAACTCTCCATCTCTGATTCCCCAATAAGGACTGGTTCATGGATGTCCTGTTTCCTCCTTCTGAAGGCAATAATCAGCTCCTTTGTCTTGCTGACATTGAGAGAGAGGTTGTTGTTGTGGCACCCCTCAGCCAGATTTTCAGTCTCCTTCCTATATGCTGATTCATCACCACCTTTGATTCAGCCAACAACGGTGGCATCGTCAGCAAAGTTAAATATGGCATTAGAGCTGTGCTTAGCCTTGCAGTTATTAGTCTAAAGTGAGTAGAGCAGGGGGCAAAACACATTGCCTTGTGGTGTCCTGTGCTGAGGAGAGTGTGGCAGAGATATTGCAGCCAATCTGAACTGACTGGGATCTGCAAGTGAGGAGATCAATGATCCAAATGAACAAGGTGGTACTGAGGCCAAGGTCTTCAAGCTTATTGATTAGATTTGGAGGGATTATAGTACTGAGCTTGTTTCAAGAGGCAAGTTTTAGCAGCTTTAAGAATTGAGCAAGAAGTTTTAAGGAGAGGATTCCTGAGCTAAGGGCCCAGTTTGTTGAAGTCATGGGCAGAAACTTTGCAGAACAGCTGTTGTTTCTGTCCCCACGAGCATTGTCCACATCTCAAAAGGGCAACATAGCACTCTTGGTGCAGGGGTCCACATCTGGATTATGTAGTGGGCTAAAGAATAAAAGAAAGCTGCAGATATTGGAAATCTGAAATAAAAATGAGAAGACCATAAGACCGAAGACATTGGAGCAGAATTAGTGTCATGGGGGGTGGGGGGGGGGCGCTGGGAGCAGACCCAAATGCAAGACACAGACACTGGAGTAATAGGAACAGGGCTAGGTGTGACAAGCAAGCAAGGGAAGTGGGGAAGAAATGACACTGGACAAGACACAGGCCCTGGGCTAGGACCAGACCAGGAAAGAGAGACCTGGATGAGGAACAAAGGAACTTGGAACCTGGACAAGGACTCCGACCCAGAGACTGGACAGGGACACGGAACTGGGTCTTGACTTGGGCTCAGACCCCGGATCTAGGTTAGGACAAGACGTGGCTACAGGACGAGAAGTGGCAACAGGACTGGATGTGAGACTCCTGGACAGGATGAGGGAACCCCAGCACAGGACCAGGGAACCCCAGCACCAGGCTACTCCTGAGCTGCGCGAGACACATGGACAGGAGGAGAACATGAAGCTTTGACTTGGTCGAAGGAGAACAGTTATGCAGAGCCTTGCTTGAGGGAGACAGGAACGCAGAGCCTTGGTCGAGAGAGAACAGGAACATGGAACACAGAGCCGAGACCCTTCCTTGGGAACAGGACTTGGAGCCGTGGCGCTACATAGAGTCAGAACCCCTCTTAGGGAGCAGGACGTAGGGCCGGGACTCATACACAGAACACCGAGAGACAGATCTCCACTGAAGGTAGCGGCAAAAGGCCGGACCTACCCAGCAGAGGTGAGGGCACAAAGAGGCGGTTGTCAACACAAGGTAGTGGCAAACGGCCGGACCTACCTAGCGAAGACATGGACACAGAGACAGTTCCCAACTCAAGGTAGCGGCAAATGACCGGACCTACCTAACGAAGGTGGGGACACAAAGAGACAGTTCCAAACAACGAAAGACAATTCCTTATCTAGATACAGCAAGGCTCCGGTCTTGCTCCGGCAGTAGAACTTGACAGCGATACAGATGAAGATGTAAGCAAGGTTGCAGGCAAGTCTTCAGGCAGAGGTTGCAGGCAAGGCTTCAGGCAGATGCCTCAGGAGGAAGGTGAAGGGAAGGGAAGGGAACAGTCCAGCCCAAAATCAGAATCATGTGCCTCAATTAAGGCACACAACAGTACAAGGGAAAACCAGAAAACCTAGAATACGGATCGATGGACCGGACCGTGAACCAGAATGCAGACTTCACGGACCAGACCATGACAATTAGACCATTTAGTCCATCAAGTCTGCTCCCCCACTTGATCATGGCTGGTCCATTTCCCTCTCAACCCCATTCTCCTGCATTCATCCCAAACCTCTCACACCCTGACTTATCTAGAATCTCTGCCGTAAATACACCCAATGACCTGACCTCCTCAACAGCCAATGGCAACAAATTCCTCAGATTCACCACCCTCTGGCTTAAAAAGAAATCCTCCTTATCTCCATTCAAAATGGATGTCCCTCTATCTTGAGGCTGTGCCCACTGGTCTTAGACTCCCCACTACAGGAAACATCCTCTCCCATCCACTCTATCTAGACCTTTCTGTGTTCAATAGATTTCAATGAGATCCTCCTCTTTCTTCCAAATTCCAGCAGGTACAGGTCCAAAGCCAACAAATGCTCCTCATATAATAAGCCTTTCATTCACGGAATAATTTTTGTGAACCTCCTTTGAACTCCCTCCAATGTCAGAACATCCTTTCTTTTTTTGTGCCCAAAACTGCCCACAATACTCCAAGTGAGGACTCACATGTACCCTGTAAAGCCTCAGCATTACATCCTTGCTTTTATATTCTAATCTCTTGAAAGGAATGATAACATTGCAATTCTCTTCCTCACCACCAACTCAACCTGCAAGTTAGCCTTTAGGGAATCCTGCACGAGGACTCCCAAGTCCTTTTGCACCTTGGATTTTTGAATTTTCTCCCCATTTAGAAAATAGCCCATGCTTTTATTCCTTCTGCCAAAGCGCATGAGCATACACTTCCCAACACTTTATCCCATCTGCTACTTCTTTGTCCATTCTCCTAATCTGTCCAAGTCCTTCTGCAGCCTCCCTTCTTCCTCAACACTGCCTGCCCCTCCATCTATCTTCATATCATCCACAAACCTAGCCACAAAGCCATCAGTTCCATCATCCAAATCACTGACATACAATGTAAAAAGAAGCAGTCCCAACACCAAATCCTATGGAGTACCACTAGTCACTGGCAGATAATCAGAAAAGGCCCCCATTATTCACACTCTCCGTCTCCTGCCAATCAACCAATGCTCTATCCATGCTAGTATCTTTCCTGTAATACCATGGGCTCTTATCTCATTAAGCAGCCTCAAGTACAGCACTTCGTCAAATGTCTTCTGAAAATCCAAGTACGCAACATCAACTGTTTCTGCTTTGTCTATCCTATTTGTAACTTCTTCAAAGAATTCCAACAGATTTGTCAGGCAAGATTTACCATGCTGACTTTGGTCTATTTATCATATGTCTCCAATTATCCAAAAACCTCAAGCTTTACAATCAGTTCCATCACCTTCCCAACCACTGAGGTCAAACTAACCAGCCTATGATTTCCTTTCTTCTGCTTCTCTTGCCTTCTTGAAGAGTGGAGTGACATTTGTAATTTTCCTGTCCTCTGGAACCATGCCAGAATCTAGTGACTTCTGAAAGATCATTACTAATGCCTTCACAATCTCTTCAACTATCTCTTTCAGAACCCTGGGGTGCAGTCCATTTGGTCCAGGTAACTTATGTTACCTTCAGACCATTCAGCTTCCCAAGTAACAACAACTGCACTCACTTCTGCCCCTTGACACTGTTGAACTTCTGGCATGCAGCTAGTAGCTTGCACGGTGAAGACTGATACAAAATATTTATTCAGTTCTTCCTCCATTTCCTTGTCTCCCATTACTACCTCTGCAGTATAATTTACCAGCAGTCCGATATCTATTCTTGCCTCTCTTTCACTCCTTATATATCTGAAAATCTTTTGGTATCCTTTTTGTTATTTTGGCTACCTTACTTTCATTTTTCATCTTTTCCTTTCTAATGGCTTTTAGTTGTCTTCTGTTGGTTTTTAAAAGCTTCTAAATCCTCTAAATTCCCACTAATTTTTGCTTTATTATATGCCCACTCTTTTGCTTTTATGTTGCCTTTAACTTTGTCAGCCACAGTTGCATCATCCTACCTTCAGAATACTTTTTCACCTTTGGGGTGTTTCAATCCTGCGCCTTCCAAATTACTCCCAGAAACTTCTGCCATTGCTGCTATGCCATCATCCCTGCTCGTGTCCTTTCCCAATCAAATTTGGCTAGCTCCTCTTTCATACGTCTGTAATTCCCTTTACTTCACTGTAATACTGATACATTTCACTCTAGCTTCTCCCTCTCAAATTGCAGAGTGAATTCTATCGTATTATAATCACTGGCTCCTAAGCGTTCCTTTACCTTAACTGCTCTATGAAACCTGGTTCACACCCAATCCAAAATAACTGATTCTCTAGTGGGCTCAACCACAAGGTGCTGTCAAAAGCTATTTCATAGGCATTCTACCAATTCTCTCTCAGGATGTAAAAGGACAAAATAAAACAGTGGGTCAGGCAGTACCTGAGAAAAGAGGAACAGCATTAGCAGTCCTGGCCAGAGACTCATTATCCACTCATTAACTCTGCTGCCTGACCTGCAGAGAGTTTTCTACCTCTTCTGTTTGCAAGCAGCAAGTTATTACCACAGTAATGTGGTGAGCTGGGAATTTGGCTTTTGCACTCTAATAAGAGATTGGATGTTAATAAATCAAACTGAAGACTTTTCAGCTGATTCTGGTGGAAACAAATCCCTTTTGCCTCGTCTTGAGCCAGAAGCGACAGCAGTTTTATTCACAAGCTTACAAAGCTTGGCCCACATCCATATTAACCCTTTCCCTTGAGCTCAAGTGCAATTGGAAGTTCAAATGCAAGGGTGGAAGTTAAACCCACAACCTGCTCATTCATGCAGAAGGGAGGCAACCAAACGAACCCCACTTGGCATGGGAACACGTGGCAGTCACCACAACAGAAAAGCGTTTCCTCTCCCTGGTCGACACAGGAATCAGCATCAGAACCAGGTTTACTATCACTGTCTTATATGACGTGAAATTTGTTTATTTTGTGGCAGCAGTACAGCGCAAAGACAAAAATATAAACTATATATTACAAAGTTAATAAATAGTGCAAAAAAGAATGAATGGGTTCATGAACCATTCAGAAATCTGATCATGGAGAAGAAGAAGGTGGTCCTGAATCAGTGACGGGAGTCTTCAGGCCCCCTCCCTGATGACAGCAACAACAGGAGGATGTGTTCCAGCTGATTAGGGTCCATAATGATGGATATCACCTTCTTTAGGCACTGCTCTTCGAAGACGTCCTCAGTGGTGGGAAGGCTTGTGCCCATGATGGAGGTGGCTGAGTCGTCAGACTTCTGCAGTCTCTTGTAATCCTGCACTTCAGAACCTCTATACTGAGATATGATGCAAGCAGTCAGAATATTCTCCATGGTACATCAGTAGAAATTTGCAAGAGTCTTTGGTGACATACCAAAGCTCCTCAAATTTCTAACAAAGTAGAGCTGCTGGCATGCCTTCATCATGATTTGATCAATGTCCTGGGCACTGGATAGTGCCTGAGGTGTTGATGCCCAGTAACTTGAAAGCTGCTAACCCTTTCCACCACTGGCCCCTCAGTGAGGACTAGAGCAGGTTCTCCTGACTTACCCTTCCTGAAGAACACTATCAGTGCCTTAGCCTTGTCATGCCAAGTGTAAGGTTTTTGTTGTGACATCACTCAACCCACTGATTTATCTTATTCCTATACGTCTCCACGTGAGATTTTACCAACAACAGTGGTGTACTCTGCAAACGTGTAAATGGCATTTGACCGTGTGCCTAGTCACACAGTCAGGAGTGCGAAGAGGGCATAGCAGTGGACTAAGCACGCATCACTGAGTGTGCTGGTGTTGATGGTCAGGGAGAGTTGTCACTGATTTTCACTGACTGTAGTCTCCCAATGAGAAAGCTGAGGATTCATCCGCAGAGGCTCATATTTCGAAGTTACTGCCTGTTTTGCCGCTGGCATTTTGGTCAGCAGTGAGGGTCCTCCACACAGACATAGGATTCTTCATTGCTGTTTCCGTAACAACTTTTTTGACCAGTCAGGTTTGTTAGACTTGAGCTGAATCCTTGAACCTGGAGGATCAGTGGGCCACTCTTAGTCTGGCCTCTACCCTTTGACCTGTTTGGCATGGGTGACCCGGCCAAGAGCCAAAGCAGGTAAGGTGCCCTCCTTGGAGGGAGAGGGATGGCCAATATTTTGGGTTGAGATTGCAGAGGGGATCCAGTGTAGAGCCTGTATAGAGAGGTGATGCCCAGAAACCCTCTGATTTAACACTAGCCTAATCATAGGACAATTTACAATGACCAATTAATCTACCCAGCAGTACGTCTTTGGACTGGTCAGAAATCAGAGCACCTGGAGAAAACCCACACAGTTCACAGGGAGATCATACAAACTCCTTATAGACAGTGGCGGGAATTGAACCCGGGTCGCTAGTACTGTAAAGCGGTGCGCTAACCACTAGGCTACCGTGCCACCCCTTTATCCACCCACCCACCAGAAGCACAGACCAGTCTTTTGCCTCCACAGATACTGTCGAATCCACTGAGGTCCTCCAGCATTGTGTTTTTAGCTCCATTTTTTGTTTATACAGAACAACACACACTAAACGCTGGAGGAACTCAGTAGCATCAGTGGAAGGCATTAAAGGATGACTGTTCATTCCCCTCTATCTATGCTGCCTGACTTGCTGAGTTCCTCCAGAATTTTGTGTACTTTGCCTAAGGTTTCCAGCATCTCCTGTATTTCTTGTTTTTATGCAGAGAGTGGAGGGTGTCTGGAACGTGCTGCCTGGGGTGGTGGCGACTGAGGCATTTAAGACTTGTAGATAGGCACATGAACTCACAGAGAATGGAGAATGAAGAAGGGATTGGGTATCATTAGTTTAATTAGTTTGACTCAGCATCGCTGGCCAAAGGAGCTGTTCCTGTGCTGAAAGATTTATGTTTTATTCCAGTGTCAGACATCTCTTGTGTCTTCATTCTTCACCCAATTAGTGTCTAATCTGCAGCCTTTCCATTGAGTTCTTGCTTCAGCTCACCTATCACCTCCGGATCTTGGAATCGGCCACTTAGCGGTTCCCAGCCATTGACAACACTGCTTTCTGTCAAGATTTGCAAGACTTCGGAAATATTAAGGGATGTAACGTGTGGCTGACATCTCAAGTTCAACTTTTTGTCCTGGAAGGCAGGACAAATAGTTGAACTCGGTAACCTGTCACCTCAAGGAGCTGGATCTAAACCTGACCAGATGGGAAATCTACCAGCTAACAGTAGGAAGGATGAGGATGTATGGGTGTTAGGAAGATGGAGACCCATATGGTGGATGTTTAAAAGGGAACTCGTCAATAATCAATGCTTTTATAAAGGAAGCACAATAGCATAGTGGTTAGCACAACTCTTTACAGTACCAGTGGGCCGGGTGCAAATCCCACTGCTGTCTACAAGGAGTTTCTCTATGTTTTCCCCATGACCATGTGGGTTTTCTCCAGGTGCTCTGGTTTCCTCCCACAGTCCAAAGACCTACTGTCTGATAGGTTAATTGACCTTTGTAAACTGTCCCGTGATTAGGCTAGGATTAAATTGGGGTTTGCTGGGCAGCACAGCTCGAAGGGCCAGAAGGGTCTACTCTGTGCCGTACTTCAATAAATTAAAAAAATAAGCAGGGTTTGAAACTAGTGGATTCATTGGAACATTTAAAGCTTACATAAACAATTCCAGTTATATGGAATGTCTTACTAGCTCAGGTACTCCAAGGTGATTTGCAGCCAGTTTTCATTGTAATGTAATACAGTATGCAATGGCTGGTTAATTAGTAATTGTAAATGACCACTTAGCTTAATGGCAAAAAGAATGGAAGGCTGAGGGGCATGTGTGAGAGGGAAGAAGCTGCAGGGGAAATAGGAAATAGGGAGAGGGGGAATGGAACTCATGTAGTTCCTCTCCTGAGAGCTGGCATGGATCCAATGTGTGGAATGGCCTC
Source organism: Mobula birostris (assembly GCF_030028105.1). Lineage (NCBI taxonomy): Eukaryota > Metazoa > Chordata > Chondrichthyes > Myliobatiformes > Myliobatidae > Mobula > Mobula birostris. The sequence goes on from NC_092371.1 coordinate 121,778,623, forward strand.
TTTCCGTGTCATTATTGTATAAAAATGTAGCCACTACTTGGCACGTGCTAAGCTCCCACCAAGAGCACAGTGGAATTTCTGTCTGTCTGTCTAAAAGGGCAGACTCTGCGATGGTTTCACACTCATCTTAGGAGCCGTAGCTTGAAATCGTGACAGTGAAGCATCACACTGCACTTTATTGGCAAGTCCTTGATCTATATGCTTGCCGGTGCCAGCTCAAGCCAGTAACACGGCGTTACCTGTCGCATAAAAGGTCAGTAGCATTTCGAAGTCAAGTGTTTTTCTGCTTGTTGGATCCTGCCTTTAAATGTGCCAAGACCTTAGTGTGGCAAAATGGCAGGAATGGAATTGTTGAGACATAAATTTGCAGTAAAATTATTCCACAGTGGTGTCAGGAACTGCCTCGGTCTGGCGCCTTCCCTTTCACAACATTCGCAACAATAGTCTCAAGTCAGTTTGGATTCATGAACATTTCTCAGAATGTGCAATTCCTAGGGAGCTGGAAAACAACACCTGCAGGACTTGGGAACAAATATGCTGACCACTAATCATGCAAAGTGGATCTGGGCCTTCAGACTTCTATTGCCTGTAACAGGGTGTTAATCAGTCTCGGAACAAACATCTGCAGGATAGTTCCTCGTGCTGTCTACCGCAATCACATCCTGTGTTGGTCTGGGTGCATGCCAAAAAGTACACTGCTGATTCACCACTCCCATATCTCCAGGCATTTCAACAAAGACATTAAAACACATTTATCTCTTCAGAGGCATGAGAAAGTAGAGCATAAACCCAGGCAAAAGGCAGAGGCTGAGATATAGGACACAGTTCAAATCCTTCCATGTATTCTCTACTGCTTACCTGTTAACCCCACCCTGTCTTATCAAGGCAAGTTGAGGTAGAGCAGGTGTCCTGATGAGTGTTATGTCCCCAAACATCAACAATTCCTTCTCTTCCACAGATGCTGCTAGACCCGCTAAGTCCCTCCAGCTTGTTGCTCAGAAATGGGCCCTTCGGTCCATCAAGTCCACACCAACCACCAACCACCCATTTTCATACTAATCCCAAACGAACCCATTTTGTTCTCCCCACATTCCCATCAACCTGCCCTAGATTCTACCACTCAACTAAACATTAAAGTGGCTAATTAACCTAGCGACCTGCACGTGGCAGGGAATGGGAGCACCCGAGGGAAACCCATGTGGTCGGAGGAGCAGGTGCAACATCCACACAGACAGCATTGGTGGATGGGGTTGAGCCTGGTGCACTCAAACTGTGAGACAGCAGCTTTACTAACTACACTACCTTGCTGCTCGCTCCAATTTGGTCCTCTTGTCCATCCCTCAATTTCTTGGGGTTCATCAAATTGAACGGTGTTTTCAGTCACCTGGACAATAAACTCAAAACTTCTTACCTGTATGCAGTCATCCACCTCTCTCTCATTCCTTCAGCATTCCTGCAGTACTGACTTCTTTGATGAAGTTTCTGGTCAACTAATCAAACATTGAAAACTTTGGTGTCCAGTTACTCATAAATCTTGATGGATCACTCTTTATTATATGGAGTCCTCATCATCCACTGATCTGCAAACTTGTGAAGCTGTTCATCTATTAGAGGGAGTGTCATCCAGGACTGCAACACGAACCAGGGTATCCAAACCAAGTGGTAGCCTTGGGCATCTACACGGGCCCAGCTAGGCCTACTTTTACGTTAGCTACGTGGAATAGACCATGATCCAAGTCTTCCCTGGTAATACTCCCCAGCTCTTTCTGTGCTCCATTGATAACTGCATTGGTGTTGCTTCATGCACCCAATCTGAGCTTGTCAATGTCGTCAACTTTGCATCCAGCTTCCAGCCTGCCCTTAAGTTCACTTGGTCCATTTCTAACACCTCTCTCCCCTTCCTCGATCTCTCTGTCTCCATTTCTGGAGACAAACTGTCTACTGATATCTTGTACAAAATGACCTATTCCCATGGCTCTCTTGACTATACTTCCACCTTGTCATCAGGAAAAATGCTATCCCCTTTTCTCAAGTTCCTTTATCTCCAGCACATCTGATCCCAGGATGAGGCTTTCCTTTCCTCCACCACTGATGCTGCCCTCACCAGCATCTCCTCATCTCCTGGATCTTTGTGCTCACCACGTCTTCCCACAGCCTTAGCAGGGATAGAGTGCCTCTCGTCCTCACCTACAACAACCCCACCTCCAAGCCGAGCCTCCTCATCCAACACATCACCTTCTGCAACATCTGCCTTCTTCAATGGGGTCCTACCACCAAATAAGTCTTTACCTCCCCCCGTTCACTCTCCTCTTTCTGCAGGGATCACTCCCTCCATGATTCCCTTGTCCATCCTTCCCTCCCCACTAACCTCCCTCCTGGCACATATCCCTGCAACAGACAGAGATGCTACACCTGCCTATTCACCTCCTCCCTCACATCCATTCAGGGCCCCAAATAGTCCTTCCAGGTGAGGCAACACTGCACCTACGAATGTGTTGGGGTTGTCTCTTGTATTTGGCATTCATGATACAGCCTCCTCTACATTGATGAGGCCCAACGTATTATTGGGGACCTCTTTGTCAAGCACCTCCGCTCTATGTGCCAAAAGGGGCATTTCCCAGTGGCCAACCATTTTAATTTCTATTCCCATTCCCGTTCCTACATGTCAGTCCATGGCCTCTCCTTCTGTCAGGATGACACCACTCTCGGGTGGAAGAGCAACACCTCATATTCCCTAGAAGCCTCCAACCTGATGGATTTTAACTTCTCCTTCTGATTTTTTTCTCCTCCTCCTTTCCTTTTCTTCATTTCCCCACTCTGGCCTCCCATCTCTTCTCCTCACCTGCCTATCACCACCCCCTGGTGCCTCTCCTCCTTCCCTTTCTCCCATGATCCACTCTCCTCTCCTATCAGATTTCTTCTTTTCCAGCCCTCTGCCTTTTCCACCTATCACCTCCCAGCTTCTTACTTCATCCCTCCTCCCCCACCCATATGGCTTCACCTTCTAGCTTTCCTTTTCCCCTTCCCCACAATTTTTTTTCTGGAATATTCCCTCTTCATTTGCAGTCCTGATGAAGGTCCTCAGCCTTTGTTGTTGACTCTTTATTCCTCTCCATAGATGCTGCCTGACCTGTTGAGTTCCTCCACTATTGTGTGTGTGTGTGTCCCTCTGGATTTCCAGCATCTGCAGAATATATTGTTTACAGTAAATGCTGTGTTGTGGTGGCTCTTGTATTTTAAGGCGGAGAAACGTGAACCGACTTTAGACAACTGATGAAGTCAAAGAGTGTGCTTAGTTGAAAGAAAATGTATAATTAAGCTGGAATTGGGGGTAGGTATGTAAATTGGATAAAGTCAGAATTCAACAGAGGAGGTCAAAAAAGTTAAGAAGAAGACAAATCAGGAGGGAAAACCAACAAGAAGTATAAAAAGCAGCAATAAGAGCTGCTTGGAGTGCAGAAAAAGGAAGTGAGAGGTCAAATTAGAAATAGGCCCCTTAGGGAATGAGGCAGGGTGAATAGTTATGGGGAAAATGGATATGACAAGAGTTTAATAAAAGATAATATGATTATCACATTAATACTGAAAAAATAGGGGAAGAATTAAATTCCATCTCCACCTCTACAGAAATAATGTTAAGCACACACTGAACAAAGTCATTTAAACTTGATGATTTGTACCTTAGGATCTAAAAGAACTGGCTGCTAAGATAGAGGATGCATCTGCCGTAATCTTCCAAAACTCCTTAGATTCTGGAGAGGTACTGAAGATTAGAAAACTGCCATTGCCATAACTCCTCTTCAGAAAAGAGTGGGAGAAAAAAATGAGGAACTGTAAGTCAGTTAGCTTAACATTAATTATTGGTAAAATGTTTGATCCAATGATTGAGAAGGAGCAGCAGAACATTTGGAAAGTCATAAACTGAGATTGTATGAAAGGCAAATCATGTTTGACAAGTGTATTAGTGTTCTTTGAAGAAGTTTAGAGGGGAAACAGAAGATGGAATATTTTCAAAAGGGGTTCACATGTTGCCACAGACATGGTTAGTTTGGAAGATAAGAACTCATGGTGTGGGAGGCGATAAATTAGCATGGATAGAAAACGGATAACAGTCAGTTCTTTGTGGTGTGGGAGTTCTTTTCTGACTGGCCAATTGCAGTCACTGGGGTATTACAGGGATCAGTGCAGATATGATTTACTGATTTTGAGGAAGGAAGTGGATGCCAAACTTGCAAATGATGCATGAACAAGGTAAAAGGCAAGAGGTGAAGAAGATGCAGAATATGGAAAGGTATTGATAGGTCAAGGGAGTGGACAAAGATTAGGAAAATAAAGAATAATGTAGGAACACACACAAAATGGTGGAGGAATTCAGCAGGACAGGCAGCATCTATGGAGACAAATAAAGAGTCGATATTTTGAGCCAAGATCCACAGTGCTGATAAAGGGTCTCAGTCTGAAACATCAAACATTTATTCCTCTTCATAGATGCTGCCTGATCTGCTGAATTCCTACAGCATTTCGTGTGTGTGTGTGTGTGTGTGTGTGTGTGTGTGTGTGTGTGTGTGTGTGTATGTTGCTCTGGATTTCCAGCATTTGCCGAACCTCTTGTGTTTATAATAATATCAGAAAATGTTATGTTTTCACTTTGGAAGGAAGGAAGATAAAACAGATTATTACTTAAATGGGAGCAATCTGCAGCAAAAGAGGGTCATACATGAAAGACAGAGAGTTAGCACACAGGAGCAGCATATAATTGGGAAGGTAAATTGAACTTTGGCTTTTATTTCAATGGGGTCAGAGTATAAAAGTAGGTAATCCTAACTGAAACTATACCAGGCACCCGTTAAGCCTTGGGAACTGTGCACAGATTTGATCTCCATACTTGGGAAAACATACATTATTTTTTTGGAGGCAATTCAGAGCAGGTTCATTGAGATAATTCATGGTATGGAGAGATTGTTCTATGAGAAAAGGTTGTATGAAATGGGTTTGTACACATTGGAGTTTACAGGAATGAGTGGTGATCTTAGTGAAACATGTAGGATTCCTAGTGCACTGGACATGCAGGATTTTAGTGAACTTTTCATCATGGTGGGTCTAGGTCTAGCAAGTAGGGTCTGTGTATAAGGAGGGAACAATTTCTGATGAAGTTCACCAGGCAAAGGTTTGTGAATCTTTGGAATTCCTCGACCCTGCAAATTTGAAGATGGAAGAGTTCAGGGAGATTCTCACCATCCAGGGAGCATTTCACAGAGCAGGGAAAGTCACACGGCCTCAGGGAGGGTCACGCTGTACAGGGAAGGTCACACAGTTCCATTAACTCAGTTTCAATCCTGATCTCAAGTGTTGTAACTCACTCCTGGTGTCAGTGGGACTTGAGTAACAAGAGAGATGTTCAAGGAAAATAAATGAAGATATGGGACTGATGGGAATGTCCTGAGATCTGGCATAGACTAGATGGGCAGGATGTTGTAGTGAGAAATGCATCATGGAATATATTTAAAGCTGAGGTAGACTCTTAATCTGGAAGTGAATCAAGGTTTATGGTAATAATAGCAAACTGGATCAGCTACAATCTTATAGAAGCCAGAGCAGACTTCAGTGACCAAATTATCTACTTCTGTTCCAATATCTTACAGTCTTAAAATCTTTAACTGCGAATTATCTAGCATTGGTCACCTTGGAACAAGGAAGCTTGGTGTACAAGATGGCAGTAAGGTTAGACTGGATAAACAGTGGGAAGCTGTTTCCATTAGTGAATGGGTCAACTAGTAGGGACCACAAATTAAGAGTCCGGCCCTGTAGCTCAGAAGGGTAGGGCAAGGAAGAGGAGGGAAGTTGTGATAGGGGACTCGATAGTAAGGGGGTCAGATAGGCGATTCTGTGGATGCAGTCCAGAGACCTGGATGGTAGTTTGCCTCCTTGGTGCCAGGGTCCGGGATATTTCTGATCGAGTCCAAGATATCCTGAAGTGGGAGGGTGAGGAGCCAGAGGTCGTGGTACATATAGGTACCAATGACATAGGTAGGAAAAGGGAAGAGGTCCTGAAAGGAGAATATAGGGAGTTAGGAAGGGAGTTGAGAAAAAGGACTACAAAGGTAATAATCTCGGGATTACTGCCTGCGCTATGTGATAGTGAGAGTAGGAATGCGATGAGGTGGATAAATGCGTGGCTGAGGGATTGGAGCAGGGGGCAGGGATTCAAGTTTTTGGATCATTGGGACCTCTTTTGGCGCAGGCGTGACCTGTACAAAAAGGACGGGTTACACTTGAATACTAGGGGGACCAATATCCTGGCGGGGAGATTTGCGAGGGCTACTGAGGTGACTTTAAACTAGAATGGTTGGGGGATGGGAATCAAATTAAAGAGGCTAGGGGAGAGGAGGTTAGTTCACAACAGGGAGATGGGAACAAGTGCAGAGAGACAGAGGGGTGTAAAATGAGGGTAGAAGCAAAAAGTAGTAAAGGTGAAAAGTAAAAGTGGCAGGCCGACAAATCCAGGGCAAAAATCAAAAAGGGCCACTTTTCAACATAATTGTATAAGGGCTAGGATTGTTGTAAAAGCAAGCCTGAAGGCTTTGCGTGTAAATGCAAGGAGCATTCGTAACAAGATGGATGAATTAAAAGTGTAGATTGTTATTAATGAATATGATATAGTTGGGATCACAGAGACATGGCTCCAGGGTGACCAAGGATGGGAGCTCAACATTCAGGGATATTCAATATTCAGGAGGGATAGACATGAAAGAAAAGGAGGTGGGGTAGCATTGCTGGTTAGAGAGGAGATTAACGCAATAGAAAGGAAGAACATTAGCTGGGAGAATGTGGAATTGATATGGGTAGAGCTGCGTAACACTAAGGGGCAGAAAACGCTGGTGGGAGTTGTGTGCAGGCCACCTAACAGTAGTAGTAAAGTTGAGGATGGCATTAAACAGGAAATTAGAAATGCGTGCAATAAAGGAACAGCAGTTATAATGGGTGACTTCAATCTACATATAGATTGAGTGAACCAAATTGGCAAGGGTGCTGAGGAAGAGAATTTCTTGGAATGTATGCGGGATGGTTTTTTGAACCAACATGTCGAGGAACCAACTAGAGAGCAGGCTATTCTGGACTGGGTATTGAGCAATGAGGAAGGGTTACTTAGCAATCTTATTGTGAGAGGCCCCTTGGGTAAGAATGACCATAATATGGTGGAATTCTTCATTAAGGTGGAGAGTGACATAGTTAATTCAGAAACAAAGGTTCTGAACTTAAAGAAGGGTAACTTTGAAGGTATGAGACATGAATTAGCTAAGATAGACTGGCAAATGATACTTAAAGGGTTGACGGAGGATATGCAATGGCAAGCATTTAAAGATCGCATGGATGAACTACAACAATTGTTTATCCCAGTTTGGCAAAAGAATAAATCAGAGAAGGTAGTGCACCCGTTGCTGACAAGGGAAATTAGGGATAGCATCAATTCCAAAGAAGCAGCATACAAATTAGCCAGAAAAAGCGGCTCACCTGAGAACTGGGAGAAATTCAGAGTCCAGCAGAGGAGGACAAAGGGCTTAATTAGGAAAAGGAAAAAAGATTATGAGAGAGAACTGGCAGGGAAAATAAAAACTGACTGTAAAAGCTTTTATAGATATGTGAAAAGAAAGAGATTGGTTAAGACAAATGTAGGTCCCCTACAGACAGAAACAGGTGAATTGATTATGGGGAGCAAGGACATGGCAGACCAATTGAATAATTACTTTGGTTCTGTCTTCACTAAGGAGGACATAAATAATCTTCCGGAAATAGTAGGGGACAGAGGGTCTAGTGAGATGGAGGAACTGAGGGAAATGCATGTTAGTAGGGAAGTGGTGTTAGGTAAATTGAAGGGATTAAAGGCAGATAAATCCCCAGGGCCAGATGGTCTGCATCCCAGAGTGCTTAAGGAAGTAGCCCAAGAAATAGTGGATGCATTAGTGATAATTTTTCAAAACTCTTTAGATTCTGGACTAGTTCCTGAGGATTGGAGGGTGGCTAATGTAACCCCACTTTTTAAAAAAGGAGGGAGAGAGAAACCGGGGAATTATAGACTGGTTAGCCTAACATCAGTGGTGGGGAAAATGTTAGAGTCATTTATCAAAGACATTTGGAAAGCGGTGAAATCATCGGACAAAGTCAGCATGGATTTGTGAAAGGAAAGTCATGTCTGACAAATCTCATAGAATTTTTTGAGGATGTAACTAGTAGAGTGGATAGGGGAGAACCAGTGGATGTGGTATATTTGGATTTTCAAAAGGCTTTTGACAAGGTCCCACACAGGAGATTAGTGTGCAAACTTAAAGCACACGGTATTGGGGGTAAGGTATTGATGTGGATAGAGAATTGGTTAGCAGACAGGAAACAAAGAGTGGGAATAAACGGGACCTTTTCAGATTGGCAGCAGTGACTAGTGGGGTACCGCAAGGCTCAGTGCTGGGACCCCAGTTATTTACAATATATATTAATGACTTAGATGAGGAAATTAAATGCAGCATCTCCAAGTTTACGGATGACACGAAGCTGGGCGGCAGTGTTAGCTATGAGGAGGATGCTAAGAGGATGCAGGGTGACTTGGATAGGTTAGGTGAGTGGGCAAATTCATGGCAGATGCAATTTAATGTGGATAAATGTGAAGTTATCCACTTTGGTGGCAAAAATAGGAAAACAGATTATTATCTGAATGGTGGCCAATTAGGAAAAGGGGAGGTGCAACGAGACCTGGGTGTCAATATACACCAGTCATTGAAAGTGGGCATGCAAGTACAGCAGGCAGTGAAAAAGGCGAATGGTATGCTGGCATGCATAGCAAGAGGATTCGAGTACAGGAGCAGGGAGGTACTACTGCAGTTGTACAAGGCCTTGGTGAGACCACACCTGGAGTATTGTGTGCAGTTTTGGTCCCCTAATCTGAGGAAAGACATTCTTGCCATAGACAGAGTACAAAGAAGTTTCACCAGATTTTTTCCTGGGATGGCAGGACTTTCATATGACGAAAGACTGGATCGACTAGGCTTATACTCTCTGGAATTTAGAAGGTTAAGGGGGGATCTTATTGAAACGTATAAAATCCTAAAGGGGTTGGACAAGCTAGATGCAGGAAGATTATTTCCGATGTTGGGAAAGTCCAGAACGAGGGGTCACAGTTTGAGGATAAAGGGGAAGCCTTTTAGGACCGAGATTAGGAAAACTTCTTCACACAGAGAGTGGTGAATCTGTGGAATTCTCTGCCACAGGAAACAGTTGAGGCCAGTTCATTGGCTATATTTAAGAGGGAGTTAGATATGGCCCTTGTGGCTAAAGGGATCAGGGGGTATGGAGGGAAGGCTGGTACAGGGTTCTGAGTTGGATGATCAGCCATGATCATACTGAATGGCGGTGCAGGCTCGAAGGGCCGAATGGCCTACTCCTGCACCTATTTTCTATGTTTATATGTTACTCAGGCTAAAGGTATAAAGGGAATGTGAGGAAACATGTTTGAAACCAATAACTGGTTAGGATCGGCATAGGAGCTCTCTGGTTGCATGGAAACAGACATTTAGGGCTTTTGAAAGGGAAATACATAACTTGAATGCTGGAAGAACTTAGCTGGTCATTCGGCATGGGTGGAGGCATAATGTGTGAGATGTTGTTTTAAGTCAAGTCACCACTTCAGGACTGAGGGAGAAGAGGAAGGACTGCTGGTGTACTGCAGTACAAAGGGAGAAGTGGGAAAGAGGCTGGTAGGTGATTGGCAGAATCAAATGAGGAGAGGATGATGGATGGATAGATGGAGCCAGGCAGAGGGAATGATGGGAAAGTGAGTGTGGGCTATAAAACTGGTAAATTCAATGCTCATACCATTGGGTTCCAAGCGACTCATGTGAAATACAAGATGTGTTCAGCCTCGTGTTGCCATGGAGACGTCTGGGGAGGGGAAGGAGAGTTAAAGTCACAAGCAACCATACAGTGGTTGTGGACAGAGTACAAGTTCTCTGTAAGACAGTCGCCTGGCATTTGCTTGGTTTCACCAGTACAGAGGAAGCACTGAGCGTAGTAGGCCAGGTTGAATGAGGGGCAGCCGAACCTTGCTTCAGCTGGAAGGGCTGTTTAGGTCCCTGGATGGTGGTGAGGGAGGGGAAAAGTGTCAAGGGGACTGGGAGAGATGAGCAGTCCAGTGAGGTACCAAGAGAGTGCCTCCTATGAAACGCAGAAAAGGAGGTTGAGGAAGGGTGGAGGGAGAGGGGAAGATGTGACTGGTGGTGGGATTAAGTTGGAGCTGGGAAAATGGCAGAGGATGGAGCATTGGATGCAGAAGCTGATGGAGTGAAAGATGAGCACCGAGGGAACTCCAGTGTTGTCCTCTTTGGGGAAAGGGAGGGTGTTGTGTATTTAATATGTCATAGTACTTGAGTGATATTGTAAATATATTATTTGATTAAATATTCTTGTTTGCTTAAATAACTCATTACGGGGTATATGTAAAAATAAGTGAATTACATATGTCATGATGCTGCCATGTGATACGTGCGCATCTAAACATGAACTAAGCTTCGTATCTCTTGACTCTTTTGTTTTCTTTGGAATTAATTTAATGTTTTGAAGTTAACAGAAGGGCAGGAAATGCATGCCAAGCCTTTGTGTATTGCACAGGGAAGTGACGCTTGAGGGAGAAGGAGGACATTTCAGAAGCTCCAGAATGGAAAGCTTCAAACTGAGAACAGTTGGGGCGGAGACAAAATAATTGAGAAAAGGGGATGGGACGCTTACAGGAGGTAGGGTAGGAGGAGGTATAGATGATATAGCTGAAGGAGGCAAGGGGTTTATAGAAGATGTCAATGGTAAATCTGTCTCCAGAGATGGAGACAGTGAGATCCAAAGAAGCAAAAGTGTGTCAGAGATAATAGAGTAAGAGCTAGGAAAGTGAGGCTGAGGGATTACTTTATCAGGAGCCAGAACAAGCTCCTGTGTTGAATCAGATCTATGATTCTATAATTGAGGATGCTGCATAAATGCAAGTTATCACCATTGGGCAACTGAGGAGGCAAATGAGGATTTCACAGTGAATGGTAGAGTCCTGATTAGTGTTGTAGAACAGAGGGATCAGGGACAAGTACATGGTTTCCTGAAAGTGGCCTCGCAGGAAGGTAGGGTGGGTGAGGAATGATTTTGGCACGATGACTTTCATCAGTCAGGACACACAGAGAATAGAAGCTAGGATGTTACGTCGCAGTTCTACAAGATATTGATGAGGTCACATTTGGATCGTTGAGCTCAGTTTTGGTCACAATGCTATAGGAAAGATTTCATTAAGCTGGAAAGAATAGAGAGAAGATTTACCGTGAGGCAGCAGTCCTACTAGTTTGCTGAAATTATTTCTGATCTTTTATTCGTTTTGAGGAATGTTGGCAAAAACAGTATTTATTACTTAGAACAAACAAAAGGACTTCAGCCTAATACATTGATTCTGTTTCTCTTCACACAGATGTGGGCTGACCTGTTGTATTTCCAGCAGTTTTTCACTTTACTTGACATATCTGGAATGGATGCGTGGCCTTACGAGGGAAGGTTGGGCAGGTTAGGGTTGTATCTGCTTACGTGCTGCAGCTTACACGTAAGATCCTGATAGAGTGAGTGTGGAGAAGGTACTTCCTCATGTGGGAGAATCTATGACGACTGGTCACTGTCTAAAGGCAAGGGATCACTCATTTAGATGGAGATAACTTGGAACTTTTTCTCTCAGAGCGTCTGCATTTCTTTCCTCAAAGAGCAGAGGCAGCAGAGTTTTGAACTACTTTTAAGCCAGAGTTGGATAAACACTTGATGAGCAAGGGGGTGAAAGGTTACTGTGGGTAGACAGGAATGCAAAGTTGCGTTGCAATCAGATAATTTTGGACTTTATTGAAATGGGGGAGTAGGCTTGAGGAGCCAAGTGGCTTCATCCTACTTCTAGCTTGTGTGTTTGTATGGATTCCTCACGATAAAAGCAAGCATTTTGCTTTGAGTCATTCTGTACAGAGCACAACATGGAAAACAATTGATGGTGGTAGTCACTGAATACATTATCCTGCCGAGGGGTTAATATTAGTTCTGCTTATTTTATTGATCAGTATTAAAACCCTTCACTTGCCTAAATATATTGAAGTTTATGCTAGTCAGATATGGGGTAGGATGTGTTCTGCGTTCAGCACAGAAACCAGCTCTTCAGCCCACAATGTTGTGCTAAACAAGTTAAGCAAATGACAGCTAACTAAACCAATCCCTTCTGCCTGAACACTGCCCCTACCCCTCCATTCTCTGTATATTCATACGCTTTTGTAAGAACCCTTTAAATGCCTCTGTCATAGTTGCAGTACCTCTACCACCATCCCTGGCAGCACAGTCCAGGTTCCCACCGCTCTCTGTGTAAATAATTCTTACTCCACACATCAATTTTGAACACTTCACCTCTTAGGAGCGGAGCTACGATGTCACTAGACATCAACTCCTTCAAGCTCATCTGCAGAAGTAGCTTAATTTCTGCCTTTAATGTTTTTTTTTTCCTTTTCAAGATGGATGAGGTTCAGTCGAAGACCCTGACCACCGAGAGCTGCAGTGAAACTCGCTCTTTAAGATGTTGGTTCCCGCTCTCGGGGCTCATCGATCTCTCTCTCTCTCTCTCTCGTTTCTCGATGCCACAAGGATGCAGCCTAGAAGACGAGCGTGCCTTCAGGGTTCCGAAGATTTGAGGACCTGGAGGCAAGCCAATTCTATGCTGGTGCCACCAAGTGAAGCATCACAGGGGAAAACAGAATATCAGCAACAACGGATCAGCTGTCAGACAGCTCTGTGCTCAGTGAATTGTGCTCTCTCTCTCTCTTTCTCTCTCTGTCTCTCTCTCATTGGTGGGGGAGAGTTTGTTGCCAATTCTCAAGTCAGAGAACATGGAAAAAAAAGTGGCACGACGGACTTTAACACCATAAGTCAGCAAGCTGTTTTGTTTACATCTCCCCTCTCGCTTTGAAAGGGTGACACCTCTCTGCCCCTTCATTAGGGAGAGAGAGAGCATGTCAAATTGTCAGGTGAATGATTAGTTTTCATTGTACTGCATGTCATAGAAACATAGAAAACCTACAGCACAATACAGGCCCTTCGGCCCACAATGCTGTGCTGAACATGCACTTACTTTAGAAATTACCTAGGGTTACCCTTAGCCCTCTATTTTTCTAAGCTCCATGTACCTGTCCAAGAGCCTCTTGAAAGACCTTATCGTATCCGCCTCCACCACCGTCGTCGGCAGCCCATTCCACACACTCACCACTCTCTGTGTAAAAAACTTACCCCTGACATCTCCTCTGTACCTACTTCCAAGCACCTTAAAACTGTGCCCTTTTGTGCTAGCCATTTCAGCCCTGGGAAAAAGCCTCTGACTATCCACACGATCAATGCCTCTCATCATCTCATACACCTCTATCAGGTCACCTCTCATCCTCCGTCGCTCCAAGGAGAAAAGGCCCAGTTCACTCAACCTGTTCTCATAAGACATGCACCCCAATCCAGGCAACATTCTTGTAAATCTTCTCTGCACCCTTTCTATGGTTTCCACGTCCTTCCTGTAGTGAGGCAACCAGAACTGAGCACAGTACTCCAAGTGGGGTCTGACCAGGGTCCTATATAGCTGCAACATTACCTCTTGGCTCCTAAACTCAATCCCACAGTTGATGAAGGCCAATACACCATATGCTTTCTTAACCACAGTCAACCTGTGCAGCAACTTTTAGTGCCCTATGGACTCAGACCCCAAGATCCCTCTGATCATCTACATTGCCAAGAGTCTTACCATTAATACTATATTCTGCCATCGTACTTGACCTACCAAAATGAACCACCTCACACTTATCTGGGTTGAACTCCATCTGCCACTTCTCAGCCCAGTTTTGCATCCTATCAATGTCCCACTGTAACATCTGACAGCCCTCCACAACTATCCACAACACCCCCAACCTTTGTGTCATCAGCAAATTTACGAACCGAAATGGTCTTTATTGGGAGGTTTTCTATTGCTTGCTTGGTGGGTGAAGGGTGCTGATGCTTTCTGCTGAACTAAGTGGGGGAGGGGATGGGGGAGGGTTGATGTTTTGTTGCTGTTTGTGTGTGGGAAGAGTAGGTGGAGCTTTGGCGTTCTAACATTTGTACTATCACTCACTCTTTGGGGCACGCTTCTGTTTTTGTGGATGTCTGTGAAGAATAAGAATAAGAATTTCAGGTTGTATATTGTGTACATTCTCTGATACTAAATGGAACTACTGCACTATTAACTTTAATGTGTGCCTTCTGTTTCAACTCTGGGATAAAGGTACTGGCTGTCTACACTATCTATGCCTCTTATAATTTTCTAAACTCCCTTCAGCCTCTGCCACTCCAAAATAAAAGCAAATCCACGATTGTCCAATCTCTCCTTATGGTACATGTTCTCTAATTCAGGCAGCATCCTGGTAAACATCTACTGCAACCTCGTCAAAGCCTTCCTTCCTACACTGGGGCAACCAGAACTGAATGCAATACTCCTGGTATGGCCTAACTAGAATTCGGGAAGTATGAGGTTGAGGAAGAAAGCAATAGAGTCCAAAAGAAGGTCGGCAAAATGATGAAATATGCAGACACAGAGGAGATAAGAGGAAAGTGAGAGGTGAAGCATTTTGTGACTAAGAGTGGGGTGGGTTACATTCTGTACATTGTAGAGAAGGGACTGGGAGAACTGTGAATGCACAACATGGTCATAATTTTGAAACCTGTGGAGCAGGTCTGGAAGGCTATGGGATAGTTTGCAGAAGAGCATCATCTTCAGTGGAAAAGCCAGGATTCCCTGGCCCACAGCAGTGAAGGCTGAGAGTAGTTTTTCTCAGGACCACGCAAAATCAGGAGAGGCCTTGAGAGGGCGACTGAGGAGGTACGGAAGGGTCACTGAGGAGAGTTTGTAGGCAGAAGGCAGGAGGTGACAGGATTAGATGGTGTGATTAGAGATTTGATTTGGAGGTTTGATCGGAGATTTGATCGCATTGCCTCAATGTTCTGGCTTTGCACAACAGGAAAGGGAGTGAAATGTGGTAATGAATATTTCTAAATTTCTTCACGCTATTCTGGAAAGTCAACCAGCCAGTTCTCAGTAACACATGCACATTTGCATATGTTCCACCTCTAGACCGACATAATAAGAGTCGAAGCTACACTGTCAAAGTCCATCCCTCCTACCCTCCCACTACTTCAAACCACAGAACTAGACCAACCAGGGTGGATTATTCCCTGCGACGTAGAGATCTCAGCTGATATGCAGCACTAGTGGTGCAGCGTGAGTGCGTTGCGTGATGGCCTGAAGCACTGGGGGCTGGTACGCTGTGGGAAGCCGTGCAAAGTTGAGCCTTTCACTCAGCCGGATACAGCTTCAGATTTAGATTAGTTAATTGTGTACATCTGGATGCAATGAAATTCTTTGCCCCTATGAAGTTCGCAATGTAAACAGTATACATGCTAACAACAAATACAATAAACATAGTGACGAGCTCAAAACAGTGGTATGGTGCAAAGTGAGGCAGTGTGGAAGAGGTAGCATTAAGGGTTCGAGAGCATACGGCACCTCCAGGAAGGGGATGTGAAAGAGATGACTGCTATGGAAGCCTGATAGTGGAGGGGAACTCATAAGAGATTCTGCAGATACTGGAAATCATGAACAACACACACAAAAAGCTGGAGGAACTCAACAGTTCAGGCAACTTCTATGGAGGGAAATAAACAGGTGATGTTTTGAACCCTTCATCAGGACCCCCATATTTATCCATAATTTAAATTCTCCAGTGTTTAATTTAGACCATAAGACATAGGAGCTGAATTAGGCCATTTGGCCCATCAAGTCTGGTCTGCCATTCCATCATGGCTGACGTAATATCCATCTCAACCCCATTCTCTTGCCTTCTTCCCATAGCCTTTGACACCCTTACTAATCAAGAGCTAATTAACCTCCATAGCCAGGATGTGGGGGTACAATTTATCATGGGAGATAGAAAAGGCATGTCAAGAGAAAAATGTTACGATAGTCATGCGGGATTTCGATATGCAGGTAAATTGGGAAAATCATGTGGGTGCTGGGTCCCAAGAGATGGGGTTTGTAGAATGTCTATGAGTTGGATTTTTAGAGCATCTCATGGTCAAGCCCATTAGAGGATCATCTATTCTGGATTGGATGTTGTGCAATGATCTGAAATTGATTAGAGAACTTAAAGCAAAGGAACCCTTAGGGATCAGTGATCATAATATGATAGCATTCACCATGCATTTTGAGAGGGAGGAACTAAAGTCAGATGTATCAGTATTACTGTGGAGTAAAGGGAATTATAGAGACATGAGAAAGGAGCTGGCCAAAGTTGATTGGAAGGGGACACTGCCAGGGATGACAACAAAGCAGCATGGTTGGAATTTCTGGGAGCAATTTGGAAGCGCAGGATAGATACATTCTAAAGAAGAATATGTATTCTAAAGGCAGGATGATGCAACCATGGCTGACAAGGCAAATCAAACCCAACATAAAAACCAAAGAGAGGGCAAAAATAAAGCAAAAATTATTGGGAGGCTGGAGGACTGGGAAGTTTTTAAAAACCAAGAGAAGGCAACTAAACATGTCATAAAGAGGGGATAGGTGGAATACGAAGATAAGCTAGCCAAGAAGATTGAAGAGGATACCAAAGGTTTCTGTGGAAAATGATGCTGGAGAGGTAGTAATGCAGGACAAGGAAATGGAGGATGAATTGAATAAGTATTTTACATTTGTCTTCACTGTGGAAGACACTAGCAGTATGCTGAAAGTTCAAGAGTGTAAGGGGGCAGAAGTGAGTGTAGTTTCTATTACTAAGGAGAAGGTGCATGGGAAGCTGAAATGTCTGAAGGTAGGTAAATCACCTGGACCAGATAGTCTACACCCCAAGGTTTTGAAAGAGATGGCTGAAGAGATTGTGGAGGAATTAGTCATGAACTTTGAGGAATCAATAGATTCTGGAATGGTTCCAGAGGACTGGAAAATTGCAAATGTCACTCCACTCTTCAAGAAGGGAGAGAAGCAGAAGAAAGGAAATTATAGGTCATTTAGTCTGACTTCAGTGGTAGGGGAGATGTTGAAGTCGATTATTAAGGATGTGGTTTCGAGGTACTTGGAGGCACATGATAAAATCGGGCATAGTTAACATGGTTTCCTTAAGGGAGAATCTTGCCTGACAAATCTGTTGGAAGGGTTACCATACGAGGACTGATGGCTGGCTCCGGACCAACTCACTGGAATTCAGAAGAATGAGAGGGGATCGCATTGAAACCTATCGTATGCTGAAAGGCCTTGATAGAGTGAATGTGGACAAGATGTTTCCTATGGTGGGGGAGTCGAGGACCAGAGGGAACAGCCTCAGAATAGAGGGATGTCCATTTAGAATGAAGATGAGGAGGTATTTCTTTAGCCAGAAAGTTGTGAATCTGCAGAATTCATTGCTGCAGGCAGCTGTAGATGTCAAGTCATTGGGTATATTTAAGGCAGGAGTTGATTGGTGAGGACATGAAGGAATATGGGGAGAAGGCAGGAGACTGGGTCTAGAGGGAAATGGATCAGCCATGATGAAATGGCGGAGCAGACTTGACAGGCCAAATTGCCTGATTATGCTCCCTTATGGTCCAACGGACTCAACCTGCAATTTGAGTTCATACAGTTGAATCTGGATTATTTCCCCAGCTAGTCTGGAAGTTTCACCATTACGCTATGTACGAGGCGACGGGGACCAGGCCCGAGAGCAAGGAACAAACTGATGTTTGATCAATTTAAGCGTCGCGCCAATTGGAAACATTGGGTGTGGGCCAAATCACGGAAGTGGGCCCCAGGTCTGAAAGCGTATCAAAGCGGCAGAGCCCCAGGGTCCAAGAGCAAGAAACGATTTCATCACCAAACCAGAATAAAAGGGTCAGATGCCAGGGCTGGTGGAGAGGGGCAGGCCGGTGTTCAGCAAGATTTACTTGTCTCTACACTGAACTGAGGCTGTGGTCTACAACTAATAGGCTCCTGGATTGGCTGGGGACTCACTTCCGTGAACTTCAGTTCTGAATGTTATATGCTTACTTTTATTCTTTGCACAATTTGCTTTTTTCTGCTTTTTTGATTTTTTAATGGGTTCTATTGGGCTTCTTTGTTTTGTGGCTGCCTATAAGGTTGTATATAGTGTACATACATTGATGATAAATGAACTTTGAACTTCGAACTTTAATTATCTTGGATGGTTTTCAGGTAGAATTCACAAGAAATATCCCAATAAGAACTGATAGTCAAGGGATTGAATGAAGAGGGGAATTTAAAACATTCTCTTTCAATGGAGAGGAAATATTAGGTTAACTTATGGGGCCAACGTTCCTTAAATCTGATGGCTTGATTCCCAGGGCCTTCAAGGGAAGTAGCTGCAAAGAGGGTGGGTATACTGGTTTAATCTATCAAAAATCTTTGGGTTCTGGAGCATTCTCAAAGGATTGAAAGACTACAGAAGACCACAGGTTGAGTACGCTTTATTTGAAATTCCAAAATCCAAAAACCTCTAAAATCCAAAATTTTCTTCAGCACTGTGAAAGTCCCCAGGAGATGTGAAAGTCTCTGCGCAATTCTGAGCAGTGACCTC